>NC_044303.2:71504243-71808089 GCF_007474595.2 Lynx canadensis
GGAGAGCTTATTTCTTTATTCCCTGACCAAAAGGATCTTTGACTTTCTGCCTTTGTCTAATAGTGAAAAATAGCATCTCATTTTCATTTTCCTTCTTATGAGTGAGGTTGAATTTTTCTTCATAGACTGATTCACATTCCCTTTTCTTTGAATTGACTATTAGATCCTTAGCCTTTTGTTATTGTAGGTGTCCTTTATTTTTTTTAGGCAATAGGCATTTGTGATATTTAAAAAAAATTTTTTTTTTAATGTTTTATTTTATCTTTTTTGAGACACAGAGAGACAGAGCATGAACGGGGGAGGGTGAGAGAGAGAGGGAGACACAGAATCTGAAACAGGCTCCAGGCTCTGAGCTGTCAGCACAGAGCCTGACACGGGGCTCGAACTCACGGACTGCGAGATCATGACCTGAGCCGAGGTTGGCCGCTCAACCGACTGAGCCACCCAGGCGCCCCGGCATTTGTGATATTAAGAGGAAGCAATGCTCTGTGAATATTTTTCACCTTTCTATAGAGTGAGGGCTTGCCTTTTTTTTTTTTTTTTTTAAGTTTACTTATTTATTTTGTTAGAGAGGCATAGAGAGGGGGAGAGAGAGAATCCCAAGTAGGCTCCTCACTGTCAGCACAGAGCCGAATGCGGGGCTCAAACCCACAAACTGTAAGATCGTGACCTGAGCCAAAACCGAGTCAGACGCTCAACCGACTGAGCCACCCAGGAGCTCCCCTAGAGTGAGGGCTTTCTAGTCAAAGAAAGACCGTTCGTGCCTAGATTGAAGGATAGTGACTTTAAGACAGAACTGGAGAGAGTCTTATTTTTCCTCAGAGCCATTTGAATTTCCCCTTCCCTCAGAAAGATAGGTGTACATTAGAGCCAGGTTGGCTCGCTCTCCTCAGGGTCAAGGAAGGGCAGATATGGCAGCAACTCTTACATAAGCCCTGAGTTTAATAGTTTTGGGGTTCCTCTCCTGTGCTTCTTACTCTTCTGCATGCGTAGGGAAATAAGGCCTTTATCACATTGCCTTATATGGAATTGAGATGTGGGGAATAGTGCTAACATGTTCTATGAGTAAATAATTGGTTTCTTCTCCCATCTACAAACCATTTGTTTCTTGGCAAGATTACCAAATAAATGTGGATTAAAACAAAACAAAACAGGTGTGATTTGTTATTTTTCCTTCTTCACCTCTTGCCTCTTTGACTTGGTATATTGTTTTTTCTTCCTATGTAGATATTTTTTGTTTTAAGTCTTACACTTGCATTTTAAATCTCTTATTTTTGGTGTTACAACATACTTAGGCTTTTCCTACTCATCATAAATTAAATATTTTTCTTACATGTTTTCTTTTAGTACTTCATCTTTCCTGGTGAAGTTTTCACTTCATCTGGAATTTGATTTTATCTGTTTAAAAAATGGCTACCTGATTGTCACAACCATCTTGGAATAATTTTTCTTTAATGTAGTAATTGGAAGTTACCTTAATTTTATTTATTTATTTTTTTTTTTAAATTTTTTTTTTCAACGTTTATTTATTTTTGGGACAGAGAGAGACAGAGCATGAATGGGGGAGGGGCAGAGAGAGAGGGAGACACAGAACCGGAAACAGGCTCCAGGCTCTGAGCCATCAGCCCAGAGCCCGACGCGGGGCTCGAACTCCTGGACCGCGAGATCGTGACCTGGCTGAAGTCGGACGCTTAACCGACTGCGCCACCCAGGCGCCCCGGAAGTTACCTTAATTTTATCATGAATTCTCATATGTGTGTAGATCTGTTTTCTTTTTTAACCTTTCTGTTTAATCATGTGCTAGTACCACACTGTTTGGGATGTTGTATCTCTGTGTTATAACACAATATCCAGCAGGACTGTTCCTTTCTCATTACTCTTATTTTTTTATATGATGTTTTAGAATTCGCTTATTTCGTTTATATTTAACCAAAGAAAAAGATTAAAATGATGAAATTGCTGAACTATTAGATAAATGTTTCTAATTTTCCAGAGATATTAAGTCCTTAAAAGATGTTCTTAATAAGAAAAATGGTTATTAAAACCATTTATGTTTTTGTCATCATATTTCTTCATACTTTAATTTGAAAGAATATATTGTTTCCCTTTTACAAAAATGAATGGAAATTGGCATATTTATATTTAATTCTGCTGTCTTTTCCCCCTAACTCTTCATTTTTGCTATTTTTATTATTAGTTTTATATTACTGTAACATTTCTGTAGCAGAACTCTCCTAGTGTCTTCCCTTTTTGTATTTTAACTTGTTTTTATGGTCACCAGCAGCATCTTTCCATAGCCTCATGGTTAATCAGTTCTTCATTTTGATTCATCTTATGGTTATATGTTCTTCTTTTTCTTTCTTTTAAAAGAACTTATTTTTGAGAGGTATCCATGGTGTATTTTTTGAGTTCTTAGATGGGTGGTAAGGTTGTCTTTATAACTGAAAAATTTCCTTTCACCTGGGTATAAAATTCTGGGGTTTGAGATCGCTGAATTAGCATGTTACTGGACTTTTTAACTACCAAAATTCACTAAGAAAACAGAAAGAAAGAAAGGAAGAAAGAAAGAGGAAAAGGAAATAGAGAAAGGAGAGATGAGAAATCACTTGGAAGAGAGAAGGCTCTTTAAACTGATCTGTGTGGGGAACTACAGCTGTAGGGAGGGAACAGCCAGTGCTGCTAGGGAAAGAAGAGCAGGAGGAAAGCTCTTGCTTGTCCTTTGCTTTTGTTTAGGGACAGTTATTGCCCCTCCCTCACAAGGGAGCCTCGTATTGATGGCTCTGACCAATTTGAATTAATTTAGCTGATTCTTTTAATATTTTTTATATCTTTTTAATCACTACATGTACACAGGACTTTCTTGATTTTCCATTTTCTTCTGTCAGCATCTCACTTTGTCCACCCCCTCTGCACAAATGCACATTTCCCATCTTTCTAGTCTACTATGTCATGATTTGGGTTAGCTCAGTGTTTGGGATTTTATTATGACCACAGTGTGAACACTATTCACAGCAGTCCTGTTGTCACCTAAGATTACTTTCACTTTCCTGCACCAGTTTTTCCTTACTGTTAAAAATTGTCTTTGTTTGCTTAGTTTTCTGTGTGCCTATCACTTATTTATCCAAAAACTTGTCCCATGTTTAAGTATTTGCAAGCACGTTGAGTTTTCTGTCAGTTTTACTTTTTGGTAGAAATAGTTGTTTCCTTTTGACTTACTGTAGTCTGGAGTGGTTGCCTTCTACATTTGCATTTTGACTTTTTAGCTGAGATTTCCCTACTTTGTCCTGAAGATTCCTTACACTTCCCTTTTTTGGATCTCTTTTCTCTTGGATTTTTGTCGTAAACATTCGTTTATTCCCTTTTTTCCTGGAACACGTCTTTAAAAGGTAGCTTCCTAAGAACTAGTGCACAGGACCTAAATTATATGAGAATTTGCATGAGTGCAGATGACTCTGTATTAACTTATTGTGGGGAAAAAACCCAGTAGTTTTTATTGTGGTGTAATGTGCATATCATAACATTCATCCATTTTAAGTATACAAACTCAGTAGAGTGAATGTTTGTATCCCTCCAAAATTCGTATGTTAAAACATAACTCCCAAGGTGATGGTATTTGGAGGTGAGGCTTTTGGGAGGTGATTAGGTTACGAGGGTGGAGGCCTCACTAATGGAATTTGTGACCTCGTAAAAGAGACCCTAGAGAGCAACCTTCTCCCTTCTGTCATGTGAGGACAGAGTGAGAAAGAAGACTCCCATGTATGAATTGGAAAGTGACTCTCATCAGACATTGCATTGGCTGGCACCTTGATCTTGGACTTCCCAACCTCAGAACTGTGAAAAATAAATTTCTGTTTTTTATAAGCCACCCAGTCCATGTTATTCTGTTACAGCGTCCCAAATGGACTAAGACAAGTCAATAAAATTTAAATAAATATACAGAGTTGTGCTACTAACATCAGAATCATTCTATAGAACATTTCTATCACCCCATAAAGTTACCTGTGCACATTTGAAGCCATTTCGTTTCTTTTTTAAAAGATTTTATTTTTTTAAAGTAATCTCCACACCCAATGTGGGGCTCAGATTCACAACCCCAAGATCAAGAGTTGGATACTGTAATGACTGAGCTAGCCAGGTACCCCTGTAGTCATTCCTTTTTACATCCCCACTCCCAGACAACAGTTAATTTACTTTGTTTCTGTAGTTTCCATATTTTATATTTCTGGACACTTTGTATACGTGAGATCAAACAATATATGGTCTTTTGTGTCTGACGTCTTAGCATGTTTTTGAGGTTTATTTATGGTGTAGTGTGTTTCAGTAGTCTGTTTTAATTGCTGAATAGTATTCCATTGTGTGGATATCCTATATTTTACTTCCCTACTTATAAGTTTGTGGATATTTTAATTGCGCCCACTTTTTGGCTGTTGTGAATAATGCTGCTATGATGATTGAGGTATAAGAGTTTGGACAAATTATTTAATTACTCTTGGGTAGATACATAGAATGGAATTGTTTGTTGTGTGGTAAATTATCAAACTGTCCAGCTGTCTAAACAGCTGTAAAGTGGCTGCACCATTTTACATTTCCATAAATAATGTGTAAGAGTTTCAGTTTCTCTACATTTCCATATCCTTCTGAATAGGTACTTTTTAATTGTCTTTTTCATGATAGCCATTCTAGTGGATACAAAATGCTATCTCTTTGGGGTTTAATTTGCTATTCCCTAATGCTTAGTGATATCAAATCTCTGGGTGCTTATTGGTCAGTCATGTTATCTCCTTTAGTTAAAGTGTCTAATCATATCCTTTGCCTAATTTTAAATTGGTTTATCTTATTATTACTGAGCTGTGGAATTATTATTTTTTTTAAAGATTTTATTTAAGTTATCTCTACACCCAACGTGGGGCTCAAACTCACAACCTTGAGATCAAGAGTTGCACACTCCACTAACTGAGCCAGCCAGCTGCCCCTGTAAGAATTCTTTATACATTCTTGATACAGATATGCAATTTCTAGGTATTTTCTCCCAGTTTGTGGCTTGTCTTTCTATTTTCTTAATGGTGTCTTTTGAAACATAAGTTTTTTACCCATTAAAGCCCAGTTTACTATTTTTTCCTCATTTATGGATTGTGCTTTTGGTATCGTACCTGAGCATTCTTTGTCTAACCTGAGGTCACAAAGACTTTCTCCTGTGTTTTTTTCTAGAATTTTGAGTATAGAATTCTGGATTAGAATTAACTTTCTGTTAGCGTCTTGAAGACCTTTTTCGGCTTTCTTTTAGTTTCGACTTTTGATATTGAGATGTATTCTGATTCTTGACCATTTGTTTAAAAATTTTTCTCCCTCTTGGGGCGCCTGGGTGGATTAGTCAGTTAAGTGTCTGACTTTAGCTCAGGCCATGATGTCACAGCTCATGGGTTCGAGCCCCGCATCAGGCTCTGTGCTGACAACTTAGAGGCTGGAGCCTACTTCAGATTCTGTGTTTCCCACTCTCTTTGCCCCTCCCCTGCTCACACTCTGTCTCTCTCTCCTTCAAAAATAAATATTTAAAAAATTAAAAAAAAAAATTCTCCCTCTAGAAATTTGCAAGATCTTACCTTTGTCTCTAGTTGTGGCCAAAACTGTTAGTTGTCTACCAATTACTACTAATAAGGAAAAATAGCTTTTATCTTTTATTAGCGTTGTGAATTCTTTTGATACTTTTGCTTTATATTCCTATAATAAATTTTAATTAGACATAATGATTTTCCTTTTGGTGTTTTACTGGATTTTGTGAGCTAATTATAATGATTTTGAATTTTTACTTTTTAAAATACTGTCTTTACCAGACTTAATATTATATGTATTTTTTGAAACTGTGAGAATATTGTATAGGTAATAGGCATTATGTGTTCCTTAAATATTAAAACTCAGATGTGAATCCATTTGTATTGGTATCTTTCTCAGTGGTAGGTCTTTAAACAACTTTCTAATTCCTTTTGTGGTAGACTGTCCATACTTTATGAGGTAATATGATCTATTCATAATCAAGATTATTGAAGGTTAATGATTTATTCATGTTCTTCTAGATTTTTTTAACTACTTTTTAAGTGTATTTATTTATTTTGTGTGTGTGTGAGAGAGCATGAGCAGGGGAGAGGCAGAGAGAAAGGGAGACAATCTCTCAGCGCAGAGCCTGATGTGGAGCTCAAACTCATGAACCATGAGATCATGACCCGAGCTGAAGTTGGATGCTTAACCAACTGAGCCACTCAGGTGCCCGAGTTCTTTTTTTTTTTTATTGGATCTATTTGATTTAGAAAGAGATACATAGAATTTCTCATCATAATTAAAAAAAATAGGGATGCCTGGGTGGCTCAGTTGGTTAAGTGTTTGGCTCAGGTCATGACCTTCACGGTTTATGGGATTGAGCCCTGTATTGGTTTCCATGCTGACAGCCTTGAGCCTGCTAGGGATTCTTGCTCTCCCTCTTTTTCTGCCCCTCCCTCACCTTCTCTCTCAAAAATAAGTAAGTAAATAAATAAAAATATATTTTATCTTTTAGAGAAGTTTTAGGTTTACAGAAAGATGAGTAGGAAGTACAAAGAGTTCCTATATACCCTTTTACCCATCCAGCCTTAGTTCCCCCTATTATTAATGTTTTGTATTAGTGTGGTATATTTGTTACAATCGATGAACCAGTGTTGACACATTGTTATTAACCAGTAATTTACATTAGGGTTCATTCTTGGTGTTGTACATTCAGTGGGTTTTGACACATATTTGATGACATGTATCCACCATTACAGTGTCATGCAGAGTAGTTTCACTGCTCTAAAAATTCTTGCATTCAGGACCTTCTTGCATTTCTTCCCTTGGCTCTTTCCCTCTTTCTTATTTCTTTCCTTCCCCACCCGCCCCCATCCCTTCCTTCTTTTTCTTCCTCCATGTGTCAGTTTTTCTGTCTCTTTTATGCATGGTAATTGTCAAACATACAGAAGTCCTAAGAAGAGCAAGAGTGGTATGGTAAAGTCCCGTGAATCTGTAACCTAGCTTTGTGTTTACTTTGCTCATATTGTTTTATATAAGCCTTGCTTTTGTCCCTTTTAGTTGGAGTATTTTAACAAAAATCTCAGACATTATGTAATTTCATCTGTTACTACTTCAGTGTACATCTATATTCATTTTACAGCAAGTTGTCCTTGCATTTTAAGCAATGTTTACTTTGCATATTTATCTATATATCTATATCTATGTATGGTAGGTATATGTTTATGACATTTTACTTGCATTGTGTACCTTGTATCATTATATCATATCTTTGTCTTGTTTAAAGGGTTTAATTAAAAAAAATTTTTTTTAACATTTATTTTTGAGGGAGACAGTGTGAGAAGGGAAGGGGCAGAGAGACAGAGGGAGACACAGAATCTGAAGCAGGCTCCAGGCTCTGAGCTGTCAGCACAGAGCCCAACGTGGGGCTCGAACTCACGAGCCATGAGATTATTACCTGAGCCAAAGTTGGACACTTAACTGACTGAGCCAAACAGGTGCTCTTGTGTTCTGTTATTTGATATTTATGTTGCTCTTCCAGGCTTCTAATTCAAGTTCTAATGGCTACATCTTTTCCTTAAAGTATTCAACTAAGTTGCATAGTTGGGAAATTGTGTTATTTTATCCCAGAAATTCCCCTTGAGCATGGGGGTATGTGTGCATGTGTTACTACCCTTGAAGTTTCTAAATGCCCCATTGCTTTTTTTTTTTTTTCCTCCTGTTCCTCAGCTGCTCTGTTTCACTAGGTGTCTATAGTCATTATTCTGAATGATTGGCCTGTCCCTGATGGGTAAGCTGCCTCCCGTGGCTTTACTGTAGTTGATTTTGGGTTCAGTACTGAGTTCTGTTTGTTGTAATATTCAGAGTGGCAGCAGTCCTTCGAGTGGTTGAAGACACAGCCTTATCTACTCCTGAGGTCAGGAAGAGCATATATCTCTTCGTGTTCTCTTCGTCTCCAGGAGAATCCAGCTAATATTCATTCACTACTCAGACTTGTTAGCCGAGTGATCAGGGACTCTCCTGGAGCCTTTAGCAACTGTGTTTTCTGGCAGTATAGATCTCTGCAGGCCAAGCTGTCTCCCTGACCTCTTCTTTCATATCTTTTCCTGGGGATCTCTGAAGCTGGCCTCCAGGTGTCCCCCAGCCCACGGGAGACCACAGCCACCTGCTCTTCATCACTGTTTGCAGTATCCTGAACTGCTCACTGACTCTGGGGGAAATAGAGACCATGGGATTTGGAGTGGAGCGGTGCTGGTTTGGCCATCTTCCAAAGCAGAAATATTTAACCAGGGTTACCTGGATGTCGTTAAGCAGCTTTGGAGGAATCTGTGGACCCTCTGAAATTGGATACATGCTTTTCTAGAGAGAAATTTAGTGAGGTTCTAGACCCTAAAATGGTTCATAACAGCTATAGCTGACTAATGGGCAAGTCCTTTATTCATTGTTTTCATTAATTGCAAACATCCTCTATTCTGATTAGCGCAAGTAAATCCTAGCTCTACTCCTTCCTGGTTGTAGGACTATGAGGAAGTTCCTTAACTTTATTATGCTTCATTACCTGCGTCTATAAAGGGACAGTAACTGTAGCATGTGCTGTATAGGATTGTGGGCATTAAATGAGTTAATGCATTTAAAATGCTCAGAAAAGTGCCTGATTTGGACTAAACACTCCTTCTTCCTGAGAATTTCACCATGATATTCTGCATGCTATGTTTGTTAAATGTGGTTAACGTGTTTACTATTACTATTGTCATTATTAGGAAAGCTTGTCAGTAGTCATTTTTTTCAAATGGCAACTGAGCCACAAATTAATAACTTTTTAAATTATTCTTTTGTCTGTTAACTGCAGAAACATTGTTGCAAATGAACAAATATACTTGCAATAAACCACTTTGAAAGGTATCTTTTTATCATAAGGATATTTGTGCAAGAGACTAGGAGACTAGAAGAAGGCTTGGAAATCTAAAAATGAAGCTGATGCGTAAAAGTGTTTGTTACATTCATACGTTATTTTTGCTTAGACCTTTTTGCTAGAAGATTAATGTTAGGACCCTGAATATACCTTTGCAAATTCGTGTGTGTGTATAATTGCTAATTTCCAAGTGTAGGTTGTTTATAGATTTTAGTTCTTTGGGAAAACAGCCTTTATGTAGTCTACAAAGATTATAAGAACTGGAACACTGTCAAGTAGAAAGGAATAATATCTTACAGTAGTGAACGCCCAGGTGTGGTCAGCTGGCTGACCATTCCATATCCTTAAGAAAAGAGAGCTGAATTCTCCCACTTTTGTTAGATTTTAGTCAGTTCCTCATATGTGATTGCCACAGTGAAATCAGAATCTACTTTCACAATGGGATGGAAGAGAAAGTGAAGTGGAATTGATGAGATTCTATGGAGACGAGACACCCCCACCTCCCATCAGATAATTCTGCACCATGTGGTATCTTTATATTGCAGAAGGATTTTAGAAACTCTAAATTGATTTTTCCTCTTTGTTATTTCACTTATTTAAAAATTAAGAATTATTGCAATCCAAATTCTGATTTCTAAGAATTGACTATAACTGACAAATACCATATTCTAATTTCAGAGCAGTTTTGGATTTTAAAAATATTCAGGATTGTCCATACTAAAAGAGTTCGGTCTTCTTTGAAGTTAGAGTGTTGATTGAAAGAATAATCGATGCAATTAGGATAAATTAATATGGAAAATGGATTTGTGACTAATTTGTAAAATTACCTTTTTGCCAGAAGGGACATTTTAGATATGGGCAGAAGTTGACCTTTTTGATTATTTTTAAAGTAGGCCAAGGTTCACAGACTGGCTTAGAGTAAGCCAGAACTGGAGTGTTCTGGAATATTTGAAGCCAGTCTCATATGAAACTGAGAATACAGTGTAGGCTATGCTATATTTTCCCTTTATATTTATTGAGTCTTATTAGAAAGTTGAAGGAAAGAAGTTTCTATTACTCAGATGTGAATAGGTCAGATACCTTCACTTAGGTTTTTGTTTGAAAGCATACTGTGGTGTCTACTATTGAAAGACTATTTTGGTGTCTTTGAGTTCTGGACTCTTACCTAGATTTTAATTTTTCAAATTTGTTCCTGTGTTAGTTTCCTAGAGCTGCTGTAACAACGTGCCACAGACAGAGTGGCCTAACCAGAAGAAATTTTTTTTTTAATGTATAATTTATTGTCAAATTGGTTTTGACAACACCATACAACACCCAGTGCTTATCCCAACAGGTGCCCTCCTCAATGCCCATCACCCACTTCCCCTCTCCCCCACCCCCATCAACCCTCAGTTTGTTCTCAGTATTTAAGAGTGTCTTATGGTTTGCCTCCTTCCCTCTCTGTAACTTTTTTTTCCCCCTTCCCCTACCCCCTGGTCTTCTGTTAAGTTTCTCAGGATCCACATATGAGTGAAAACATATGGTATCTGTCTTTCTCTGCCTGACTTATTTCACTTAGCATAACCAGCAGAAATTTATTTTCTCATAGTTCTGGCTAGAAGTCTAAAATGAAGATGTTCACAGTGTTGGTTTCTTCTGGTGGCCTCTCTCTGTGGCCTGCAGATGGCCGTCTTGTCTCTGTGTCTTCACATGGTCTGTCTTCTGTGCTGTATGTTCGTGTCCTAATTTCTTCTTCTTCTTTTTTTCAAAAAAAGAACATTAAAAAAAATTTTTTTAATGTTTATTGTTGAGAGACAGAGACAGAGCGCAAGCATGGGAGGGGCAGAGAGTGAGGGAGACACAGAATCTGAAGCAGGCTCCAGGCTCTGAGCTGTCAGCACAGAGCCCGACGTGGGGCTTGAACCCACAGACAGCAAGATCATGACCTGAGCTGAAGTCGGACACTTAACCCACTGACTCACCCAGGCGCCCCCCTAATCTCTTCTTTTAAGGACATTAGTCATGTGGGATTAGGGCCCACCCTAATGACCTCATTTTAAGTTAATTGCCTCTTTGAAGACCCTGTCTCCAGATACAGTCATATTCTGAGGTACTAGGGGTTAGGGCTTAAACATATGAAATGGGGGAAGAGGGGGGACACAGTTCAGCCCATAACATAAAGCCGTTATCCTTTCTTCATCTAGCTATTTGTGTTGGGAAGCTCGGGGAAGCTCTATAATAGAATCTCTTCAGTTTTTACTGCCACACTTGAATATAGCCATTATTTTCAAGGTGAGTTTACAGGAATCCTATGTTGGGGCCCATTTCCCAATGTGCTTTTTATCTTTGAGTGCTGTGGATCAAAATATAATAACTTTAGATCTTTATTTTGAAATCCTGTATTCTCAGAAGGTAGAGCATCAGAATTTTAATAGATGTATGCTAGGTTCTGTTCTGGACAAAGAAGCTCTCTGAACCGAAAGAGCACAACCAAAAATAATGGCATCTGTTATACTTTCAGGCTGGAATAACAACAAACCGAACAGGGATCTGTTATGCCAAATACCATTATGAAACTCAGTTTTATATAACAGGGCAATTTCCTCATAATTCAACAGGTAGTTACCTAAACTACTCTGTTGAGTTGAATCAAACAGGTTCTGCTTACCAAAGAGAGCGTTCCCAAACCAAGTCTTGTAACATTTGTTGGGTTAGATTTGATGTATTTATTTATTTTTTCTTTTTCTTTTTTCTTTTTTTAATGTTTATATTAGAGAGAGAGAGAGACAGTCTGTGAGCAGGGGAGGGACAGAGAGAGCTGGAGACAGAGCCTGCACAGAGCCCGATGCAAGGCCAGAACCCATGAACTGCAAGATCATGACCTGAGCCTGTCAGGTGCTTAACTGACTGAGCCACCCAGGTGCCCCAAGACTTGATGCATTTAATAAAGATGTTTCGTAAAATCACGTTAATTTTGCAAAATTACAAAAAACATTATTTGAATATTATTCTTTTTTTAATTAAAATTTTATTTTTATTTTTTATTTGTTTTTTCCTGAGAGAGAGCGCATGATCAGGGGAAGGGCAGAGAGAGAGAGGGAGAGAGAGGGAGGGAGAGAGAGAGAGAGAGAGAGAGACAGACAGACAGACAGACAGACAGACAGACACAGGCTGAATCTGAAGCAGGCTCCAGGCTCTGAGCTGTCAGCACAGAGCCCGACACCAGACTCGAGCTCACAAGATTGTGAGATCATGGCCTGAGCTGAAGTCAGACACTTAACTGACTGAGTCACCCAGGCACCCCTGATTATTAGATACTCTTAATGTTCACTCACCAAATACCTCTTCTTTGTAACTCATATGCCTTCTATATAAAATGAGAGTGGAGTATTAAGGAACAGGTTCATGCATATGGTGGGATTTTGTAAATTTCAGTGCTATTACATGTTAGGTATGTTGGTTGGGTCATCTTTGGGGACACCTTCTGCCTTGACTAGGCAGTTGGACCACCATTTACCAGTTGACAATTACAACCAAATACTTCTTCATTTAAGGAATTTTGAATACTTTTCATAACCCTCCTTCTCTCTCATGGCCAAGTTAACACATACTTCTTTGTTCTGACTTCTCTATACTTTCTGTGACTTTTTTCTCTTTTGAACTTCCCTCAGTGTTAATTTTCATTTGAGGTTAACTTAAGTGTATAATTAGAATTGCCTGTATTTTGCTCTTCTTGAGGAAAACTTGCCTGTTACTTCATTACCTATTCTTTAAATCTTAGGAATTGTTAGGCAAATAACACAAAATATTTAAAAGTTTAAGTCAGAGAAAACCTATTGAACAAATTATCTACTATTGATTATTTAACACGGTGGATTTTGATTAAAGAGAAAATGTTGACTAAGGCAGATATCTTTATTATTATTTTAATGTTTATTTATTTGAGAGAGAACACAAGCAGGGGAGGGGCAGAGAGAGAGAGAGAGAATGAATGAATGAATGAATGAATGAATCCCAAGCAGGCTCTGCTCTGCCAGCACAGAGCCCGATGCGGAGCTTGAACCCACAAACTGTGAGATCATGACCTGAGCTGAGATCAAGAGTTGGATGCTTAACAAACTGAGCCACCCAAGATATCTTTATGTTTGATTGAAGATAAAATGTTGATC
This sequence comes from Lynx canadensis, assembly GCF_007474595.2. Taxonomy (NCBI): domain Eukaryota; kingdom Metazoa; phylum Chordata; class Mammalia; order Carnivora; family Felidae; genus Lynx; species Lynx canadensis. Next base: position 71,517,336 of record NC_044303.2, read on the forward strand.
AAGTCAGATATCTTTATTTTAATAATATTTTATTATATAAAACAAACTTTAGTGATGTTGCTTTAATTTGTATTAATTTTATGTGAAATTCTTTCTGTACAGAAAAATTGCAAAATGTCACAAAGATGTTCTGAACACCTTTCACTAACATTTACATTTGCTTTATGTCTCTCTATGTCTTCTTTGCCTGGAACATTTAAGGGTAAATTGCAGGCCTGGTATCCCTTTTCTTCTAAATATGTCTGTATTTCCTAAAAACAAGAAGAAGATCTTTCTTTCTTCTTTCTTTTCTTTCTGTCTTTTCTTCTTTCTTTCTTTTTCTTCTTTCTTTTTCTTTCTTTCTGTCTTTCTTATCTTTCTTACTTGTTCGTCACCATTTCTGTTCTTTTCTTTCTCCTTATTGTATGATTTATTCTTTCTTTCTTTAGTGCTTTAGTTCTTTCTTTTTCTACCTCATAATCAGCCTTTTGATGATGGGGTGGAATGGGCGGGGGCGGAGGGAGGGAAGGAGAGAGAGAGAAAGAAAAAGGAGAAAGAGAATCTTAAACAGGCTCCATGCTCAGCTCAGAGCTCAATGCTGCACTTGATCCCATGACCCTGGGATCATGACCTGAGCCAAAGTCAAGAGTCAGATACCATCCAGGCACCCCAAGAAAATTATTTTACATTACCACAGTGCCATTTAAAAATCGGGATATTAACATTTACATATTATTTATCATCTAATGTACGGATCATATTCAGATTTTACTGGTTGTTCCACTAAAGTCTTTGAGGGTAAAAGAAACCCATTTTCTGGACCCTACATTACATTTACTTGTCATACCTCTTTTTCTCCATCTAGAACAGTTTGTTAGTCTTTTTTTTTTTTCAACTATGATCTTTACCTTTTTTCATGAGCACAGGCTCTTATTTTATAGACATCCCTCATGTTGCATCTGTCTGCTTTCTGATGATTATATTGAGGCTCTGTATCTTGTCAAGTATACAGAAAATGTACTGTCCTCCTCTGACCACCACGTAGGAGACCTGCGAGGTCTGTTTATCCCGTTACTGCTGAGGTTGACTTGGTTAACTGATGTCTCTTACATTTCTTTACTGTAGAGTTACTACTTTTCCCTTCGTCATCAGTAAGGTATTTTATTGGGAGTTACTTCAGTACTGGAAATGTTTCATGATACTTTCACTCACTAGTTTTAGATACTTCACTGTTTGTATTTAATGAGAAATGAGGTTAAAGATTGCGATGGCAGACCCAATGCTGGAAAGACTTGTTTTTCTAAGTTCGTTAGTGTTTAAGTTTGATGCATTAAGAACTCAGAGGTGAAGCAAAATCAGATTTATCTCACTGTTGGATTTGATAAGCTCAGTTATTTATTTTTTGGGGGGAAATACATTTAAAGGAACAAATACATTTGAAAACAGAGTGGCAAGAGGTCTATACACAAACACGGATATTAGTGACAGCTTGCTGGTGATCAAGAAGACAAAACTAAATGAAAATAGCAAATGGATTTATAAAAAGCTGGATGTTTGCAATCATCTGGTGTAGGCATATAGAACTATATAGACTCACTCTAGCACGATTGTGTGTTCCATAGTATGACATTTCATGATTGTAGCTGTTTGCACCTATTTGAACAAAACATTCATGGAGAGATAGGGGCATTGCCAGTACAAACTGATTTATCAGCTACTAACAGACCCTGCAGAGTGCACATTCTCTCACTAATCCCAATCACAAATTTGTCTTCAAGGATTCAGAAATTCTGACTTGTTTTGGGCTTTTTTTTTTTTTTTTTTTTTTTACTAATGTGTAATTTTTTTGTGGTGGGGGTAGTTTAGGTCTTTTGTTGACTAAACCATGAGATTTATATACTAGAATGTCAGTGTATTAATCTTCAAATGCAGAATCATACTATTTAGTGTATCCTTATTCATATACTTCTTGGAACTAGCACCCTTTCTACTGGGTAGAAAAATTATGTGTGAAGCCAGGTTCTCGAAAATTTTTTTGTCACAATAAGGGAATTCATTTTTGTATTTTGAATATTTAAGGCATGGTTTCTAAAAGTGTGTTCCATGGACTTCTCAACCCATGGGATATCGTCCAAAAGCAGGTGTGTGGGTGAATAAGTGCTGTATAATACCCTCCTCTTGAGAATCCCAAAGCATATTGACAGATTAATGAGTCTGAGGAGTCTTAAAAAAAAAAAAGAAGAAGAACATATTTAACTTAGGTGAAATCACTGTTTTCTGAATAGAAGTGACATAGAAACCTTGTGGGTTTTTTTCCCCCTTCCACATAATAGTCCTCTGAATATATGTTTATCGGCATTAAACTTATGTAGATTTTTCTTCTGGTGGGACAAGACAAAATTGTTGGCCTACCAGACACCAGTCTTTGAGTCTCTCTTTGAATAACCTTTCATTCCAGTTAGCTGCCTTCACTTTCCATTGATCCTCGCTCCCTGCCCTTTTTTCCCCCCTTTTAAAACATATTTTAAAACTTCTATTGAATTATATTTTGGCCTGGGAACTGTTTTGTCTCTTTGTATATCTCTGTTCTGATCTCTTAAGTATGGAGTTTGACTTGCAGAGGGGAACCTGTTTCCAAGTTCTCAGAAATGGGGCTATACATGGTTATTTAAGCAATGTTATGCCTACAAGATTCCTGGTGATACTAAGGCAGGCTCTAACGGAAATGTTTCACACATCCAGTTGAATAACTTCAGAGTTATATTCAAATGTATTTAGGAATATTTCTTTAACAATACTTGAACCTAAGTGGGTACGTTTTTTAAGTTCTGCACGTAATGATTTGCCTTTAGCAGCTAGTTGTTATTCTAGTTACCTACTTAATTATTTATTTTGATATGATTGTAGCTCACTGAGATTGAAAAATGTGTTGTTTCTGTTCTATAATTCTAAGTTAGTGTCAAGTGGGTCCACTTTTGGATTTCGTTTAATATGGGTCTTACATACTTTTCTCTTAGACAGTTACAGAAAATCTTCTAAGGTAAACAGAGCCTTATAATGAATTTGGGTCTTTAAACTTTAATAATACTGTGTTTTATAGAAGAGAACAGCACCTAATTATGCAGCTTTATGTTTACTACATTTTTTTAAGTTTTTTTTTTTAAGTAATCTCTACACCCAATGTGGGGCTTGAACTCACGACCCTGAGATTAAGAATCATATGCTCCCTGACTGAGCCAGCCAAGCGCCCCAGTTTACTACATGTTTTTATATGCATTTTTATATGAGGAGAATAGGAACGTCATACCATCTCTGGAGTGACCTGAATGCCAGTGCTGCCTCTACCATTTGCTGTAGATGTGTCTCTGGATTTGCTGCTCACTTATTCATTCAATATATATTGATTTGCCTAGTATATTTTCTGGGCACTAGCCAGAGGAAGAAATTAAGTCATTCACTTTTAAAATTGTTTTCTCACCTATGGAGGTGTATGAATAGTATTGACATAAAGCCCTTGGCACATAGTAGGCTCACTTTGAATAGAGTGATAAGATGCCTTCCCATTCAGATTTGTTTCTAGCAGTGATAGAGGGGCTTTACACTGTTCCTTTCTTGTTATATTTATCATATAGAATCTTGTTTCTCAAAAAACCATAATTTGCTTTGAAAAATTTAATTTTTGAACTATCTAATAAGATCTTTATTTAGTGTCACGTTCATTTTGCAAAGGGTAGATGCTTATTTTAGTGATGATTTGTCATTAAAATTATGTCAAAATGTCTTAAAATGTTGTTGAAACTGTAAACAAACTCATAACACACACAGAGCTAATTATGGATGCCATCTGTTTATTTTTACAAAGCTTTTTTTTTTTTTTTTTAAGACCATGGCATTGTCTGCTTATGATAAGCTTCGAGATTATTATAATGACTAAGTCCTGTCCTTCAATTAGTGTAGTTGAAGATGGGAAGACAATTCATTTGTTCATTGACCTTTTCCCGTGTCAGAGTTTATGAAATTGGACATGTCATGATAAAGAAACTATTAAGAGGTACATTTGGAACATGCTTTAGTTTTTATGAGAAAAGAAATTGGTATTTAAAGTAACAGATGTGGCTAAAGTTTTAAATTTTTAAAACTTCTTCAAGGTTTTTGATGAGAGACCTATCATTTGCTCCTTATCAGTGCCATAAGTGGCTTTTTTGTAGCTTCGTTAAATTTAGGAACTTGCGAGCAATCAAGCAAATTCATAATGATGTGTATCCCTGTTAGCATCCTTCTATGTCAGTGCATGTTTTTGTACATGTGTATCCCATGTGTGAGTGTGGAAGGCCAGGGATCCCCATGACAGCATCATCCAAAGTAGTTATCGGCAATTTGCTGAGAAAGCAGAGTGATTTCACTGGCTCAGTTTTGCTATTGTGCATGCTAAGCACTCCCCATGTAAGTCTGAAGGGAAAACAACCTGCAGGATCCATCTGCTCCTTTCTGCTACACTGCATTGATGTAAGAGTACGCTAATCTGGTTGCTTGTCAGGACAGGTTAGTGAAAGCATGAGAGTGAGTGAGACCAGGCTAGCTTAGTGCTTTGGAAAATCATAAGCTGCCTCTGTGGATGCCATGCTAAGTGTAGCAGAATAGTTGATTACCAGCCATACCGAGGATTGCAGCTAAATATGTAATTTTCAGATAAGAATTAGTTTCAGAATTGAAAGTGGGAAGCATTGCTGGACGACATCTAATTAAAAACTGAGACAAGTAATACAGATAGTTTACAAATACTTTTTAGGCATTGGGTTTTTTTCTTTTTTTAAATCATGCTTTGTATTAGATTGTGCTTGTTTAATTTTATTCTCCTGGTTTTTTAGTTAAAAATGATGACATGTTATGTATAATTTACCCCATTTTGTCCAGGAACTGCTGAAATTGTTCTTGCCTATTCTGTTTATTCCCCTTTTCCTGCACCTATTGACTGGCAGATATTGGCCTTGCAGGTGGAGCATCCTGTCACAGAATGCATTACTGGCCTGGACCTAGTCCAAGAAATGATCCGTGTTGCCAAGGGTTACCCTCTCAGGCACAAACAAGCTGATATTCCCATCAACGGCTGGGCAGTTGAATGTCGGGTGTATGCTGAGGTAAAATGAATGATGTTCACAGGAAGCATGGTGGTTGTGTCCCGAGACATGGGACCAGGGAAAACTAAACTTGCAAGAGCAAGTTAGGGCTTCATGACCCATGTGATGTGTTTGCTTATGTAATAGAGAATCAAACCAGGCAAAAGAAGGGGCAGTTTTGACGCAATGCAAAATAGTTTTAAAAGACTGAGTTTGTTTAAGTTCTGTGTATTTCTGTGCACGGGCAAGATAGCCACCAATCAGTTTAAGGGGCAACAAAGCATTCGTTAAATATTCTTGCTTTTGTTAAATATTCAGTATGTTTGCATGGACCAGGGTTTTTATTTTGTTTGTTTTCAGATCACATTTGAAACGAACAGAATCATTTATTTCTCTGTTGTTGTCTGTCTTTTGCTTTTTGTTTTTAAGAGCCTACCCTGCATACACATTAATTGTTAATATTAACTTAATTTTTTTTTGCAAGTTTATTTTCTGATAAACCTTATGATTACATGAAAGTAGTGATTGAAATTTAAATTGCAAAGCTTTCATTCATAATTTTGATTATGGAATTTACTCCTAAGCTTTCAGTCCAAAACTTTTGTATTATCTTATAACTATATTAATCAGATAATAAAGCAATCAACATCTGAAAATGCTTTTTTCAATGAGTGAAACAATTCAAGGAAGCATTTAATACTATCTTTTGCTTTTAGAATTCAAAGTCCTTTAAAAAAAATTAATTAATGGTACCTGTGTTTAAGAATACTTGAAGTTGTTTTGAAATGTTTTTCAAGGATCTTGAGAATATACTTGCCCGGGTTATTATTCTTGCTTTTTATCATATTTTAAATGGTATTCTTATGACACTGAACTCATTTAATTTTTATTCTGATGATCTAAGATATTTACAAGTGGGGCACATATCTAATAATAGCACATGCAAAGTTTTTTTTCAGGTCTTTACTTGAAGAACCAAAATTCTCCAATTTTGCCGTATGTGAACTGTTTTGAGAGCAAGAAAAACAGTTATCTTTAGTGCACTACAGTTGCTGTTCTGAACTTGGGGATGTTTTGATGTAACGCCTAGGTTATTTTATTTTTGCCCAAGGCATTTGAAGACAATTTATAAAATGTTGGAATTTTACCAATTTCAATAAAGTATGACTAAGGTCAGGCTCAATTCTGCTTACATTTCAGTTTAATTTTTAAATACTTCTCTAAGTAATCTAGAGTGAGTATAAGACAGTGATCTTAGGAAATCGTGATTTGGTAAATACTGTGTGTTGAAAATAGATCCATAAATGCTTCTTCATTGTATAAATATTTAACCTTACTTTGCTGATTTATATTTCAAAGACTGTGCTTCCTTTCCTTTGAACTTTCAGGACCCCTACAAGTCTTTTGGTTTACCGTCCGTTGGGAGATTGTCTCAGTACCAAGAACCAATACATCTACCTGGTGTAAGTCATTAAGCTGCAATGCCAAGTGAGGGGTTAAAATCTTGATTTATGTCATACTTTTATGTTAAAGCATGTCAACACCAAAGGGTGTAAATAGAAGGACAAGTGAAATTTGTGGATAAATCACAGTTTTTGTTATTTTTAAAAAAAATATTTTGTACTTGGTGATGTGTAAGGAAGTCAGAATTCCCTTCACAGGGAAGTCTAGAGACATCTGACTTCTGAATAAATGATAGTTTACAATGTTCCCAATTCTTTTTTTTTTTTTTTTTTTTTTAATTTTTTTTTTCAACGTTTATTTATTTTTGGGACAGAGAGAGACTGAGCATGAATGGGGGAGGGGCAGAGAGAGAGGGAGACACAGAATTGGAAACAGGCTCCAGGCTCTGAGCCATCAGCCCAGAGCCTGACGCGGGGCTCGAACTCCCGGACCGCGAGATCGTGACCTGGCTGAAGTCGGATGCTTAACCGACTGCGCCACCCAGGCGCCCCACAATGTTCCCAATTCTTTTGAAAATGGTAATGAAAAAGATCACAGGATCCTAAGAATGGGAAATGACTTTTCTGTATTACTTTAATATTTTTAATAAATCTAACCTAGCTTCCCTGTATAGTCAGATGTCACGAAATTCAGCCTCTTAATTGAAATGGATTAAGGAAAACAAAGTGTGCCTCATTCTATTAAGTGTCACGTACTTTAAGAAGTACATATTTCTACCAGTTAAAGAAAAGTGATCACTGTCCACTTAATTCATAGTTCTTCTATATTTAATAAGTGTTCTTTAAATAGTTTTTGTTGCATATAAAGAACAAGGGCATGCCCTTTTTCTTAATCAAGGTAATGTGTGTGTGTGTGTGTGTGTGTGTGTATATATATATATGTGTGTGTGTATATATATGTGTGTGTGTATATATATATACACACACACACACATATATACACACACACACACACACACACACATACCATTATGTTAACTAGTGGATGACAAGGCGGTACCATCTGTGAATATGATTATTCAGTCTGATTACTGACATGAAGATGGTGAAAGATTACAGGAAGGATTCTAAATTCGAAGATGTTATTGGATATATGATTTATTTCACTTTTTAAATTGTTTTTGCCCATATGCGTTCTGAAGAGACTTGACCCTTTCTAGGCTGGGAGACTCCATGCTGTGTTCAAAGCCTGAAGGCAGAAAAAAAATTGTAAAGATTTAACAGGCATTATGTGACGTTAAATAGCAGATGAGAAAACCAGTATCATAGGGACATATCTAAACATTTTTTTAATCAAACAAAAAAGTATTAAATAAGAATTCATAATGATTACTTTAGTTGTTAGAAGTTTTCACCATGTTGTAATAGCTAACAGGATGTCAAACATTTTGCCCTCGCAAGTTTTTGCAATTTGCAATTTTCAAACGTGAGACCTGTTGAAAGTACAAGTGATAATGGACAAACTATACCCCCTACAGTCTTTGTCCCACCAAATCTTTCTTCAATTAATGCTGCAGCAGGAGTTTTATGTAATAACATTTGCGGTTGTGAGCCATCCATAGAAAGAAAAAACAATTAAAATGCCTTAAATGTTCTGCTTACTGCTGTTATTTGCTTGTGTGAATGTTGCATGTCAGCTAAATGGACCAAGGAATAGATAAAGTGATTGGGTGCGGGAGAGTGCACACCAAGCTTTGTCTATCATTATTGCTGGGAGCAATCAAATTGATGTCAGCAGGACAGTAGATGCGTTGACAGCTGTAATTATGTATCTCCATGGTGATCACTTTTGGCCTGTCATGGAGGCCCACGAGTCCCCTCCCTTGGAAGCATTTAATCAGATTGGGCTGTCACTTGTCAGGTAGACATGGCGGGCTGGGAGTTGGACTGAGGGGGAGAGGTGAATGGAGCATGAAGGGTGGGAGACGGCTGGTAGTTTCACACGGTCCACCGTTGATACAGAAGAAAGACATTTAAATTACGCTAGATGTTTTCTGAGCAATGGCTTGAGACCCTCAATACACAGGTGCCTGGGTGTTGGTGTTTCCTCCTTGCCTCTTTAACTAGATCAGTTGGTTTTAATTTAGGAAACTTTTTGGTTATTACCCCTTTTTTTTTTTGGTCACAGGAATACATACTTGAACGTTAACTTACAGTTTGTAGTTTTCACTTGCTTTTTTAAGCCTACAGTTTACTCATTCTGGCTTTGATGAAGATTTTTTGTGTGTGTCTTTGATCACCACATTTTATAAATTTGGTAGTTTCTGTAATTTTGTTCTCAGAAATTTGGTTACAATTCCATTTGACTTATTCTTAAAGCTTTGTGTGCAAAAGCTAAGATATATATATGTTTTTGTGTGTAGCCTTTGTTTCCATCGGGGAATAGCAACTTAATTTGACTTTGAATTCATTGTTAGAAATAAAAAAAGCTGATGATTATTTGAAAACTACATAAGCAGGAAATTATAAGTCAGAGTCTTCATGCTTTGTTACAGTTTTAAATTGGAAATGTTGATTTGCTAATGAGACATGTGTTTGATTAGAGATGTGTGTTGATTATGTATAATACCTCTTGATTTTACCCTATGTATTTTTAAATTAAAATGACATACCTTCTGTGATCATAATTTTAGTAAATGAAATAGTTATATCTAAGAGCCCCTAGGTAACTTAACTTTCAGGATGGTGTTGTTCAAAGTGACTAAAATTTTAAATTATGAACCAGAGAAGAGTGTAACAAATAATCTTTATTGTCTATGTTATTTTACCAGTGGGTTGAACATTAAAGTTCTGCGCTAGGTTTGTAGCAGTTTACATAGCAAATAGGAGGATATATTTAAAGCCAAAGATCTTAGAATTTTCACCAATCTCAATTGGAAACACAGCTTTAGCAAGCGTGCTCTGGTTTTAAATAATACATGGTGAAAATGAGCTCTTTAACTTTTGCTACTAAAATTAAGAAAATGCAAGTTCAGAAGGCTCTTTTCTGCTATGTAAGTTGGATGCCAGCTGCCATTTGGGGGCTCTGTAAATGTGGGGAGAGGGTAGATTATGATTTATTGCTTTCACAGCTGCCCCATTAATTCTTTTCTAGTTTTTATCAACACTGTGTATTCATAGCACTGAAGTATGTTTTCAGAAAATAGAAAGCCAGGATATTTTTAAGTGTGCTGAGTGACTGTCATTTAAAATTGAGATTTTCATATATGAATGTGAATGTAAATACAAATAACCATACTTTCGTGTTTGCAAATGCAGAGATAAAAGCACTCTGAGTTTGTTATAGTGTTACCTTCTAAAACCTTACGAAGAGAATAATAGTAGTGTGATTGTTTTAAAGATTGAAACTATGCTTTATCTTTTGATGTCACTGTATAATAAAGCCATCATCATACCCTCATGTGGATATCCTAGACAAGAGGTTCTACATGTGGTCCCTTGATAATTGCCTAAATTAAAATATTAAAGGGCCTAACAGCCGCTGTGTTGACCTTTTCTGCCTTGCTGCAGACAGATGAGCTGCTGTTTATTAGGAAGGCTTCTTCCCACAGGTGAAGAGCTATGTGAGCTTCCGCTCTTCTCTTCCCACCCCTTTATGATGTTGGGCATCAAAGTCCTGCTGTTCTGGCAGCTTCGATTAAATTCCTCTATCTTCAAGACCCCTAGGACATGCTTGACAGTCTTAAGTATTTTGATTAGCTTTTAAATACCTCAGATTCCAAAACTTAGGCACAATAATTTAATAAATATTTCGTCCTCAGCAACTGCTCATTTTAAAAGTTTTACATGGCTAACCTCTGTGCCTTACTGCTGGTATCAAACTGGGAGATGAAAACAAGAATCAGCGATGTACTAACTAACTTGTTGGCTGGTTAACAGCAATCAGGCTCTTCAAAAGAATATTTTGAACTTGGGCTATTTTTTTTCCCCCATGAAAATTGCAAAATCAGAACTCTAATTGGGGCTGTGTCCTTACAAAGCAAAGCTATGAGAAAAGCTGTGTAAACATTAAAGTCTCAGGGGACTAACAGTAACAGAGAAAAAATGTACAGTTGAGAGGGTAAGGCAAAAAAGGAAAGTGTTACAGACATGAAAGTCACAGGACCAGCGTTCTTGTAGAGCTGATGAGCAGAACTCCCGAGTCCTGCTGCATGGCTTGACTGGGGTCCTCCCTGAAGCTCTCAGAAGGGTACAGTGGGGAGTGTGCCTAGAAGGGGCATCATTCATGCCATGCTTCAGTTGGAAGACACCATCAAATAGCTACAAATGCATCCCAGGATAGTGATGTATAAAGTTTTATTGTTGTTATTTTTTGCAGTTTCTTCGTTCCTTTGTTTAGAGTGAGAACAAAAAAATGCGTTATACTACATGGTATAACAGATCAAGATAATTTGGTCTCTATATGGTTTAGATTGTTTTTCTGTTTTCCAGAAGTTGAAATGTTACTTGAGATTAAATTATCCATCTGCTCCTTGGAAATTAAATTTGTTGTTAGAAAAATATCTGCACAATATGAAGTTACTTTCATTTCTTTCTTTCTCCCAGGTCCGGGTTGACAGCGGCATCCAACCAGGAAGTGACATTAGCATTTATTATGATCCAATGATTTCAAAAGTTAGTTCGATTTCCTAATGGCTTTGTACATTTTTCTCTTGAAAGACAGTGGAAGTATTAAAGTTAAAAAATCTTAAATTGATCCTTTCTCTGAATCATGTGCTGTGTAATTAAACAAGTAATTATGCATTGATGGAAAAGTGAAAGCAGAGCAGATTTTCTTTCTCTTGAGAAATTTCAACAGCATGTTACTTTGTAATACTCCCCAATCAAGTCAGTCATTTGCTCGTCCCCAGTCAAATCAAATGATGATCCCCTCCCCCAACAATAATAAAGTTATCTAACCAGTGGCTCCAATGCAGCCGATACAGTGAGCATGAATTACGTTATTTGGTCATCCCTAGAAATTACCTGAGGTGGAAGTATGGCTTGCCATGTCAAGGAGTTGAACTGATAGGTCATGTTTTTTGGCATACTTTTTACCATTTCTTTTCCATTTTTATGAATCACTAATTGTGGTGATTGCACATAATTAAGTTTTATGTTAGAGTACAAGATGTCTTTTTGCCCACCTGTCTTTTGAAATTTGACTTCCCAGAATAAATTAACAATGCTACTCAAATCTTTAGGTCTTTCAAAATCATTAGAATCTTAAGATCTCATAAAGTGTAGGATTCTGACTGCAGTAGTTGAAACTGGGGATTTCATGGGGCGCCTGGGTGGCTCAGTTGGTCAAGCATCCAACTTCGGCTCAGGTCATGATCTCTTGGTTCGTTAGTTCAAGCCCTGCATTGGGCTCTCTGCTGTCAGCACAGATCCCGTTTTGGATCCTCTGTTCCCTTTTCTCTCTGCCTCACCCCTGCTTGTGTTTGTTATCTCTCAAAAAATAAACGCTAAAAAAAACCCAAAAAACAAAAAAAACCAATAAAACCTGGGGATTTCATTTAGAAAATCCTGTTTTCCCTATCCCGAAGAACGATTTTATTATTTTTTTTTTTTTTTTTACTAAAAACCCTTTGTCAGATGGTTTTCTCCCCAAGTACTTTTATGTATTTGTAGCAAACTATTTTTTTATTTTTTTTCACTTAAGTTTTTATAGTAACATTATTAAAGTGAACTTTAGGTATTTCATTTGTTAGAGAAGTGCTATTTAATTTAAAAATAAAAAAACAAAAAAATTATAGATTGATTTTGATATATGTGGTTCCATTTTTTGATGAATACATTTCTGTTCAGAAAAGTGGCCTGCAAATAAATTTTCAACCTGGCTTGATACTGAGGAGCTGATGAAATGTACCAAAGTAATTGTAAACTATAGACTGACTAATGTAATAGAAAAATATTTATTAGGAGAGTAAAGTCTTATTTTAACAAGCAAATTAGCAATAAAATATTATTTATTGCTTGTATTTAATTGCTAATTTGTTTAAGATTCTTATAAATAGGCACAAAATCATATAGAACAGTAAGACCCTTCTGTTTTTGTAATACAAGAACAGTTTGCTTCTATGCTATGTTATGTGTAAAAGTTAGCTATGCAGGGTATCAGGCTTGGAAACGACATTTTCGTAGGGAGAGAAAAATCTTGCCTGATCCTTCACTATTCTAGATGTTTATATTCTATCCCAAATGTTCACATTTTGATATCTTTCCTTTTAAACTTTTTATGGTTATTTTTATTACGTTGTTGTTTATCTCAAATAGCTCTTTTTCTGTGATAGTGAATGTAGGAGAAAAGTCTGAAATATCTTGATTCTGATATTTATTGAGTTAAAAAAAAATCTTAATTGACATACTTTATATTAGAAATTGAGCTACTGTGAAATTTCAGAGGATGTTTTGGGAAACCTGTTACAAAGTATTTTGATTTTTATTAGGATGAATTGTTTGACTTTTAGATAGATTGGTATCTATCTATGTAAATTGTTTTTTGTTTATTTGCTTTTAGCTGATCACATATGGTTCTGATAGAACTGAAGCACTGAAGAGAATGGAAGATGCACTGGATAATTATGTTATTCGAGGTAAAAACAAGTATTTGAGGTCTTGGTATTATACATGGTGTCCTGTTCTAGAAAACAGCTTGAAGATGTGCTAACTAGAGAATACAGTAGAAAATGTGCTTACTATGTGTTTAAATAGAAATAAGAAAATTTTCCTTAGCAGCCCTATACTTTACATATATACCTTAAATTCTTTAATTAACCTTACGGTGCATAACCTTTCCTAGACAAATATTTAGTATTTTATAGGTATGTATTGTATGGGAAATGGTTCTTTTTTCTAAAGTCTTTTATAGGCCAGTGCAGCAAATTAACTACTTATTGTCTTTTATTGTTATTGATGGTGTTTTGAAGTATGAAGCTTAAGAATGTATGGAGCTATAAAATATAGTGACCTACGGTTGACTAATTTGAGAGTGAGGGAATAGCCTTTTGTGTCTATAAATTAGAGCAAATTATGGAATGTCTTCTAGCATATGTAACAGTGTCGCCTCATGTACATAGACGTCAGTTCTAATGTCTAACAAAGTGCAGTCCTATGGCCTGTAGAATGTGGAGTGGTAACTGAATCAGGAGTAGCCATTTTATTGATTTGTTTATTTTAAAGATTTTATTTTTAACTAATTTTTACACGTGTGGGCTTAAACTTACAACCCTGAGATCAAGAGTTGCATGCTCCACTGACTGAGCCCACCAGGTACCCCACAGCCATTTATTTAAATATTAAAGCAAAGTTATACTGATTCCCCTTAAGGAGTAAATTATGTTGTAAGTTGTATTAGCAACTTTTTATTAGCATTGAAAAGATCATTTCATTTTAGTCCGACATAAATTATCATCAACTTAAGAATAATGGAGTTTAACATCAAATTTAAAGTACAGTTCACTTTGAATTATGAGTGAATAGTGTGGGTCTACGAACATTCCCATAGGAAGGACTGGCTGTATAGTTTTGTTCTTTTCTCGTGGCTTACTAAAACAGTGGAGCTGGGAGGCTAGAATTGGAGGCTGAGGGGATAGAATGTTGGTGGAGTATGATTACTTAGCGCCTCTCAAGTCCATACAGAGCTTTTATGTAATTTCAAAAGGCTTCCCTTTGAGTGGGCACGACCTGTAGGTCAGAAGGCTTGGCAAGTGGACTACAACTTTGTGTGAATTAGGAAAAGTGCTCCATTTTCTGGGCGCATCCAGCCCTGAGACAGAGAGCCCAGCTTAGCAATGGAGCATATTAAACCCTTACTCTGCATCCTTGACCCAGTGCCTATATGCAGTGAACAGTTTGTACAACTGCACAGTAGTGACTCAGGACAATTTAGTGACTCCATTTTTACATATTTTCCTTTCCCTGATCATTAAAAATTTTTTTAAATGTTTATTTTTGAGAGAGAGAGAGAGAGGGAGGGAGGGAGAGAGATTGTGAGTGGGGGAGGGGTCAAGGGAGAGGGAAGCACAGGATCCGAAGCAGGCTCCAGACACTGAGCTGTCAGCACGGAGCCTGATGCGGGGCTCGAACTCACTAGCTGTGAGACTGAGCCGAAGTCAGACGCTTAACCAACTGAGCCACCTAGGCACCCCTCTTCTTGTTTTAATATATGGCAATTAAGTCATATAATCATTACTTTCAATCACTTTTCTCTTCTAGCTTTTCTTTTGTTATACCTGGAGAAACTTCTTCCCTCCCTTCCCTTTTACTGTCACTCTCTTTTCTTCCCATTTGTTGACTAACAAGTAATCAGTGATTGTATCTAATCTCATGTGCTAGTGATTCACCTCTGTCAATGAAAGGAAAACAGTTCTCAAGTGAACCTAAAAATAAAATCCATAACCTTAGTATCCAAAGCGTATACAAATTTGAAAAATCCCCTTCACGTTCTTTCTAGCTCATTCTCTAGTTCTTTTTTAGCCTTAATTGTGGAGTATTTACTGGTTTTTAAACTCTGCCATGTTCCATCATGAGCCATCATGAGCAGCAGCTACATATTTTCTCTGTACATTGGTTAAGTAGGCTTGGAGGGGTTTATTTTCCTTAGAAATAGTATTCCCCCAGAAATACTTCAGTGCATGTTTGGAACACACATCTAATTTGGGTGTATGTTGGTCTCTGTGTGTTTAACTACACACACATGCAGACATAAACAAGGTACTTGGGAATATTATCCCCAGAGGCCTTCAAAGTATTTGTAAGAGCTTTCTAGATTCCTCCCCCCATCAGTATCTTTGTAATTTTTATTATGGTTGTTGAATTGTTGGATATTGGTTAATTTCGGTTTTGTTCTAATGAGCTTGAGTGGTAAATTCATGAATTTGAGATAGTCCATTTGTGTAAGAATATTTTGTCAAATCACATCTCTATTAAGCTTTGATGTAATGTAGTGCCATGGCATATGGGCACTTGGTCAAAATATTAGCGTTGTATTCTCCTCTGTCTATTCTGAAAGGAATACTCTAACATAGTTATAGAGTACACTTTTCATCTTTTATTTTAAATGAATGTTTGCCACTGAATTTACTTACTTTACTTAATGTGTGTGTGTGTGTGTGTGTGTGTGTGTATATATATATATATATTATATATATATATATAATGTTCACCAGTTACCACATTTTTAAATTAAAGTGACTTAAATACAGAGTAGTAGGCTTGCTGTTATTCTCCTAACTTTGTATGTATTTTCCAGGCCTAGTTTGAAAAGGCCTTTGGTTCACTCTGATAAAATAGAAATCAGAGGGGCCTAGGTTCCTATCCTGTCATGACACCTTTTAGTAACTATGTGAGTTTTGTCAAGTTACTTTGTCTCCCTGCATCTCATACTCTACATTTAAAAGTGGAGCGTTAGCCTCTGCTCTATAAATTAGTAGCGAAGATGAACTGAAGTTAGGTACACAAAAGGGCTTGGCACAGTACCAGCTCAATAACTTGAGTTCCTATCTTCTTCTGTCCTTCTCTCATTACAGTGTAAAACCGCATATTTAAAGATCATATGCCATGAGTCATTATCAGTCAGTCAGTGACATGGGAAATTGATGAAGCCATAGATAAATAACATTGAAAAACCATTTGGGGTCATTCCTGGTACTGTGTGCTGGGTTACTTGTTTTCATTGCACACTGTTCTGCTTCTTCAAAGCATTTACCGTAACTATAATTAAAATATTAGTTGCCTGACTAATTGCTAAATGTTGGATTATCCCATAAGAATATTAGGTGCATGTGGGCAGTGATGGTGTTTATCTTGTTCACGTGTGTATTACTAGGGCTTGATATGGTCAGTGAGTAATAAGTATTTGTTGAATGAATTAATGAATGAGTGACAGTAGCCCTATTTCAAGGAGTTTCTGGTAAACTTGGCATGAAACATATAGAAAGGACATAAATTTATAGACGCCATAATACTGGAATGAAAAACTATGGTGGGAATTCAGATGGGGGAGGCATTTTTCTTTTCCCACCTTTGCTTTTGGTTCTTTCGAAGTAATGTGAGCATTGCCTTAGGTGACTCTCACAAGCGACTCTGTTGAGAGTATCTCACTTTGTGTTTCCTTCAAACAGCTCCCCAGAGTGGCAGCATTTTTTTTTAAAAAGACTGATAACTTACTGTGGAGGTGAAATATAGGAGAGAGCGCACTCAGGCCTGTTTGGAATATGACTGACTGTTGTCTTTTGGGAAGATAATCTGGTGTTGGATGTTAAAAGTGCATACTCTTTGACTGAGCTGTGCAATTTTCAGGAATCTATCCTTCAGAGTTAAAAGACCGAATTGTGAAGTGATATTTACAAGGACATTTGTGACAGCAGCATTTAAAGTAGCCAAAATTGTAATCAACCATCATGTCCACCAAATGGATGAACGACCGGATGAATTACTGTGCGTCTTCACTATAAGTTGCGGCACAGCCGGTACTTGGCCTGTCTGTGTGTATTGTTAATAGAAAGGCGGTTCGCAGAGTAGTGTGTGTGGTGCAGCCTCACATCAGTTAAGCCACCTTCCCATCCTAAAGTATCTTTACTGTGTTTGGATGAGCACAGAGAAAGATGTGGATGTATACACGTCAGATTGAGATCTCTCTCTCTCATAATACATACCTATATATGTTATATAATAATATAATATATATTGATATTGATACAATTGATACATTGCCCCCAGGCCTTTTATTTTAGGTATTTTCAAGCCTAGAGAAAAAGAACAAATAGTACGTTGCACACCTATATGCTCTTCAATTAGATTGTTAAGCTTTTCTACATCTTTCCCTCTATCTCTCCATTTATACCTTTCTTTGCTTTCTCCTTCCTCCTCCTCCTTGCTCTTCTTCCTTCTCCTCTCTCCCTTCTCTCCTTGTTCTTTTCCTCAACTATTTGAAAGAAAGTTGCAGATGTCATGACACATGACTCCTAAATATTTCAGCATGGATCTTAAAAGTAAGATCGTTTTCCAACAAAATCACAAAACCAGTATTACACCAAGGAAAATTGATAGGAATCTCATAATATCGCCCAACATACTGTCCGTATTTCAAGTTTCCTTAGTTTTGCTAAGTGTCTTTTTATATCTGTTTATCTGTTTGTTTGTTTTTTTTAACACCACCTATGGTCCACTTAGAGTTTACACGTTGCTTTTATTTATTTCTCTTTATTATCTTGCTCTTTTTGTATTTTGTATCATTAACTCTTCATGAGTGAAGGGCAGCTGACTTCCAGAATGTCTCATAGTCTAGATTGGAAGTTTCAGTATTGGTCCAGTCAAGTCTCTTGGGAAAGGAGGTGGAAAGATAGGGGTTGCAGTTGGAAAGCAATTTATTTTGAGTTGGTGATTTCGAATATGGTGCACTTAGTGAACACTAGATGATTTTAGGGTTTGACTCTGGGACTAGGTGGCTAAAGTGAAAGAATAGGTAATTTGAAATGAGATCCAAAGAGCTGAGTGGCGAGGATGTTACCTGGGTCATACTCATGGTGACATGAGTTAGGGGAAGGAAGGAAGGTTCTTCCTTCCAGGTGACATAAATTCTGCATCTTCCAGGTGACATAAATTCTGCAGCGAATATTGGGTTGTTAAAAGGGATGTCGATAGATGACAGAGAATTGGGGAAGACTTTTTTGGCCAGCTAAAATAAGCCTCAAGGAAATAGAAGTTTCTCCAAGGATTAGAAGAGGTAATGTTCTAGAAGTGACAGTGGATCTCAAGGAAGTATGTGAAGGTTGCTGGAGAAGTGAGGTCCTTGAGGTCACTGAGGTTTTCAGTGAGGCAAGGAGATAGATGGAATGTTCCATGAAAATACTGAACCCTCAGTAGACCTGAGTGGTAATCATGAAGCGGCAGTCTCAGAAAACATTGTGGAGTGGCCTAGAAAAGAGTTGGAAGAGGTGTTTTGGGGAAGTGAGAGTGGTTAGGTCAGCTGATGTTCCAAGGATGAGGGATGGCCAGAGAACCTAGGCCTTCTGGTGATGGATGCAAAATCCTTGAAGTACCTGGTAGGAAGGTGAACCCTTGGGCTCAGAAAAGTGGTTTCTGAGGCATTTTGAGGGGGCTTGATCTGTAACTTCATCTAAATAACCTCTATTTCCTTTCTTTGGCTGTGCTATCCCATACTCCAGCTATGTGTGTCATGGCTCAGGTAAGAGCTTTCTGAACAGGTTCTCTGTAAATACTCTTTGTCTGCACCAATCCATTCTTTGGTTTGAACAGCATAAAATTTAAAGTATAATCCCAACCCTGCTTAAAACCCTTTAATATTTCCCATTGCCCTCATGTGACTCTTTGGTCATTTACACAACTTTGTCTCATGCTCTTTTTTTTTTTTTTTTCCTTCCTTCCTGCTTCACTGTTGTTTTCATTTGCTGGAATGCTCAGTCCTCTTCCCACCCAAGGACCTTCATAGTTAGGCTGTAGTCTAAGCAGTTATAACAAAGAGAATGAAAAATACAGTGACCTGTGAAAGATAAAATTTAATATATTTACCATGTCATAGTCCCAAAAGGAAATATTGTCAAGGGCTGGTAGGGAGACTTGGATTCACAGCAGATGGTTTTCATTTGGGGGCTCCAGAGTGGCTGCTTTTATGCCCATCATCCAGCCTCAGCAGGAAGGTGGCAGGGGCAAGGGGAGTTCACACCCATTTTTTTTCAGGGCATAACCTAGAAAGCACCCTTTATTTCTGCTCCCATCCTATTGGCATTTAATCACATGGTCATACCTATCTGCTAGGAAGATGGACAATGTGGTTGATACCAAGGTGGCCATATACTAAGCTAAAAAGCAGCATTTCTCTTATTAAAGGAAAAATAGACTAGATATTGGTGGATGATTAAGGGGAATAAGAATGTATACATGTATCTGCTTATTTGTGGAAACACACACACATACACAAGAGCAGAGCTAATAAGATGGTGGACCTATAGGGTGTACCTCCCAGATCGTCATCTGGTAGAAATGATTGGGGGATGGGAAATGAAGTACCTGAGATAAAGGAGAGAGGCTTCTCCAGTTATACTTTTAGAATTCTGACATTAACATTTCCAAATAAAATTATTGACATTCTGGGGGAAAAGCTCTAAATGGAATACCAACAGTGGACAGAATTTTATGAGTAATATACTGATGGAGGGAGAGAGAGAGATAAAAAAAAACCACTAGCTTTAAATAACTTTTAAGCATATTTTGACTGCATATCCTCAGGCTTAAAAACAGTAGAAGCAAACATCGAACTGTAGTTAGTAGGTTTGTTTTTCCTAGTTCATGGGTTAGCAGTTCTGAAACCAGTTTATGTATATTCTGGGATTAAGGAAATAAATACATGGATTGTGGATAAGATGAGTGACATTTCTTCTTGTCAGAGAAAGAGGTTACAGATGGGGAAATGGATGAGGATTTCCATTCTAAATGAGTCCTATGTATTGAGTTGAAATTGGAGGTATCAGTGGAAACTCATGGTTTTTAACCTATATTGAAAAATAACTATATAAATGTGTTACTGCACATGTGTGTGTATATACACAAATTCTGTAGCTCAGGGTTTCTTTAGCAATATTGACATTTTTGGGTAGACATTTTTTTATTGTGTGTGCAGGAGGGTATCCTTTGCATTGTAGGATGTTTATCACCACTCTTGGTTGGCCTCTACCCACTAAAAGACAGTAGCATTTCCTCAGTTGTGACAACCCAGTATTTCCAGACACTGCCATATGTCATGAGGGAGGGGGGCAAATCACCCTCAACTGAGAACCACTGGCCTGCTGAAAGGTCATGGAAACATTGGCACCCATAGCAATGAGCATACCAGGAACCCAGATCTTATTTTTTAAATACCATTGTCTCATAAATGGAACCACTACTCCATGATAAAACGGCTGATTTCCGGAAGAGTGTAAGATGAGCCTGAAACATCTTGTATAAGAAAGTAATCAAGTGCTCAAAGATGATATGTCAAAAAGACACAGGAGCCAGCTCTGTGGGGTTTCCCACTGGCCAATCTGGGAAAACTTCAGCAACAAAATAAATAATGTTAGCGATGGATTAAAGCCCATGGAATAAGACAAGAGCCTGTGGGTCCATACTGATATAAATAGATAAGAAAGATAAAAGAGGCAAGAGGCACAGCTCTTCTCTACAGCAGATTTTTAACTTATAAATATAGAAGAATCCCCATGGGGTAAACACCAAATTGTTTAGGGTCAGAATCATCAATGACAGATGCTAAGATAAGCGGGTGAAAATATGATGAGAAACAGGTATTTGCATAGTTTCATAGTATATCCCCAGGTGATGCTAATTAATTACAATGGGAACTATAACACCTTTAAAATAGGCAAACCTAGCAATTTACCCAAATGATCACAGTTTGCATCACTGGTAATGGGACATATCAACATCTCATGCCTCTTGAGGTATGATGCACTGAAAATAGCACATCATTTCTGTGATGTCCTTCTCCAAAATGTATAACATGGATATAATCGTGAGGAAACAGCAGACAAACCAAATTGAAAGATAGTGTACAAAATAAATGGCTTGTACTCTTCAAAAGTGTCAAGGTCAAGAAACACAAAAGTGGATCAACTTATCTAGATCAAAGGAAACCAAGGATACGTGGCAACTAATGCAGGATAAGTTCCTGGACCAGAAAAAAAAATGTTTTTCTTTTGTCGTAAAGGTCATAAATGAGACAGTTGATGAAATTTGAACAAGGTTTGTAGATTAGATGATGATACTGTTAGCAATGTTGATTTCCAGATCTGGTCATTGTACTGTGATTACATGAGAGACTTACCTTGGTTTTAGGAAATACACCGAAGTGTGGAGAGGTAAAGACATCCTGTCTTTGGCTTACCCCCAGATGTTTAAGAAGAATTGTGTGTGTGTGTGTGTGTGTGTGTGTGTGTGTGTGTGTGTGTAAAGAGAAAAAAATATGATAAATAAATGATAAATGAATAATAAATATTTGGGGTAAAGGATATGCAATAATTCTTCCTACTATTTTATGAGTTTTTTTTATAATTCTGAAATTGTTCCAAAATAAAAAGTTTAAAAAATAGGTGAAGAGGAGCATGTGTCCCCTCTTCCCAAACCTGAGGAGTTTTATTTAAGGAATAAAAACAGATGTATTTGTGATGATATATTATTTATCTGATAAATTCTAAAGGATAGAGGGCTTAAAGAAATTGTTTTGTGAAGGACAATTTACTGTCTTGTTGGATAACTGCTTAGTTGTTCAAATAATTTTTTTCCTAAGCGGATTGTGAGCTTTTGTTAAAAAAAAATCTTGAGAGCAAAGATGTAATTTGGTTAAAGTTAATTTCTGAGTCCCCATGAAATAAGCGGTGACTTTTGGCCTCTGTTTGATCCTGGCAGTGTGTGCAGCTAACGTCTGGCCAGTGTTTTGGAAACAGCAGGTAGTCAGGAGAAAGCCGCTCCTAGGGGTCGTCTCTTCTGTGGCCTGGTGGTGATTTCCCATACAGATGGGACCTTGTGAACTTTGGTAGAGGTCATTTTCAATTCCCTGTCTAAAACTGAGAGCCATAATTTTTATGAGTATGTGATTAATAATATCGTTGAAGTTATTAACTATGTCTCAGAGTACCTCTGCTACCGACTTCTTGTTTGAACGATTGCTTTAAACAGCATTGTCTTTCCTGGGACATGGAAAAAAAGTAACTATGTACAAAATGGTAACTTTCAGATGTGTAGGATATCTCTTGAACAGTCCAGTGATTTGTCCCATTTATCTGTTCTTTTGTGCTTTTAGGGAGGAAAATAGTTCTTTGATTATTCCCCCATTTGGCTTTAGAATCAGTGAATGTACAGTAGTCTTTGGAGTCAGTTGAGGCACCTAGATTTTGGTTGTCTGCCATTAGCCATTGTTTCATCTTCTAGTCCTTCAGAAAGAAAAACATAATGATTTGATTTTGCATAGTAATATGTAATCTTTCATTCAGAGAACATTTAAGGAGAAAATGCTTTTGTGTAGTAATTTTATTCCTGAAACATCATTTAGCAAGATAAAAGTCTGTTTTCATGCTCTATTTACTATTCAAGTAGAAATAGTTTGGAAAGTCCGTGCTTCATTTGTGTGCTTGAGTGGCTCTGCTCTTTGATATCCACAAAGTAAATTAATGTTTGCTTATAATTCCTTTGACTTCTCTAAAATCACTTTTTACAACTTTGAATTTGTAATAAAAATACAACATATCATTTATCCTGTAAAATTGCATACATTTTATTTATTTATTTACTTTTTAAATGTTTATTTTTGAGGAAGAGAGTGCAAGTGAGGGAGGGGCAGAGAGAGAGAGAGAGGAAGACAGAGGGGTCAGAAGCAGGCTGTGAATTGAGAGAACAGAGCTCGATGTGGGGCTTGAACTCATGAACTACAAGACCATGTCCTGAGCCAAACGAAGTTGGATGTTTAACCAACTGAGCCACCTAGGCACCCCTTTATTTTTATTTTTATTTTTTTTTAAAGATTTATTTTATTTTTAGAGAGCACACATGAGTAGGGTAGAGGGGCCCAGGGAGAGATAATCTCAGGCAGGCCCTACTGTCAGCATGCAGGGACCAATGTAGAACT
Source organism: Lynx canadensis (assembly GCF_007474595.2). Classification (NCBI taxonomy): domain Eukaryota; kingdom Metazoa; phylum Chordata; class Mammalia; order Carnivora; family Felidae; genus Lynx; species Lynx canadensis. The sequence goes on from NC_044303.2 coordinate 71,540,516, forward strand.
CGATCCCACAAACTGTGAGATCATGACCTATGCTAAAATCAAGAGGCAAACGTAACTGACTGAGACACTCAGGTGCCCGAAACTGCATACATTTTACTAAAAAAAGTTTTAAGTTTGTTTATTTTGAGGCAGATAGGGGCAGAGACAGAATCCGAAGCAGGCTCTGTGCTGCCAGCGCAGAGCCTGACCTGGAGCTCGAACCTATGAATCTTGAGATCATGACCTGAACTGAGATTGAGAGTCAGGTGTTCAACAAACAGCCACCCAGGCTCCCTGAAACTGCATGCATTGTAATTTTTTGATGTCCTCAATCACAAATTGATCACTATCAGAAAACAATCTTATTTTTGTTCAGATGATCATTATTTCTGAAGTTTTATGTTCGAGTTTCCTGAAGACAGTCTGATGCTGTTTTGACTTCAGCCTCACAGAGGAACAAGAAAATTTATACTATCACTAGGTTGTAACAGGAGAGCCAGTAAAGTTAAATACAAAATATGAAGTTTGTAAGTAAACACTATTATTTTTATTTAACTGGAGGGAGGAGGGAAGGACAGAAATTCTGAAAGTTAGATTGCCTTTCTTTATTACTTTTTTTTAAATGTATATTTATTTTGAGAGAGACTTGAGAGCATGAGCAGGCTTCCCACTGTCAGTGCAGAGCCTGACATGGGGCTTGATCGTGTGAACTGAGAGATCATGACCTTAGCCGAAATCAAGAGTCAGACACTCAATCAACTGAGCTATCCAGGTGCTCCTAGATTCTACATTATTTACAATTTATCCAGAAGCTTACAAATGGAAACATTTTGAAATACTAAATAACACCTAAGAACACTTTTTTTTTTTTTGGAAATGAAATTCCAGCTGCACCCTGATCTTCATATTTTCATCCTTTCTAGTCCCTCCTTTAGGATGTTTTCTTCTTCCAAACTTGAGTTATTGTATAGGGACAAGCTACATACTGCTGGCTTTGTCTTGCATTTCTGTTTCTGGATTTCTTCATGTGGGCATCTGCCCCCATGCGTTCTGTGTTGTGGGTGGCTCCGTTCTAACGGACCTGTTCTTCTGAACTCTAACCACAGGGATACCATCAGTCTACTCTCCCAGGCCTCTCCAGTTGAACTTGCCCAAAGTAAATCACATGTTTCCCTCTTAACCTGTTTCTTGTCTGTAAGTGGGGTCTTCAGTCATATAGCATGACAGAGCCAGAAGGGTGCATGTTGTGATTGACTCCTCTCCCCTATTCTTTTTTTTTTAAGTTTTTATTTTAATTTTTTCATTAAAGTGTTTATTTATTTAGAGAGCTCAAGCAGGGGAGGGACAGAGAAAGAGAGAGAGAGAGAATCCCAAGCAAGCTTCACGCCATTAGCACAGAGCCCAATGTGGGGCTCAAACCCATGAACCGTGAGATCATGACGAGCCCAAATCCAGAGCTGGACACTTAACCGACTGAGCCACCCAGGTGCCCCTAAAGATTTTACTTTTAAGTAATCTTTACCATGGGGCCTGAACTTACAACTGAACACTTAACTTACTGAGCCAGCCAGGTCCCCCTGTCTCCCCCATTGATGTCCACTAAATCATCATGCCCTCTCTGCCTGCTAAATGTCTCTCCAGTCCATCTGCTTTTCTCCGTCTGTAGTGGCCACACTCTTGCTGTGGTCTGATGCCTTGCAATTTTTCAACATGTCTCCTGCAATTGTCAGCTAATGGTTTTTCCCACTTACACCCTCACCCTTCCCCAGACCCCAATCCACTAACAGCCTGCATGGTTCCTGGAGCTCAAACGTAGTCGTTCCTGCCCTGCTTCAACTGTTCTGGTTGCTCTCAAAGAAAGGTAAAACGTTTGCATGACTGTCAGACCTGGACACCGCCCCCCCTTGGACTTCTTAGGCACACAGCTCTCTCCTTTGCTCATGCTCTTTGGCCACGGTGCCCATCTTCCAGTTCTCTCCACACAAATACCTGGTGGTATCCAAAACAACATGAGAATTCTTTGTTCCTCCCTTATATTACCCATCTTTGTGTCCTTCTGTGTCTTTCTCTATTTCTTTTCCCAGCTAGGACGATTTGCGTAAGTCACAGATACTTCTCTCTTCCTGGAATGCCACATCTGTTGTTGCCTATGCATAGAAATCTCTTCTGGCAAGCCATTCCCTTTCCTTCTTCAAAAGCGCTTTAGTTTTGTCTGTTTGTAAAACATGCAACAAAGGGATTCAGTTCCTTTCACAGCCTGACCTCTTTCAAGGAGTCTTTATTTTAAATTCTTGCCTACTGCGTTGGCTTCTAAGCACTCGTAGCATGTTGCTTTCAGTTGCTCTTCATTTTCATCTACCCGAATATCACCTGTAGTAGACGAAGATGTCACATTTTTTTTTTTAATTTTTTTTTTCCAACGTTTATTTATTTTTGGGACAGAGAGAGACAGAGCATGAATGGGGGAGGGGCAGAGAGAGAGGGAGACACAGAATCGGAAACAGGCTCCAGGCTCTGAGCCATCGCCCAGAGCCCGACGCGGGGCTCGAACTCACGGACCGCGAGATCGTGACCTGGCTGAAGTCGGACGCTTAACCGACTGCGCCACCCAGGCGCCCCAATGTCACATTTTGCAATGATTGTGAGGTAACTTGTGTCATCAGATGAAGTTTCTTACACCTTCCAATACTTTCCTCGTAGAAATACACATAATTACAACAGCCCTTCAACACATGAGTGGTTGAATATTGGCTAAGTCATTACCCACAGAGCAAGGTTGGGATAACTGCATTACCCACAGAGCAAGGTTGAGATAATTTGTTTGGGGCATGTGCTATGAAAGATACTTATTAGGTCATTGTCTGTATGTGATAACTTCTTCCTTGGAAATTTATGTAGCTAAAGGAATACCATTAATATTTTAATTGGGAACTTTCTCTAAATGTTTTGAAGCAGTTTGAATAGATTGAAAATTGGCTTTTATAAAGTTTTTAGGCACTTGGTATTTTCTGAGTGAGGAACAGATAATGCTCAGATTTTTGCACATGTTTGCTAACATCGTCTAGTATAAAGAGATGCATAGAGAAATGCCTAGTTGGTTGGCTCAGAAATAGGAAATCATATTGGAAAGTATGCCCTTCTCCCCATATGTATACATGAGAGTACAGGGTAACCTGCCTTAACAAAGATTCTTAAATACAGTAGTATAAATAAGATAGAATATTATTTACTTCTCATTTAACTGGCTGGCTGGTCTGTGCTGATGGGGCAAGTTTGTGTCCTGTGGTTCTGTGGTCATTCCAGGAGATCCTCCCTCCCCCCCCTGCCAACATGTTGCTCTGTTTCACCTTCATTTCCAGAGCTGAGTTCCTGCCTTATCAGGAAGCCCATAGGAAGAAGGAGGAAAGGAAGCCCAAGTAATTATTCTTTTCAAGTAAGCGAGGCTGGAATTGGGCGCATCACTCTAACTTCCAACCCCTTGTCTGGAAATCAGTTTGTCAGGTCCAGCTGTAGGACAGACAGGAAAATAGAGTCTGTGTCTGTGGAGTCTTTTGTTCTGCTAAGACTCTTGTTACTGTGTAAAAAATGGAAATCACATTTTCAGTGAAACCCGCAGGCTGTCATATTTTAAACATATATTACTATTACAATTTCTATTTTACTAAACTTTAGATATATGATTCATTCTCTCTAGATCACAATTTCTTAGTTTAAGTCTCTTTTCTTTGTAATTTTCTTATTCTGTGACTGGTTACTGAAAGTTCCCCCAAAGCAGGTACCATAGTGTTACAGTGTTTGCTCTCATATTTTTTCCTGTGTGTGATATCTAGCTGCCACATGGCTAGTAGGTTTAGAATAATGTTGATAGGTGTAGACTAATTTGCTCAGAATATCAACATTGTTAAAAACCTTATAGCGAATGTCCACAACCTTTCTCAGGGAAGGGCTAGAGTGTAAATAGCTTAGACTTTTGTGGGTCATATGGTCTCTATTACAACTGATTGACTCTTGGAGCACACACACTGAATGTAACACTGCTGTATTCCAAAGAAACTCGATATACAAAAATAGGGGGTGGTCTGATTTGTGTGCTGAGTTTGCTAAACGCCGCCTAATAGGATGGCTATGTTCTCTGGATAGAGAGGTGTAAACTTTTGAGGAACTGGATTCCTATAGGATATGAAACTGGAAGTTGGGGAGGGAGGTCAGTGCTGAGGCTTGAGATCCAGTGCATCTGCCGTCTGATGTGTTTTTTTTTTTTAAGTTTGTTTATTTTGGGGAGGGGGAGAGGGAGGGGCAGCAAGAGACGGGAGAGAGAGAGAATCCCAAGCAGGCTCCACACCTGCAGCACAAGCCCAGTGTGGGGCTCGAGCTCCCGAACTGTGACATTGTGACCTGAGCTGAAATCAAGAGTCAGATGCCTAACGGACTGAGCTGCTCGGGCTCCCATGTCTGATGTTGATTAACTACACCTTGTCTTCTGCTGTGTATCGGTTCTCATGTGAAAGGATAATAACGAGCACAACACTGATGCATGTTTCTGAGTGCCTGGCATTGCCTTAAGCATTACCTCATTTGTACCTCATGACAGTAATGCAAAATAGGTCCTGCTGTGATCACCACTTAACAAATGAGGAAACTAAACATTTGATAGGTGAAGTAGCTTACCCAAGGTAAGAGGTAGATCTGGTACTTGAGCCTGAGGTTCTGATTCTTTGCTTACTTTGGAATTATTATTTTTTAAAATTATTTATTTTTTTGGTAATGTTTATTTTTGAGAGAGGAGAGAGACGGACAGAGTGCAAGTTGGGGAGGGGCAGAGAGAGAAGGAGACACAGAATCTGAAGCAGGCTCTAGGCTTTGAGCTGTCAGCACAGAGCCTGATGCGGGACTCGAACCCACGTACTGTGAGGTCATGACCCAAGCTGAAGTCAGGCGTCCAGCCGACTGAGGCACCCAGGTACCCTACTTTGGAATTATTTTATAAAAATGAGCACTCTACAAGACTTGAATAACAGATCAGAATCAGGCTTTCTAGGTTTGTTATGCAGCAGATGGTATGATGAGGACTGTGCTGTCTGAAATGGTATAGACGAGTATGGAAGTGGGTGAAGAAACTGGAAGGAATTAGCAAACCTCTCATTACTTCAGCTCTATCATACTCCAGTCCCCTGCTCCTCTTGTGGAAGCCTGATCGAATCCTGCTCTCCCTGGATTTGACATGCCTCTCATCCTCCCTTTTATTCCTCTTTACATCTTTGTAATCTGCGTGACCAAGATCAAATACTCCGTTCATAAAGCCCTTCTATCTTACAGAACTCTCCTGATACCTTTCGAGTCCCTGTTGTGGCAGTTAGCTATTGTAACATAACTTTGTAGTGGTCCTTGTGTTCCAGACTCAGTGTTTCCTGCTGGATCACAAGCTGTTCTTTTCTTTTTTTTTCTTCTTTTTCTTTTTTTTCCCCCTCCTCCTTTCTTACTACTCATTGAAGTATACTTGACATGAATGAACTTCTCGTATTTATTCAGTTTGATGAGTTGGACATATGTATTCACCTGTGAAACCATCACCACAATCAAGATGCTGAACATTTCTATCACCTCCAAAAGTTTCTCATTGCCTTTGGAATCCTCGGTGTCTCTACCCCTGTCCCAGTGCAACTGGGTGATCTGCTTTTCTGTCACTGTAGGTTTTTTAGCCTTTTCTGAAATTTTATATTAATGGACTCCTACAGTAGTCTTTTTAAATTCAGCATAATTATTTTGAGATTCATTCTTGTGTTTTTAGTAACCCCTGTCTTTTTATTGCTAAATAGAATTTCATTGTATGGACAAACCACACTTTGCTAATTCATTCACCTGTTGATGGACATTTAGATTGTTTCCAGTTTTGACCATTGTAAATCAATTAATAACCTATGTGTATAAGTGTTTGGATAGGTTACCTAGGAGTGACTTGTCTGAATCGTATGTATGTATAACTCTTTAAGAAACTGCCATGCTGTTCCAAAGTATTTGTGCCATTTATAGCCTCACCACAGGGTGTGACAATTCTGTTTCACATCCACACTGATATGTGATATTTCGGTCTTCTAACCTTTAGCCACTTAAATTGGTTTTGGGGGGCATCTCTTTGTGTTCCTTTGATGATAGCAGTGTTGAACAACTTTTTTAAAGTTTTATTTATTTTTGAGAGTGCACAGGTCGGGGAGGGGCACAGAGAGGGGGCAGAGGATCCAAAGCGGGTTCTACGCTGACAGCAGTGAGCCCGATGTGGGGTTCGAACTCATGAACCCTGAGATCATCACGACCTCAGCTGAAGTCAGACATTCAACCGACTGAGCCAGCCAGGCGCTCCGAACGACTTTTCATTTGCATATTTTCTTTTGTGAAATGTGTTCAGATCCTTTGCCATTTTTTACATTGTCATCTTACTCTGCTGTAAGCATTCTTTATATATTCTAGATACAAGTTCTTTGTCTGATATGTGTGTCGTGCACGTTTTCTCTGTCTGTGGCTTACCATTTTGTTTACTTAACTGTATCCTTTGAAGCAGACTTTTAAATTTTGATGAAGTACAGTTTCTTTTTTTATGGCTCATGGTTTTTGTGTACTACCAAAGAATCTATTGGCCTACCTCAAGATAACAGATTTTTTCTCCTACATTTCCCATAAGTCTTGAAGTTTAGGGTTTACTGTTAGGTTTGTGATCCAATTTAGGTTAATTTTTGTGTATGGTGTGAGTTATAGGGCTGAAGTTCAATGTCCTTTTTCCCAAATGGACATGTTAGTACCATTTACTGAAAAGACATTTGTTTCCCTATTAAATTGACTTGGCGTCACAAGTTTCTCAGGCTTACATTTAGTATTTTATTGCTACCACAGATTCAGACCTTTTTGTTGTTATTTGAAGTTAAGGAGATGGATATCTTGCCTGGTTCTTGCTAGATCATAAGACACAGATGATAAATTTCTCTAGATAGTAAGACTTAGATTTTTAACTGACTCTTTGTTCTCTAATTCCATCTGATATCTTTTATTTTTAGGTGTTACACATATATTGCATTGCTCCGAGAGGTGATAATCAACTCACGTTTATAGAAGGAGACATCAACACTAAATTCCTTTCTGATGTGTATCCTGATGGCTTTTAAAGGTTTGTGTGCATTGAAGTATTTTACTGTATTAAAGTTATTTTATGCTTTATTATAATGTATAATTTTTCTGTTTTGAAATTAAGGCCTCTGGTCTATACTGTACTTGATTTATTAACAAGAGTATCCTAGACTATTGATATTCATGATTTTGAGTATTCATGAATGACTCATGAATGTGCAGTAATCCTAATTTTGTTGAGTGAGAAATTCAACTGTAATGAACATTTTGGCCTCTTTTCTCTCTGCCTTGCTATATATAGTTGAACCTCAAGCCCCATCAAGGGAAAAGATCAGAATTATGTTTTCAGGATTTCCATATGCTTTTATGTCTGCTTGGCTAATGCGTCTGTGATGGTGATGTGTCATGAAACAGTAGGCAGAAGCAGACAACAGGTGAAAACTTGAGGGAACTTTTAGAGCAAACATGCTTGCATACATACATTGTGTAAATGTCTATATGTGTACATAGATGGTGTTGGATCCCATTATGGGGAAGAAAATGGCATTTAAAATTTCTAATTTAAGTTGATTACTATGTGCTATACATTTAGCATCAGAAAATGTTACACATTCTCAAGGGAACTCAGAAATTTACCTAAAACTTAACATTGCCATTTTCCGTGATAAACTTACTATATTACATTTCTGTTTGATAGGGAATTATCAGCATGGACAATGTAATTCTATCCATGCTTATACAAGATAGGAACACAGTTTTAAAAATTGTTGGAAGTTGTTAGAAAGGACCATTAGCAATTATTTCATCTCATCCTTTATTTTTCCATGTGAGGAAACGAAAGCCCAGAGAGCTTGATGAGGTTAAATGACCAGTAGTATAATAAAGCCAGAAGCTGAACTTAGTTTCCACCTCCTGTTTCAGTACTCATTCAATTGTGCTAGGCTTCAAAATCACAGATCATACAAGTTTTCAGAGTATGCTGTATGTTGTTGTTGTAGAATGCCTGTAAGCACGTTAAAAGTACACACCTAGTTGGGGCGCCTGGGTGGCGCAGTCGGTTGGGCGTCCGACTTCAGCCAGGTCACGATCTCGCGGTCCGTGAGTTCGAGCCCCGCGTCAGGCTCTGGGCTGATGGCTCGGAGCCTGGAGCCTGTTTCCGATTCTGTGTCTCCCTCTCTCTCTGCCCCTCCCCCGTTCATGCTCTGTCTCTCTCTGTCCCAAAAATAAATAAACATAAAAAAAAAAAAAAAAAAAAAGTACACACCTAGCTTTGCCCTTCTTAATGTGGACCTCTCATTGTCTTCCCTCACATTATTCTCAGGTCAGTCCTTCTCTGAATGGCTGCTATCGCTTGTTTTTCAGATTACTCTATTTCCTCCTTCCTATTTTTCCCTACAGCAGGTATCTGATATTTTAAACTGTATCATCTCTGATTGTTTGATATATGTGCCTGAAAGAGACAGCAGGAAGTGGCCACTGAAGTTAATCCAGGATCTTCTCCATATGTTTGAGCCTGGGTCATTTTGTCCCTTTGGGATTACCCGTCTGCTTCCCATCTGTCCAGCTATCCTAGGCACTGTTCACAGGCGAGGACGTGTTTTTATGACTGCATTAAAATTTTCTATTATATATGTTTGTTATCCCAAATATATTTGTGGACTGGAACAGTGTTACTAAAGGTTCTGAGGTTGACCTTTGGAATGAATTACTGTGACTAAAACCAAAAAATAGGATGCACAGGAATGTATTCTTCATATCTGCTTATTAGAGTCTCAGGTTGAAAAGCTGCTGTGCATTTATTTGAAAAATAAATGAAACTGGGGAAGATGTTATTTTGACTCTGGAGTAAAGGAAAATGAGGAGAAGTTATTTTAGGAACTATAATTTCAGTTGGCCTGTAATGAACATTTTGGACTTTTTTCTCTTTTGCCTTGCTACAGTTTAACCTTTAGCCCTGTCAAAAGAAGAGATCAGAATTATTTTTCTCTCCTGGAAAGCTGCAGATTTTTAACAAAAATTGGATTCAACACAAGTAGAATACCACTAATTACACCTTTTTCTTTTCCATTTAATTTAGTCAAGTATTTCTATTCCTTTAAAAGCGGTGTAACCAAATCAGTATGAGTTGCTCCTTGGTGAGTCACAGGCAGACACCACACCATGGTTTCTGTTGCACAGATCTGTTGCAACAGGATAATAAAATAAAGGGAACTTAATTTGCAGCAAATGAGGAGATCGTGGGGAATAACTTCCAAAGCTGTGACTCTCTGGGCAAGGGTGAATGGGTTCCTTTTATTTAGGGTTAGGATGAATATTTAGATAGGGGGCTTTGTCATTGTATGTAAAGGCAGGCATAAGGTCTCATATGTGCCATAAGGAAATATACCTATGTATACATTGTTTGTTATGTAAATGAGGCTGTTCCTCCTTGGTGGAGATTTTAGTATAATGAGGTAAAGGTAACTGTCAGTCATTCCACTGCCCATCTGTGCAGGTGCAGGTTGGGGGCAGGGGGGTGGTGGCAATGGTTAGTTTTAAACTGGTCTGGTTGGTCTGGCTGGCTGGTACTCTGAGCAGTTGTTTTGGTTTCCATCACTGAATATTATCCCTATAGGGTCTTTTGTCTGAGTTAAGAGATACGCTGGAAAGAAGAGTGTAAGGAAAAATGGGGACAAAGGTTGGTGAGCACAGGCAAGTGGGGAGTAAAGGTCGTGTCTTGGGGTCTAGCTGGTGATAGTGATAAAATGAAATTTGGGCTGTAGCATTGCCTTTGAGAATTCAGTCATTAAAATCATCCAACAAATAATTGGTGCAGGCTCTAGAAGAAAATGGAAAGCAAATAATATATTTTCCCTGCACTTAAGGAACTTACATCACAAGGTAATAAATATGTAAAGAACTAACCGCTACAGGACAAAAGAAGGGCTAAATGAAGATATAAGCAAAGTGTCTTGAGCACAGAGAAAAACCACTTCCGATTCAGGGAATCAAGGATGGCTTCCAGGATGAGGTAGCATTTAGACCATTGCAGCACTTCCCCAAGAACTATTCTGGGGCACTGCTCATCTGTGCCCAATCTATCTTCTCTGATGTGATGCCGGTAGTTTGAAATCAGCCTTGGAGATAGTATTTACAGTGAGGAAACTGTCAAAACCTGCACTGGTGCATTTCTTCTTCCTTCACACCCGAGTTGATTGTTACCATTTACCGGCATACCAGCGTCTGGTCCTTTGACCTGACTTTACAAAGGAAAAGGTTTACCATGTAGGGAGGAAGACCTAGAAGAATCGCTGAGGACAGGCGGTGCTGTGTTAGAACTCCTGTGAGTCAAATGACAGAGTTTGCTGAAAAATGGTAAGAACATTTAAGGACATGAAATCAGAGGAGAGAGACTTTAATAAAGTATAAAAACTCTTGATTTTTAGAAGTGTTTCAGCAAAGCGAAAGGTGGGATGGTCACTTTTAAGAACTAAACTAGTGACCCTAAGGAATAAGGGTCCTATTCCCTTATTCCCTACACTTTTACTACAGGTAAAAATGTAGAAAGGATGAAATAATTTGTGAAATAAGAGATGTGGAGGGATGATCCAAGAGATTTTGTATGTATATAACAGTTTCATGAAGAAAAGATGGACAAGTAAAGGAAGGTTAATTTTAAAAGAAATAATAAGGGAGATTTTTGTTTCACTGTTCTTGAGAAAGCCTTGATGTGTTTTTGCAAAGATTCACTGAGTTTCAGACAAAATTAATGAAAAAAGTAACTCTTCTAGGAATATCAAGAACAAAAAGTCTTTAAAGCTTCTAGAAAGAAAAAAAAGCACCAAGTTATATGCAGAGAATGTAGAATGAGATCATCTTCAGATTCCATAAACTGGAAATTAGAAAATCTTAAAATATCTGATTCATTAGAAAGTACTTAACCCAGGAGGTACTATACCCAACTAACATATCTTTCATTTCTCAATTATGAAAAGAGATTTTATTTATTTAAAAATTTTTTGTTTATTTATTTTGAGAGAGAGAGAGAGAGAGAGAGAGAGAGGAGCAGGGAGAGGGAGACAGAGAACACCAAGCAGGCTCTGAACTGGTAGCTCAGGGCTTGAACCCATGAAACCATGCGATCATGACCTGAGCCAACACCAAGAGTTGGACGCTTAACTGACTGAGCCACCCAGGCGCCATGAAAAGAGATTTTAAAATAAAGATTCAGAAATATGTCATTATATATATTTTGAGGAAATTACTGAAGAAAGTGCTTTAACCAATATGAGGTAAAGATGACAGCTAAATTATACCCATTTTTCCCAACCAATGAATTGAAGTTTTTATTACTTTTATTTTTACTATTTATTTATTTTTAAGTAGGCTCCACACCCAATGTGGGGCTTGAGCTCATGACCCTGAGATCAAGAGTTGCATGCTCCACTGACTGAGCCAGCCAGGTGTCCTGAATTGAGGTGTTTTCTTTTTTTTTTTTTTTAAAGACACAAGCCCATAAGGAAAAAGAGAAGAGATAGTATTCTGGAAAATGAAGAGCCAAAAAATGATTCTTAACTGACTTAGCAACCTAAGAAAGTTGAATCCTAATCTGACAGTGTGAAAAACTGAGAAGTCGCTCATTACCACCATAGAACCCTTTAGTAGTCTTAGCTCCTATTTAAGTTTCAGGAAGCTTGGGAAATTTCTAAAGGTAGGACTATTGGTCTAAAAATCTCTGGAAAAATTTTCCATATCCCCTCCTTCACTCTTTAGAGGAGGGTGGCTCTCTCCTCCACTTTGGCAAAGACTTTGAAGTTCTTCTTTTTGGAGAATAAGATGCCCTCTGCTCCAGGGACACCAGGCACAGTTGGACAGAGGTTTGAGTGAATGTGGACATACTGAATGTGGTGACACCCTGTCTCTCAACCCGTCCATGAAGCCTACACACAAAGCAAATGGTCAGCAAAGCCACATCCCAGAAAGAGAGAACATGCATAGCTCAGGCTCAGGACATCTGTCAGCATCATTTAAGACAACACTAGTTTGAAAGGGAATCCCCAGATGACTGTTAAAAATAGACGATAGAACTAAAGCCACTTAGGAGAACACTGATCAGGCTTCTGAAAAACTGGGTCATGCACATGGAGTGATAATTGCATGAGGTTTACAGAGGTATATCACAGACCATGTGAGTGCTACTATGTGATTCGATTTGCACGTAGTAACTACCAACTTAATGAATAAGGATGGGAGAGCCTAAATGTTGTTTGAAGTTTGGGGTTTTTGTTGGAAATTCTCCCCCCACACTCCCCAACTCCCTCAAAGGCTAAGAAGGTGAGGGCTAATTGTGAAGAGGAAGTTTTTCTCCTTTCTTTCACAAATATTTACTGAACCCATTAGGTAAAAGGTAGTGTCTAGGGTCTGACGCTAATAAATACTGAAGAATATTTATTATTATTTTTTTAACGCTTATTTTTGAGAGAGAGAAAAAGCATGGGGGAAAGACAAAGGATTCGAAGCAGGCTCTGTACTGACAGCAGAGAGCCCGATGTAGGGCTCGAACTCACAAACTGTGAGATCATGATCTGAACCAAAGTCTGATGCTTAACCAACTGAGCCACCCAGGTGCCCCCTGGAAGGTATTTTAAAAAGCGTAAGGGTTTTTAGAGCTGCGCCTTTTTCCAACCATGTCTTCTGCAGAGAGTATGGTAGAGATTTCAAGCCTTAATGCTCTTGAAGGTTTCAAAAGATGGGTTTGAGAAACCCTTAGAACTCCTCCCAGGCTAGGGTTCTAACTTTTACGTGGAGGTGAGTTGCTGCTGTTGAAGATGGCTCTTGCTAGAGCTTGTGAGGCTGCATCTGTCCTTGCATGCCAGGCTGGAAGTTCTTGGTCTTTCTGCCTCACTGTTTGGACCCCACGGACTGCCAGGGTCATGCTTGTGAATCTTCTCAATCAGGGTTGGCAGAGGTGAAAAACAAGGGTCAAGTTGCAGTGCTCTCTTAGTTTACCTTCACACTTGAGAAAGGGATAGGAAGAATCTAAAAGAATTTAAATACACTTTGCGTCCCAAAGTTCTGGGTGCTTAAGATTAATCGGTAAGCAGAAACACTTGCTGCCCGCATGGGGTTTACAATGCCAGGAGTTAGCAGGCAGCATGGGTCCTCACCCCCCTCACCACAACTCTCTAGGTGTTTTCAGATGTGAACCCACTCACGGTCGTCAGTACAGTGCACTTGCCTTAGCTTGTTCACCTACAGCTGGGAATTGAATGCAGGCGTGTCTCATTTCAACACCAAACCAGCACACCAACCCCCCTTACCTGAGCTGCTATACTCTTGTCTGGATTTAGAACAGCCTTCTCATAGCCCTCCCTCCTGCCACCATTGCACTTTGTAATTCATCTTCGCCCAGCTGCCAGAGTTCACTTTTAGAACCAAATCATATCTTCCCCCTCCCTTACTTTGAAAGCCCTCAGTGAATGAATGGCTAAACAAATAGCAGTATATCCATGCTATAGAATACTACTGAGTGTGAGAATGAAAGAAACTGTGATTCACTCAAAAGCATGGATGAATCTCAAAAATATTAGGTGCAAAAGAAGCCAGACACAAAAGAGTACTTACTCTCTGGTTCCATTTAAATGAAACTAGAAAAGAGTTTAATTGCCTGAGGTCAGGGAGGGAAAGGAGGTCCAGAGGTGTTGATTGGAAAGAGATGCAAAGGAGCATTTTGGAGTAATGGAAAATTTGATATGGATTGTTGTGGTGCTTATATGGGCATACACATTTGTCAAAACTCAATTGCTTATTTAAAATGGACCCATATATTGTATGAAAATTGTACCTCAAAGTTAAAAAAAAAAGTACCTTTGTTAATGATACCCATTACAATTAGAATAAAATAAAAAGTGATGGCTTACAAAAAAAGTAGGTGCTAAAAAGGTGTTGGGTGGAAATTCAATAGCCTTTTTTTTTTGACAATGTATTTATTTATTTATTTATTTATTTATTTATTTATTTATTTATTCAATATATGAAATTTATTGTCAAATTGGTTTCCATACAACACCCAGTGCTCATCCCAAAAGGTGCCCTCCTCAATACCCATCACCCACCCTCCCCTCCCTCCCACCCCCAACAACTCTCAGTTTGTTCTCAGTTTTTAAGAGTCTCTTATGCTTTTCAATAGCCTTTTCTAATTAAAAATTCTTTGAAATAAAAAATTAAATTAAATTTGATTAAAAATGTACTTTATGAAAACTAAAAAAACCCTAGTTTAAAATTTCCCTTAAAATCAGGAACAAATGAATTCTGTAAAGTGACTGTTATTATCAATCATTTTTATTGCTTTGGAATATCAAAAAGACCAAAAAAAAGTTGGTTTAAATATTTTGAAAATAAGAAAATTTTCTTTTTCCATATATAATTGTGTCCCTAGAAAACCCAGAAGATACTACTAAAAATTTCTAGACTTAAAACATGTCTGTCAAGATGACTGAATGCAGCAAGATAAACATGCAAAGTTAGTATCTCTTCTCTGTGTTAGAAAGAGCCAGTTTGAAATGAACCCTGTTCATATTAATTGTAGTGTCTTGTAAAATAGTCAAGAGAAATTTAATAGGGAAGACATAGAACCTATAGGACTCTGTAAGCTGTAAAAATATTGTTGAGGAGAAATAAGATGTGAACAGATGGGAAAACATCAGTTATTTTTTGTCTTTCAAATTTTTATTTAAATTCAAGTTAGCTAACACATAGTATAGTATTGGTTTCAGGAGTAGAATTTAGTGATTCATTGAATACCCAGTGCTCGTCACTTAAGTGCCCTCCTTAATGCCCATCACCCATTTAGGCCATCTGCCCACCCAACTCCCCTCCAGCAACCCTCAGTTTGTTCTCTGTAGTTAAGAGTCTCTTATGGTTTGCTTCTCTTTCTGGTTTTATATTTTGTTTTTCATTCTCTTCTCCTGTGTTCATCAGTTTTGTTTCTTAAATTCCGTATATGAGTGAAATCATATGGTATTTTTCTCTGACTGATTTTGCTCAGCATAAAACACTCTAGCTCTACCCGTGTTGTTGCACATGACAAGATTTCATTCTTTTTGATGGCTGATCAGTTTTCCAGTGTGTGTGTGTGTGTGTGTGTGTGTGTGTGTGTGTGTGTACGTACACACACACACACTACATCTTCTTTATCCATTCATCAGTCCATGGACATTTGGGCTCTTTTCATAATTTGGCTATTGTTGATAGTGCCATTATAAACATTGGGCTGCATGTAACCCTTTGAATCACTATTTTTGTATCCTTTGGATAAATACCTAGTAGTGCAATTGCTGGGTCTTGTGTAGTTCTATTTTTTTACTTTTTGAGGAACCTCCAAACTATTTTCTAGAGTGGCTACCCCAGTTTGCATTCCCACCAACAGTGTAAGAGGGTTCCTCTTTCTCCGTATCTTTATCAACATCTGTTGTTTCCTGAGTTGTTAAATTTTAAACATATCAATTATTGTTTGGGGACTCAATAGTATAGGAGTGCCAATCTATCTCAGATTGATGCAGATTTTATGTCATTCCAGTTAGATTCACAAGGTCCACTACATTAAATGATTTAAAAGATTATATGTATTCATAAATTTCTGAAAATAGCAAATTATGAAGGATGATAGAGGAAAATTGGCCTTCCATGTTTTAAAATGTATTGCCAAGCCTCTGCATCTAAACAGCATGATATAAAGTAGAGGAATGGGGGTAGGATGCCTGGGTGGCTCAGACAGTTAAGTGTCTGACTCTTAAATTCTGCTCAGGTCATGATCTCATGGTTCGTGGGACGGAGCCCCATGCTGGGCTCTGCACTGACAGCAGAGCCCACTTGGGATTCTCTCTTTCCCCTCTCTCTCTACTTCTCCTCCCCCGGCTCATGCTTTCCCTCTCTGTAAATAAACATACATTTTAAAAAATAGTTTAAGAAAGGAAATACTTGAAAGAAAAAAAAATGGATAAGTATGTCAGTGTAATGGAATAGGGAGCTCATAAACAGAAATTAGTATATGTGGGAGTTTTTTCTCTTACTCTATATGAAATGTTAGAACTTTAATTTATGCCAAATTAAAAAAAAATGAGTCCCAGGCAAAGATTAAATGTAAAACATAAAAACAATTAGAATAAAACTGAGGAGTCTAGTTACTATCTAGACATTGGAGTGATCTTTTAAAAGAATAGTGCAAACATTTCTAATGAAAACTAATGATATGACTGTGTTCTGTAAAATTTTTCTGTACAGTGTTCTGTAAAATTTATTTCTGTTTGGCAAAATACTAAGTGCTAATTGAGCATATGTAAAGAATTCTAATTGGCCCATAAACTTGAAATTGAAAGCTGTTGTAAAAAAGTTTTCTTTTTAAATTATTATTGTATGGTCAGTGTCAATTAAATGGCTAAAACATAGATTATTTTTAGATTTCATATGTCAATCACAAATTACTTGATGAAATTTCAGACATTTTGTAATTAAAAAAATTACTATGTCTATATTATACCTTGGAAGTTATGAGGATAGTAAATACAACTACTTTTTAAAAGCTAAAATGAGTATTTTTATATATTATATATTGTATACTATATGGATCTATATTAGACTATAAACATACTCTAATATTAATGTCTTGTTTTGAGCCATAGTATGTTTTTTTTATTTTTTAATTTTTTAAAAATTTACATCCAAATTAGTTAGCATATAGTGCAACAATGATTTAAGGAGTAGATTCCTTAATGCCCCTTACCCATTTAGCCCATCCCGCTCCCACAACCCCTCCAGTAACCCTCTGTTCTCTATAAGAGTCTCTTATGTTTTGTCCCCCTCCCTGTTTTTATATCATTTTTTTTCCCTTCTCTTATCTGTTTCGTCTCTTAAAGTCCTCATATGAGTGAAGTCATGTGATATTTGTCTTTCTCTGACTAATTTCGCTTAGCATAATACCCCCTAGTTCCATCCACATAGTTGCAAATGGCCAGATTTCATTTTTTTTTATTGCTGAGTAATATTCCATTGTGTGTGTGTGTATATATATATATATATATATATATATATATATATACCACATCTTCTTTATCCATTCATCCATTGATGGACATTTGGGCTCTTTCCATACTTTGGCTCTTGTTGATAGTGCTGCTATAAACATTGGGGTGCATGTGTGTCCCTTCGAAACACCTCACTTGTATCCCTTAGGTAAATACCTAGTAGTGCAATTGCTGGGTCATAGGGTAGTTCTATTTTTAGCTTTTTGAGTAACCTCCATACTGTTTTCCAGAGTGGCTACACCAGCTTACATTCCCACCAGCAGTGCAAAAGAGATCCTCTTTCTCTGCATCCTCGCCAACATCCATTGTTGCCTGAGTTGTTAATGTTAGCCATTCTGACAGGTGTAAGGTGGTATCTCATGGTGGTTTTGATTTGTATTTCCCTGATGATGAGTGATGTTTAGAATTTTTTCATGTGTTGATTGGCCATCTGGATGTCTATTCATGTCTTTTGAAGTGTCTGTTCATGTCTTTTGCTCATTTCTTCACTGGATTATTTGTTTTTTGGGTGTTGAGTTTGATAAGTTCTTTATAGATTTTGGGTACTAACCCTTTATCTGATATATCATTTGCAAATACCTTCTCCCATTCTGTCAGTTGCCTCTTAGTTTTGCTGATTGTTTCCTTTGCTGTGCAGAAGCTTTTTATTTTGATGAGGTCCCAGTAGTTAATTTTTGCTTTTGTTTCCCTTGCCTCCGGAGACGTGTTGAGTTAAAAGAAGTTGCTGTGGCCAAGATCAAAGAGGTTTTTGCTTGCTTTCTTCTCGAGGATTTTGATGGCTTCCTGTCTTACATTTAGGTCTTTCATCCATTTTGAGTTTTCTTTTTTTGAATTTGTTTTTTTTTAATGTTTATTTTTGAGATGGAGAGAGAAACAGTGCGTGAACAGGGGAGGGGCAGAGAAAGAGGGAGACACAGAATCTGAAGCCCGCTCCAGGGTCTGAGCTGTCAGCACAAAGCCTGATGTGGGACTCAAACCCGTAAACCGCGAGACCATGACCTGAGCCGAAGTTGGATGCCTAACCGACTGAGCCACCCAGGCGCCCCTTTTTTTGAGTTTATTTTTTGTGTATGGTGTAAGAAAGTGGTCGAGGTTCATTCTTCTGCATGTTGCTGTCCAGTTTTCCCAGCACCACTTGCTGAAGAGACTGTCTTTATTCCATTGGATATTCTTTCCTGCTTTGTCAAAGATCAGTTGGCCATACATTTGTGGGTCCATTTCTGGGTTCTCTGTTCTGTTCCATTGATCTGAGTGTCTGTTCTTGTGCCAGTACCATACTGTCTTGATGATTACAGCCTTGTAGTATAGCTTGAAGTCTGGGATTGTGATGCCTCCTACTTTCTTTTCTTTTTCAAGATTGCTTTGGTCATTTGGGGTCTTTTCTGGTTCCACACAAATTTTAGGATTATTTGTTCTAGCTCTGTGAAGAATGCTGGTGTTATTTTGATAGGGAGAGCCATAGTATTATTATATAACCTCTAGTCAAAGACTATCTCAACATGGCTCTGATATTAGACCAAGTCCTTTACATTTTTATGTCTTTTATCTCACAATTTATAAAAGATACCATTTTAAGAAAAGAACTAAAAAAACTGTCCTTCAGTTTTTTTGGGGTGTGTGCAAAAGAAAGTGATTATGATAATGAAAATCATAACCTCTTATTAGAGATGGTATGATGACTTGTGGTTTGTGAGTTTGAGCCCTGTGTCAGGCTCTGTGCTGACAGCTCAGAGCCTGGAGCCTGCTTTGGATTTTGTCTTCTTCTCTCTTTGCCCCTCCCCTGCTCATTCTGTCTCTCTCTCTCTCTCTCTCTTTCTCTCAAAAATAAACATTTAGGGGTGCCTGGGTGGCTCAGTTCGTTGAGTGTCCGACTTTGACTCAGGTCATGATCTCATGGTTCATGAGTTCGAGCACTGCATCGGGCTTTGTGCTGACAGCTCAGACCCTGGAGCCTGCTTCAGATTCTGTGTCTCCCTCTCTCTCTGTCCCTCCCCCGCTCGCACTCTGTCTCTCTCTCTGTCTAAAATAAATAAACATTTAAAGAAATACACAAACATTTAAAAAATGTTAAAAAAAAAAAAAGATGGTATGAGATCCATCTCACATCAAGAACTTTGAAGGAACTATAGGTGGTTAGCCTGGAGAAGAGAGGACTCATTAATAGGGAATAATGCAGCTGTAATCAGCTTGACCCAGCAGTTGGCCCTGGCCACTGATCTGTGTCTATTTGTTGACTGTGTCTAATACAAAATGGGTCACTTTTGTAGTTGGTAGGGCATACTGTATTGATCACTCTGGTGAAAGAGTCAGGTGATGAACTAATCTTCATCTCAAACCTAAGATTCAGTCAGGGCCACTTTCTGCCTTGGATCAGCTTTGGTCCAGGTGGTTAGGCTGGATTTTAGTCTAATTTAGTTAGGAACAACATTTGGATCATGGATTGCAAGACACCAGGACCAGCTGCACCAGAGATTTCAGCAAGGAAAAACCTGAGGGCATAGTAATGAAGAACATTCAGAAGAAGTCCAGGGTCAGAGCCAGGGCAGACATGTTGTGGGTATCAGGCCATAAGAGAACAACAGGAGTCAAGGCCCCTCTGATCTGTGATCAAGAGTAGCCTTATGCTAGAACCATTATCATAAGAATAGTTATGATAGAATATCTTCTACGTTGCCACTTTGGACCTGAAAAGTATCTTTTCAATGTGGCTAGATACTCCAAGGATGGTCAAGATATAAAACCATTTTAATGAGTGGCAGAGTGTATAACTGCAGTCTCTATCCTTCAAGATGGGTAATGCACAAGTATAGGAAAGAATAGAATTAGAATAGACTTATTCAAAATTACTTCAGATTGGAAAAGTTGGGTGGAAGTCACAAAGAAACAGTTTGACTCAGGGCGCTTGGGTGCTTCAGTTAGTTGAGTATCCAACTCTTGATTTCAGCTCAGATCATGATCCCAGGGTCGTAGGATCGAGCCCTGCTTGGGACTCCGTGCTGAGTGTGGAGCCTGCTTGAGATTCTGTCTCTCCTTCTGCCCCTCTCCTATGCTTGCACCCTCTCCCTTTTTCTCTCAAATAAAATTTTTTAAAAAGTTTGGGGCCCCTGGGTGGCTCAGTCAGCTAAGAGTATGACTTCAGCTCAGGTCAGATCTTGTGGTTTGTGGGTTCAAGCCCCGCATTGGGCTCTAGGCTGGGCTGACAGCTCAGAGCCTGGAGCCTGCTTCGGATTCTGTGTCTCCCTTTTTCTCTCCCCCCCCTCCCCCCCCCCCACCACTTGCATTCTGTCTCTTCTCCCTGTCAAAAATAAACATTAAAAAAAAGTTTGTAGAAGCAGTCTGATTCAGTATGAGAAGTAACCATCTATTTAGAAATCTTTGAGTTTGTCACTTTCCAACTATTGGGGTTCTATCAATCCTAGATAACCATCTATCCAATAGTGCTGTAGAAGAGGCATTCGCACTGCATGGAGGATGAAATGGATCATCTCTGCAGCACTACTCTGTTAAAATTACCTGAGAGATTCTTAAGTTGTGGAAACAAATTTAAATTGTAGAAGTAAATAAGTTTTCAGCAGGCTTATATCAGATAGAAATTTATTGGGAATTAGTCCTTGGTAGAATTTGCAAATCTGTTCCGGTATCAATAAAAGGATTAAAATTGATATACATTGTATCAATTTCTCTGTGAGATGTGATGAATAATAGTGAGTTTTATTTGGGAATCTCCTTTCTCAATATTATCTTAGTGCAGCTAGCAATTAGACCAAATGAAACACTGAACCAGTGTCCTGCAGAGGAAAGGATTCTCATAATGTATTGCCTTTTTCCCTGCTGATGACATAATGTGCAAATGTGTCTAGAGGAGTGACTGTTTCAACCACTGTAAGAAATCTCTTCTGCATCTTGATTAGTGTACACACATCCACAAAAGATTCGGGGTGCAAAATGTTCACATAATTTGTCTTTATGGTCATGACCCACTAAACTGGTTTCATGAACTACTTGAGTGGTTTGTATTATGCAATTTGGTAAACGTGTCTAAAATAGTTCTATTCAAGCTGAGATCTGTAGACATGCAGCATCAGCACCACCCTGAAGCTTGTTTGAAATGCAAGTTCTTGGGCCGATGCACAGTGAAGTTGGAGATCATTTTACTGGTCCTCTTTATACTCCAAAGAGCTTTTGTGGTTATATCCGTTGATAGTTGCCATATTATAAATTAAAACTTAGGAGCTTCAGGGGCTCCTGGGTGGCTCAGTTGGTTAAGTGTCCAACTCTTGATTTTAGCTCAGGTCATGATCCCCCAGTTTGTGGGATTGAGCACCCCCACTGGGCTCTGTACCAGCAGTGCAGAGCCTGCTTGAGATTCTTTCTCTCCCTCTCTGCTCCCCTGCTTGCACACATGTTCCTTCTTTCCCTCAAAATAAATAAATAAACATTAACAAAAGAAGAAGAAGGGTGCCTGGGTGGTTCAGTCGGTAGAGCATCTGACTTTGGGTCAGGTCATTATCTCACATTTAGTGGATTCAAGTTCTACATCCAGCTCAGTGCTGACAGCGTGGAGCCTGCTTTGCTCTCTGTCGCTCCCTCTTTCTGCCTCTCCCTAGCTTGCTCTCTCTCTCTCTCTCTCTGTTTCTCTCGAAAATAAACAGACATTTAAAAAATATTTTAAAACAATTTGTAAAAAAGAAGAAAAAACTTAGGAGCTTTAAAAATGTTTATTTTTTTTATTTTTTCTTTTTAAAAAATTTTTTTTTAATTTTTTTTAATGTTTATTTATTTTTGAGACAGAGACAGAGCATGAACAGGGGAGGGTCAGAGAGAGAGGGAGACACAGAATCGGAAGCAGGCTCCAGGCTCTGAGCCATCAGCCCAGAGCCCGATGTGGGGCTTGAACTCACGGACCGCGAGATCATGATCTGAGCCGAAGTCGGACGCTTAACCAACTGAGCCACCCAGGCGCCCCTTAAATTTATTTTTATAGTACTAGTAATAAATCCATTATATGTTGACATCAGAGCAATGAAGTCACCACACATATATCTCTTGGATCAGGGAACCTCCACAGTATACACCTGAAAAAAATGATGGAGGAAAAGCAAATAAATCTTAGCATTATTGTGAAAGTAGTTTTGACCTTGCAGTCCCCAAAGGTTACTGGGGACTCCTGATAGCCCATAGGACACACTTTGAGAAGTGCTCTTGTAGACTGTTTTTGAGAAGACTAAGACCAAATTTTTGTAATCCTCATATAGGGTAAGTATGGGGTCATGTGAGTCGTTTTCATCAGGAACTTTTCAAAGCCTGGAAGAGTGCAGTTTATCCAGGCCATTGAGGGGTCTATTACCAAATTCCTAGAACTAATTGATAGACTCACTTGGGGGTTTTGGTCTTATTTGAATAATCTTGCTCTCTTCCCTCCCCAGTGCATGCCTCAGTGTCTGGTATAATACTAGCTCTATAATAGATATTTGATAAAATACTTATTTGAATGACTAATAATTCTATAAGTTAGAAGCACTAGATGTTAACAAGATGTATGTGATTGATTGATTTCCCTCAGGACACAAGTTAACAGAAATTGAGAGAAACCAATTATTGGCAATAGCATCATCATTGTTCGTGGCATTCCAATTAAGAGCACAACATTTTCAAGAACATGAAAATTCAAGGTATGTTAGATTATTTAAGACAGCATAAATGAACAAATACCGACAATCTAATCATAGAAAATAGCTAATAAAAGATATAACTGATCATAGTTCTGAATCTTGTGAGTGTTTGCAGACGTATAATAAAATCACACTGTTTAAAAATGGTATTGCTTCTATTTTGTTCAAATGATTTTTTTTAACTCAGAAAAAAGGATCTTGACCCTGCTAATTTGGACATTATTAGAGGTAAGAAGATACTCTGAAGCCCTGAGGAATATCTGTTTAAGTAATTTGTATTTTATTATTTCTGTTTTATAACTTCGTTTGTTAATCTTTGTTAACTTTGTTGACAAAGTTTTGAAAAGTGTTATACTACTAAAAATTAGGATTGAGTCTGAGCAGCTAAAATATACATATATATAAGAAATTCATTTATAAGATACAAGAAAGAGTTAACAGGTTGAGTTAGTTATTTGTGGTCCCTAAGGATACCTTTTAGCTTCCTAGAAATGTAAGTGAAAGAAAAAATATCCTTTGTATCAGGGCAAATAAAAACAAAGTCATCATGAAATTAATGGCTCTAAATGACAGAATTACTTAACATGAATTTCTATGTCCTTGCTAACATAATCCTACTTTAGCAAGTACAGTCTATGACTTGCTAGGGTGATGTTGTTGGTAAAACTGTGTCACTTCAACTTCTTTTCCATGTTTTTTGCTTTTCCACAAGAGGAAGAACAAAGAGAAAAAGAGAAAAGATGGCAGGTGACTGAGCAGCTCTGAAGAACATAGATCAGAAACTCAGATTACCCTCTGAGAATTAGGTAGAGGAGAAGTAGACTGGGTTTCGGCTGTATCTTAATGGCTGACTGGTTTTACTCAGAAAATCTTGGAGTAAATAGTACTCTTCATTTGTTCTTATTCTCAACAGAGAGTATAGGAAGCTTAGTTGATGATTTTTTTTCTCCACTTGTTTTTATTGAAGTATAGTCGACACACAGTGTTACATTAGTTTCAGGTGTACAGCATAGTGATTGAACAGTTCTATACTACATGCTGTGCACACTGTAAACACAGTAACCGTTTGTCATCCTACAACACTATTAATACCATTAACTGTATTCCATATGCTGTAGCTTTCATATGGACTTACCATTCCATAAATGGAAGCGTGTACCTTCTCCTCCCCTTCACCTGTTTTGCCCATGCCCCACCCCACCCCTGTGGCAACCATCAGTTCTCTGTATTCATGGGTCTGTTTCTGCATTGTTTTGTTTTTTAGATTCCACATATAAGTGAAATCATATGGTATTTGTCTTTCTCTGTCTGACTTATTTCACTTAACATTATACCCTCTAGGTCCATCCATGTTGTTTCCCATAGCAAGATCTCATTCTTTTTTATGGCTGAGTAATATTCTCTCTCTCTTTTTCTCTTTCTCTCTCTGTGAGTGTGTGTGTGTGTGTGTGTGTGTGTGTGTGTGTGTGTGTGTGTAGGAAATGGCTATTGTAAATAATGCTGCACTAAACATAGTATTCATATATCTTTTTGAATTAGTGTTTTCGTTTCCCTTGGGTAGATACCCGTTAGTAGATTAATGTATAATCTTTTTTTAAGTCATGATTTGATAGATGTCTAGGGAGAGTTGAGAGGTTACAGAATATCAGTAAATTACTGAATGATGGAAGGAGGAGGAAAGTGGGCAATAAAGCCATGAATCTGGTTGGTTTTTTTCCCTAAAGTTGCACTGGCCAATGTAGTAGCCATTGGCCATGTGTGCTTACTTGAACTGAAATCAAATTAAAAGTTCAGTTTCTCAGGTTTCAGTGCCACTATCTGTGTAGTCACCAACCGCATTTCATGTGCTCTGTAGCCACTGCTGTACTGTGGTTAGTGGCTACTGAACTGAGTGATAGAAAGAACCTTCTATCATTGCAGTTTGTTTCCATCAAGCTCTGTTGCAACAGGGATGTTTTGGAGGGATGTGTGTATCTAGCTTTTGTTTTAAATCCAGAATCATACCTTGTATAATTTTTTTATTATTCTTTTGATAAATATAGTTGTCATATCCTGATGCCCTTCAGATGTTATTTAGACCTTGATCGTTTCTGAAGCCCTGAGGGTCACTAATAATGAAGTGGTTTGATCTTTAAGATATGTATTCAAATTATTTTCAGAGAGTACTGACTTACCACTGGCAAAAATCTGAAAAAGGTTTAAAAAGGAAAAGAATAAAAATTACTTGTATCCCACAAACTTTTCGGGAAGTACTTTTTCACATTTTGATGTATTCCTTTCTAAGTGTATATGTGTGTGTATATTTATAGACATACATACATGTAGCATGCATATACCTCACATAGAGTCATACTGGGAATATAGTTTGACTTCTATTTTTTCATTGTAATATTATGTTGTGAATATTATTTTTATTCCCTAGTCTTTAGAAGCATATTTAAAAATTTTTATTACAGAATTAATAAAACATATGGAAACTTTTGCTCTTCAAAAGATACCATTGAGAAAACTATAAAATAATATATGTAGCAAATGGCAGAATGTATCCAGAGATATATAGATATATAGGTATATAGATAAGGAACTTGAGTTTATAATGTATAAATACTTCTTAAAACTCAAAAATAAGCCAGACACCCCAATTAAAAAAATAGAAATCTTTATTAAAGGAGTTATATGAATGGCAATAAGTTCATGAAAAGGTGTTCAGCATCATTAATCACTAGAGAAAGACAAAATCACATTGCTACACTAATACACACCAACTAGAATAATGTACATTAAGTGGTAAGTGGATAAATAGTTGTGGTATATTCATACAATGAAATACTATTTAGCAGTAAAGTAGACAAAAGTACTGGTATATGTATTACCATGTAAAAAAAAAAGAAAGTCCTGCTAAGAGAAACCAGATTAAAGAAGACTATATAGTCTGTAGTTTTATTTGAAATTTCTAGTAAAGGCAAAAATATAATGATGGGAAGATCAGTGGTTCCCTGGATGCAGGTGTTGATGTCACAGAATTACGTCTTCATACATTCTGTGCCCCAAACCATAAATTAATAATTCTTTTAAATGTATTAATTTCTTAAATTATGTAGAAAACAGAATATGGACTTTCAAAAAAAGTTATAATAATAACAGCTATTATTATTGTCCATAATAATATGGGCTTTACTGAGACATTTATTTATTCATGTGGCTTCCTGGCACTGTCTGGAGTCCTTCCATTTCAGCTTGCAAGACTGCCTTCTGCATTTATTGCAGGGCAGGTCTAGTGGTCACAAACTCACAAACTGCCTCAGTTTCTCTTTATCTGGGAATGTCTTAATTTCCAATTTTATTTCTTAATCCAGTTTTGCTGGATTTCGGATTCTTAGTTTTCAGGTTGTTTTGTTTTTTGGGTTTTTTTTCTTTTAGCACATTGAATATATAAGCTTACTGCCTCTGGCCTCTTCAATTTCTGTTGAAAATCGGGACAGTCTCATTGAATATCCTTTGGAGGTTGATTTGCCTGTCTCTTGCTACTTTCAAGATTTTCTCTTTGGCTTTTGAAAAGTTTGACTGTAATGTGTCTTCCTGGGGGTCTATGAGTTCATCTTACTTGGAGTCCATTGAGTTTCTTGAATATTTATATTCATGCCTGTCATCAAATTTGGGAAGTTTTCAGCCATTATTCACATATTTTCTCTACCCCGTTCTCTCTCTCTCTTTTTGGGGCTCCCATGATGAATACATTCGTCTGTTTGATGGTGTCCCACAGGACCCAGTCTTTCTGTTCTTCAAATTCGAGAATTTCTCTTACCTTATTCTCAAGTTGGCTGATTCTTCTGCCTGCTCAAATCTGCCTTTTAATCCTAGTGAGTTTTTCATTTCAGTTATTGTACTTTTTTAGCTCTAGAATTTTTAAATTTCCTTATAGGTTTTTAATTTTTTTATTAATATTTTCATTTTGTTTTCACATTGTTTGTTCACCTCTTCCTTTAGTTTTTTGAGCATCTTTAAGAGAGAGTTGTTTTAAAGTCTTGGTTTACTATATCTGCCATTAGCTCTTTTTCATGGTCATATTCTGCTAATTTTGTTCCTTGAGAAGACCATACTTCTCTGTTTCTGTATATGACTTGTGATTTTTTTGTTGTTGTTGAGCATAGGACATTTGAATCTGTTAATGTGTTAACTCTGGAAATCAGATTCTCCTCTTTCCTCAGGGTTTACTGGTTGTTGTTGTTGTTGTTGTTGTTGTTATCTGCATTTATTTGTAGGCTGTCTCTATGCCAGCAATCAGCTGATCAGCTTGAGGTGTAAATGTAAGGTCTTCTCAGGTCTTTTCTGAGCATTTCCCTGGGTGTGTACAGTCACTTTCCAGTTTCCCTTATAAATGCAGTTGTTTTGAATGTCTTAGTCTTTATTGTCTGGCTCCTGACAGGGGGAAAAGCAGAAAATGAAGGAGGCAAATGGGGGTACTGACCCTTTAAATCCCCTGGAAGTCCCTTCAGCCAGAGGGAGGGGCTTGCAACACTGGGAGGAGGTGCAGTAAGAATGGCTGTCTACCTTTTTGTCTGCACCTCTGTGATCACAAGCAGTAGTCAATCATCATAACACAGATGCCTAGTATTTGGAGGACAGGATCCTTTTTTTGCCCACCCTGGCTTCCACAAGCCGTGTGGACGCTGCTCCAGGAACACATGCCAAGCTGCCTGCCAGTTGCTGGGGATGTGCTGGGGGATGACTAGCTGTTACTCTGGTAAGACCTGAAATTGACCAAAATTGATTGCAATTTACCATCCCACTTTAACCTGGAAGTTGGCAAGCCTTTGACTGGGCTGGAGTTCTAAACTCAAAATATCAGAGAGATTCTGCCAGTATAATCGTCATTTAGGAGGGTAGACACATTCCTGATGTTTCCTAGTCCGCCATCATCCCAGAATGCTTCTCCTCTATATATTACTATTGAATTTATTACTCTTTAAAAGTTGGAAAAATTATATTAATAAAATATGTGGCCAAAAGTTATGTAAATAACTGTGCACATGTTACCTATATAACAATGATCTATTTTGGGTGAGTTTATTTTCTATGGAACTTACTCATTTAGTAAGCCAGTTTATTGTGAAACAGTATTACCCATGACAACAGAGACCTGTAATATCTAGCAAAATATATTGATTTTTTTGGCAGAGTATAATCTTACTTAAACGAAGTAAATCTAAGTTATTTTTGCTTGTTTGCCGAAAAGGTCCCTGACATCAAAGTTGATGTTAGGTGATTGAATCTTTACGTTTTGGTTCACGAAGCATGATTTCATTATTGGCTTGGGAATGGTGTCTAAGAGTCAGCCTCCAGGTGTGGCTGCACATTTCTCCATCATGGGTGTGCTCATGTAATGTTTATGCTTCCAGATCCAGTAGCCCTCAGCCCTTCCTTTGTGTGGCTTGTTTTGGCTGCTGATCTTATTTTCCCAATATCTCTATGGATTTTATTCTTTCATCATTTATGACTTGGAAAAAGACACTGATGATATGTACCCATAGTATTTGGATAGTAAGAAGATAGCAGTGCCTTTTAGAAGAAAAAAACCCAACAAAACATTAATGTCAGAACAATGGCAATTTTTCTCAGGATGACCACAAATAAATTTGGCAAACACAATTAAGTTTTTACAGAAGTACATGATAATTATTTTTAATTGTCATGTCAGTTATTCTTTTGACAGAAATGAATGCTTGAAAGTTGTGTTAAACAATCACTTCATGTTATTTGAAGTGAGAGTGATTTTGTTGCAGTGTGGTTTGGTTTAATAATTTGTTGCACTAACAGATAATGATTGCAGGAAAAAAGAGTAAAGGAAACAATTTAGTCCCTTATAGTAATCTTTCATTTAGTTTTGTTCAAGATATGCCTGTTTTCCTTGGATCTAAATGCTTGTTCACAGGTCAGGAATCACCTTTCTGAGCGAGGCCCTTTCCTTTCTTTATTCTTGTTCAAGTCCACCTCTGCCATCCCAAGCTTCTCAGGCGCTAGTGAGAACGCCACTGTGCTCTCTCTAAACTTCTGTACTTCTGTCCTTCCCACTGTTATTTCTACACCTGTTGCTTTCTTTGGTTAGGTCTGGTAGCTAAGTAAATAGTCAACTAGGCTTTCTTGAGCTTTATCACTTACATTTTCTAATTTCATGATTATTATCTTTCTGTTATGCTAATTTATCATGTAATGATTGTTAGTTCTTGGGAGAGCTGTACCAACTTCCCCGGTGGTGGAAGGCTGGTGACCAGGTCTCTCTTCCCTAGCAAAGTGCTGTTTTGCATTCACTTAACCTTGTGTGTTGTAAGAATTTGGCAGGGGGTATGGCTCAGGATAAGCCTTTGACTCCTTTTGGCATGTCAGTCCTCATAGTGTAGCTACACTGAGGTATATTGAAACTATTTTAAGGTGTTTCAAAGTAAATGTTGATTCCATGGGTTTTATAAAAATATTTTACTGCAGATTTATAGTAATTTCATCATATATATTTTTGTGGCTTGTGTTTGCTTGTTTGCTTCCTTTTCTTTCTTTCTTTGTACTTTTCCATTTCCCAGAGAATGTGTTCAGATTCCTAAACGTGAACTTCTGAGAAAATCAGCAACATCTAACTCTTGAATTCATTTGGGATTCACTTATATGTATGTTATAAAAGAGTTTCTTCATTGTGATTTGTAGTATCTCTTTGTATGTCCAAAGATAGCAAGACAGAAATACATATGAGTGTCTCAGTTTGGGCCACTCTCACAAATTACCATAGACGGGGTGGCTTAAATAACAAACATTGCTCACAGCTCTGGAGCTGGAAGTCTGAGATCAGGGGGCCGCCCTGGCTGGGTTCCGGTGAGGGTTCTCTTTTATGTTGCTGAAGGCCTGTTTCTTATATCCTCATATGGTGGGAAGGGGGCAAGTTAGCTCTCTGGCCTCCTCCTATAAGGGCATAATCCCTTTCATGAGTGCTCTACCTTCACAACCTGATTACCTTCCAAAGCTGCCGCCTCCAAATACCATCATATGAGGCATTAGATTTCAACATTGGAGTTTTTGGAGTGGGGACACAAACATTTAGTCACTAACAGTGAGTGTGTGCTTACTCATGCACTCCCTCTCTCTGCCTATCTCTCCCTTCCCTACTTCCGCTCTCCCTTCTCTTTTCCTGCTGCCCTCACATCCCTTCCCCTCCTCTTTCTTTCCTTCTCTTTCATTTGTGTGACTTGCGTGCATGTGTGCAGAGCCCCCCCCCACCACACCACACACGTCTAAGTAGATATGCATATGTTACATAAATACATTCTGTGGTTTAGTGGAAAAAAATAGAATTTAAAATTAGAAGTCTGGTTTCCAGTCATAACTGTACCACTTATTGTAATGTGACCTTAGATATATTACTTTAAACTTAAGTTTACCACTAAAATGGGAATAATGTTTTTCATCAGTTTTTGTGAGAATAATTGATGTTGTGTAATTATATTTCAATACCCAAATTCTTTTACCTGATTTGTTATGAAGAAATAAGGGGCGTCTAGGTGGCTCAGTCGGTTAAGTTGTTGGACTCTTGGTTTTGGCTTAGATCATGATTTTATGGGATCAAGCCCCACATTGGGCTCCTTGCTGACAGCATGGAGCCTGCTTGGGATTCCCTCCCTCCCTCCCTCTCTCTCTCTCAAAATAAATAAGTAAACTAAAAAAAAATAAAGAAATGAATTTTATATTGTACAAAACTAAGTAAATGTTTTATAGATAAGCAAAAATCATTAAGAATAAGAAATGGCCTTTTTTGTTTATTTATATCAGGTAGCTATGAATATGACAAGAAAGTAGAAATTGGGGTCTGATTATCTTTTTTTTTTTTTTTTTTTTTTTTTTTTTTTTTTTACGTTTATTTATTTTTGGGACAGAGAGAGACAGAGCATGAACGGGGGAGGGGCAGAGAGAGAGAGGGAGACACAGAACCGGAAACAGGCTCCAGGCTCTGAGCCATCAGCCCAGAGCCTGACGCGGGGCTCGAACTCCCGGACTGCGAGATCGTGACCTGGCTGAAGTCGGACGCTTAACCGACTGCGCCACCCAGGCGCCCCGGGGTCTGATTATCTTTAGTGAAAAAAAATGAGATGTCTTATCTTACAGTCCAGCAAATGAGACACCAGTAGGGTGTGTTTTCCATGTTAATTTAGTCAAATCAATCTTTTTTTTTTTTAAGGTTTTATTTTTAAGTAACCTCCACACCCAATGTGGGACTCAAAAACACAACCCTTAGATCAAGAGTGATACATTCCACTGACTGAGCCAGGCAGGTGACCCTATTTTGCTTTTTTTTTTCCTTAAAAAACCCTTATATCAAGTATTTACTTATATTCTATTTCCATTCTTTTATAGTTTTTCTTTATTACACTGGTGTTTCATATTTCAGGCTTATTTTGCAAAGTGATAGGAGGTTGAGATCTAATTTTGCTTGTTCGTATAGTTAACCAGTAGAATCAGTTCCATTTTTTAAAAAATGTAATTCCAGTATAGTTAACATACATTGTTATATTAGTTTCAGTTGTATAATACAGTGATTCAGACTTCTATACATTACTCAGTGCCTCTCACGACAAGTGCACTCTTAATCCCCATCTCCTATTTCACCCATCTCTCACCACGGCCCCCCCCCCATTTGTCCTCTATAGTTAGGAGTATGTCCTTTGGTTTGTCTCTTTTTTTCTTTGTTTTCTTAGAATTGGTCCCATTTATTCATTTGTTCTTTCCTCATTGTTATTAAATGTCACATTCATCCTATGCCAAATTCTTTAATTTACTTGAAAAAAATTATTTATTTATTTATTTTGTTTATTTATTTTATTTATTTTATTTTGAGAGAGAGAGACAGAGCACAAATGTTTATTTATTTTGAGAGAGAGAGACAGAGCACAAGCAGGGGAGGGGCACAGAGAGAGGGAGACACAGAATCTGAAGTAGACTCCAGGCTTTGAGCTGTCAGCACAGAGCTGGATGCAAGGCTTGAACTCATCAGCCATGAGACTGTGACCCACGTCAAAGTTTGGATGCTCAACCAACTGAGCCACCGAGGCACCCCAAATTCTTCTTTTTTTTTTTTTTTAATTTTTTTTTTTTTCAACGTTTATTTATTTTTGGGACAGAGAGAGACAGAGCATGAACGGGGGAGGGGCAGAGAGAGAGGGAGACACAGAATCGGAAACAGGCTCCAGGCTCTGAGCCATCAGCCCAGAGCCCGACGCGGGGCTCGAACTCACGGACCGCGAGATCGTGACCTGGCTGAAGTCGGACGCTTAACCGACTGCGCCACCCAGGCGCCCCAGTTTTTAAAGTTTATTTATTTTGAAGTTGAAGGAGAGACAAAGAGAGGGGGAGAGGGAATAAATCCCAAGCAGGCTGCATACTGTCAGCACAGAGCCCAATGCAGGGCTTGATCTCAGCCACGAGAACCATGAGATCATGGCCTGTGCCAAAATCAGGAGCTGGACTCAACCAACTGAGCCACCCAGGTGCCCCATCCTATGCCAAATTCTTAAATACATTAGGGTCTACTTCCAAATTTTTCTCTTCATTTGCACTTGTCATTCTACCCTTATATTAATAATTTATTATTTTCTTCCCAAAATTTATTGGTCATTCTTCTGGCTGAGCTTTGAAAGCACTTTGATATTAGAATTGCCTTAAAGCTACATAAATTTGGGTAGAATAGACATCAGATGTTGAGGTTTTTCAGAAAATGTGACTGTATTTATCAAAGTCTCTTTGATTCTCTCATTAAAGCTTTATAATTTTTTTTATTGTAAGAGTAGATTTCTTGTTATTCTTGGATAGTTTATGTTTTTGTATTATTATTCTTTGGTTGTTTATATATTGTATTATGGATGGGATCTTTTTCTCATTTTTAAAATGATTATTCATTTCATAAAGAGAAGCTAGTGATATTTGTATTTATTTTTTAATTGTAAAAAAAGTATCAGAATTTACCATCTTAACCATTTTTAAGTATATAGTACATTAGTGTTAGCTATATGTATAGTGTTGTGCAAACCGATCTTTAGAAGGTGTTCATCTTGTAGAACTGAAATTCCACCCTCTCGAATAACATCCTGTTTCTTCACCTGCCCACCCACCTCCTGCCCCAAGCCCTTGGCACCCACCATTCTTTCTATCACCAGGAGTTTGACCACTTTAGTATTTGTATTTCTTTTGTAATAATTCTTCCTAGTTGTAAAAAAATCCATTGTAATACCTTTTTAATTGATTTCAAGAGGGGCAATCATATAACCTTTTAAATCACTTGGGATCCTTTTGGATACAGGTAACAGAACCATTGATTCAGACTGATAGTCGTTCTTGCTTCACAGTGAACAAGAAGCTCGGAGAAGAGAAAAGATAAAGTTCAGTATGGTTATCTGCTGATGCTACTTTTCTGTAGTTCTCTTAGCCTCACTTTCTTCTCCGTGTGGCTTTTTCATAACGCTGTGATAGCAGGATGGCTGTAGGGAGTTTTGGAAGTCAAATCTAGATAGGATTCAAAGGATTATGTCTGAGCAAACTTTACCCAGATGATCCTCAAGCAGCTACTTCTCAGTTCCTATTGACCAAAAGTAAGTCTCCTGCCCATTCGTAAGCCAATAACTGCAAAGGGAATTGGATTATCATGATTGTCTTGGAATGATTTTCTGGTATGAGATAGATGTTGAGTAACCAAAGTGGCCTCCGCATTTTCTAATTACCCCATGCCTTCCTTTCTGCTAGAGCTTCTAGTACAGTTTCATGTTTAAGAGCAAAGCTTTTGTGCCAGAGACTTGGATTTCCCCTGGTTCTGCCAGTCCCCAGCTATTATCTTAGGATAAATTATTTAATCTCTTTTGGACTCTATTTCCTCATCTGCAATATGAAGATAATTAGTAGTTCTTAATGAGTTTTTGTCAATGTCAAATGAGATATAAAATACTTAACATACCCATTTAATTTTAGCTATCCTTGCCCAATTTTCTTTTTTAGAATTTCTAATGACAAAGATTCCATTTCAAGGGTAATGGTCATGATGCATGCTTGTTTTATTTTTAGCTAACAAATACCTTGAGCATTTCAATATTAACAGATACTTTGGCAGTTGGTAGGAAATATTTTTTTCTTGTGTTAAGGGTGTGTTCTTCCATTCCACTTTGAATAAAAGAATAGTATACAGATATTAAGTATAATCACATGTCTTTTAATATCATCTGTTGATCATTATAAGAGTTGAGTTAGAAAATTTAGATATTTTAGGGGCACCTGGATGGCTCAGTCAGTTAATAGTCCAACTCTTGATTTTAGCTCAGGTCATTATCTCACAGTTTGTGAAATTGAGCCCTGTGTTGGGCTCTGTGCTGACAGTGTGGATGGAGCCTGCTTGGTCTTCTCTCTGTTTCCTCTCTCTGCCCCTCCCACCCCTCAAAATAAATAAATAAACATTTCGAAAAGAAAATTTAGATAAATTAGCAGGGAACAAATGATTTCAAAAAATCCTACCCCCATTGAGCTTACATTTAATTAGCAGACGGTTGATAGACAAAACAGGTCAGTAAACTGTGTGATATGAGAATGATAATGATGATAAATATTTTGGTGATAAACAGGGATGGATTATCGATTATCCTGGAGGTGGAGTATAGGGTAGTTGGAGTTTTAATTTGGATCACAGGGAAGTGGATGGCAAGAAAGATTAGCAGGATGAGAAGATGAACTTTAGAGCAGACACCTAATGGTGGAAGGGAGCAAGTCACATGAATATCTCCAAGAAGAACCTTCCTGTCAGTGGAGACAGCAAATGCAAAGCCCCTGAGGTCAAAGTATGCCCCACCTGTTTGAAAAATAGCAAGGAGGCCAATGTAATGAGAAGAGTAAGCAAGCTCCCCTAGTAGGGCTAGAGTTGGTTTGGGTAGGCTGTTGTAAGGACTTCGGTTTTCACTGAGTGAAATGGGGAGGCATTGCAGAGTCTCGAGCAAAGAACTTGTACCATGTGTAGTAATGAGCATTGTGGTTGCAATATTGTAAACAACCATAAGGAGGAAAGAGTAGAAGCCAGGAAGCTGGTCAGGCATAGAGGTCCTAGGCCTGAGCCCTGGAACACTCCACAGTAACAGGTTGGGAAGAGAGGCAGATCCAGCAGGAAATTAGTCTGGGGTGGAGTTGAGAGAGCCAAGTGCAGAAAGGGTTCAAGGAGGAAGACGTGTTCAACTGACATACATGATTTGAAGAGTGACTGTTGACTGTTGAAGTTAGCAATGTGGAGGTCATGGGGACCTTGATGAGGGCAGTGTTCAGGAATGTTGTGTGGGAAGTGGTGGTTGAAGGTGGATTGAGGGGTGTTTGAGAACAGGTGGGGAGAGAGAAATGGCAGCTTGTAAGTTCTAGAAACTCTTAGGAGGATTTGCCTTTTTTCTATGTATGTACATGAAGTGTGTTATTTTGATTTTACAGAAAATGGGCCATTCTACTTGAAAGGATGTCTTTTTTTTTTAAAAAGCATGTTGTGTTGTCAACATTTCTCTGTATTAATAGTTTTTGAAAAATGGTTTTCAAAGACTGTACAATATTAGCAACTTGAAAAAATTAACATCTGTAGAAAACCTTGTTCTTATAAAATTGATAAGTCCTGAGAATTTTTTTTTAATGTTTATTTTTGAGAGCGAGCGTGAGGAGGGACGTGGCTGAGAGAGAAGGAGACACAGAATCTGAAGCAGGCTCCACCCTATGAGCTTTCAGCCCAGAGTCGGACACAGGGCTCAAACCCATGAACCGCGAGATCATGACCTGAGCCTTGACTCAGGTTGCTTAACCGACTGAGCCACTCAGGCACCTCTGTCTAGCTTATTTTGTTTATGGCAGTCCCCCTATTCAGTAATTGGGGTTAGGAAAATTATGTCATCTGTGGTTCTTTTGGCTCCTTCAGCTGGCACTGAAATGTCCGTTCTTGGTGTGGTCCAGTTGGCATCAGCCTGGAATGAGGTGGCAGGACTCAGAATTTTGGTGCCAGCACCACTTCCAAGTATACAGGTGGCCCAAGTCTCTGTACAAATGCTTCAACTTTTGACTCCGGTTTCGTCCTCTGAGAACAGCAGTGTTAGATCGGATGATTTCTGACTTTTTTTTTTTAAGTGCTTATCCTGAGTGATTTGCATGGGGCTGAACAAGACCGTTTGACTCTCTGGTTTCTACTTAAAGCTTCTAATGTCTCTCTTGAGATTTGAGCAGAGGCGAAAGACTCAGGAAAGGGAACTCCTTCACTGTGGCCAACGATAACACTGTTGAAAAGACTTTAGCCTGGAAGGTTTTAAAATACATAGGGTTCACTTTTGGAGAGATTGCTTTGGCTATGTGGAGTCAGTGTATCACCGCCTCTGGGAGTTGATCCTCCGTGGAATGTGTCGGGTATATGTATCAGGTATGTAGATGGGCTACAGAGTCTGCCGTGGGTTTCAGTGTCAGTCAGAGTGGCATAATGGAAAGTTACATTCACGTGACTCACACTCATATTGTAGTTTCTTTCCTCTTCTGGCTTCCTGATAAAACAGAGAATCAATTCTTTAGTGATTTTTACCTGACAGATGCAATTATCTCGGGTTTTTTTCCTTGCGTCTTTCCTTTTCTGGTTGTGGATTTATAATTCTCTTACCTGTTACTAAGTTTTCAATTAGATGATAAAGTTTGAGGTTTTAAAATATCACAATCATTGAAAGATAAGTAGGGAAAGAAACATAGAAAAAAGCAGCCACATGAAAATAGTTCCCAAGGAAAAGCTAGTATTGTTGCACAGATGCAATTGGTTCTTTTACTGAAATGTCTCTGAGTTTAAAAGGACACATTATTAATGGATTTATACCATCTGTGACAATAAAATACAACTTTTTATCATACTTGTCTCATATATGTTCTGAGGTAAACTACTTCATTATGAGAATGAAGTGGATGTTCTGATAACTGACTATATAATTAAAAAAATCATACTTTGGGTATATATTCACAAACATACATAGCCATGCTTTGCCTTTGGAAATGCCTACTTTGATTTGAGCAAATAAGTCTCCTAAAAGCAACAAAGGGGAGAAAATGTTATTCAGTCATTAACCTTTAAGCCTGCCTTACTTTTTACTATCTCTGTTATAGTATTTTTTGTTACTTAATATGACCACGTCCTGGGTGATTTAGAAATCTATGTGAGTTCAAGCACACACTATTAATGGCTAAGATGGCCTATTTATACTTTTTTTTTTTGCTAAGTATTACACTTTAAAATATTTTTTTCTTTGATTCCACCATACCAGCTGAACAGAAGACAGAATGGCCTCATTATTGTAGGAGAATTTCTCCATTCCCTGCAATGATTCCAGAAGCTCTTGCACACTTCATCAGTATTATTGTAATTCTTTGGCTGCAGGATATTTGGCAGCTGTTGCACCCCACTGGCAAATCCTATTCATACTTCTTTCCCATTCACTACTGCCATTGGAGAATTGATTTCTCTCTCCTCTACTCTAACCTTTCCCAATTCATTTTGGATTGTTCAATGTGAAACATTTTAATTTCATATCATACAGCTATTCAGCTCACAATCCCTTTTTTAACCTGTCACCAGGGTAACAGCATAGCATGCTTTCTTTAGGCAATCAAGTTTTTATTTCACATGCTTAATGTTGCATTAAATGTTTGCATTTTGTTTAACCCCCCTTAAATACTTTGAACTCTGAATATGTTTTATAGGATAATGAAATCCTTGATTTTTGAATTGAAACTAAGTCAACACCATCACTACATTCATAGTAAAATGTCAAACGATTAATTTACATAATTCAAAGATTATTATTAAAACTCCCAAGTTAGCCGATCTGTGTAAAGCAATTTTCTGTAGGTAATGGAGGAATATTTGTATATATTTATGTTTTTCCTGGTTCCAAAAAAAAGATTTAAAGGGGATTTAGAGAGATTTAAACAAGGAACATTTCAAAACAGCAATGGAATTAGTACAAATGGAAAAATATATCTTTTGAAGATAGTAATTCATTTTTCAGTATTATGTTCTTTTCTCTGTGTATGTACTTAAATATATATACTGTAGTAATTTATGTATTTGGTGATGGATGAGGTAATCTACCAGAATGAAATTAAAAGTCTCTTGTAGGTGATTGATTTGGGCATTGTGTTCATTAATAGCTATTTATCCATTTACTTCAGTACAGACGTTACCTCACAGATGTTGCGAGTTTGGTTTTAGCCTACCACAGTAAAGTAAATACTGCAGTAAAGCCAGTCAGATGAATTTTTTGGTTTCCCAATGTGAATAAAAGTTATGTTTACACTATACAGTAATCTGTTAAGTATGCAAAGCATTGTGTCTAAAAAAGCAATGTGCACACTTTAATTTTAATACTTTATTGCCAAATAAATGTTCACCATCATCTGAACTTTCAATGAGCTGTAACCACCAGAAATCACTGTAACAAATCTAAAAACTTTGAAATATTATGACAGTTACCAAAATGCAGCAGACACAAAGTGAGCAAATGGAAAAGTGGTGTTGATAGACTTGCTTGAGGCAGGGTTGCTACAAACCTTCAGTTTCTTTTTTTTTTTTTTTTTTAAGCAATATCTGCAAAGCCCAATAAAGCAGAGTGCAGTAAAATGAGTTGTCCCTGTGCTACTTTGTCTTTAAATAATCCAATAATAATGATAGATTAGTAAAGATGAAAATTAGTATGTTTAGATCTTGATTCTTTGAATTGAATAGACTTGAGCTGTCTTTATAGAGCTACTTTCCATCTTTATTTTTTTTTAATTTTTTTTTAATGTTTATTGATTTTTGAGACAGAGAGAGACAGAGCATGAACAGGGGTGGGTCAGAGAGAGGGAGGGAGACACAGAATATGAAACAAGCTCCAGGCTCTGAGTTGTCAGCACAGAGCCTGATGCGGGGCTCGAACCCACAAACTGCGAGATCATGACCTGAGCCGAAGTTGGACGCTTAACCGACTGAGCCACCCAGGCGCCCCTCCATCTTTATTCTAAATAATAGTTTTAATGAAATTTGTTCTGTGAATATTATGAAATTTGGAATATTCCAAGAAATATAAAGAAATGTGTATGGAAAGCAAGAACGTAGATTAGTTAATAACCCATGTTGTTTGAAAGCACTGTTAATTAAAAAAGTATATATTGACATAGTACCTCTTTAAGTATCCTAATACTCCCCTATACAATCACTAATGTTTTTGCATTAATCTATAGGATAAACTTCGAATTAACCTATTTTTTCTTTTATATTATCTTTTTATTTTACTTAAAAAAAACTTATGATTTAGTACTCTTTAGAATTTGTGGCCTCACACAGTGTGTCAGACTAATTTCTAATTTCATACCTTCAATGCCCATATGTCATAAGTGGCCCTGAATCTAGGTAATGTTGGTCTAGATGACCAGTATCTTGACCATCTACCTCACAAAGGTCACTTTGTTTTGGTAGAATAAATTCCTGAATATATATGTTAATGGTAATAACTTTTTACCTTCAGAATTAGAGTTATTAGATTATTCCAAAAATAACAAATAGCATGCCTTGTGGTAAGTTGCTTGGGCTTAGAGTAATAACAAAACAATTCCTTCCATTTAAGAAGCTTAAAATAGAATGGAACAGGTAGACATTAAACAGATGATTATCAGCCCTGAAAACTGCTAGAGAAAGAGTGCAGCGTGAGTGAAGTGTGAAGGAAGGGAATCTCATTTGCAGGTTAGCTGCACTATGTGAATATCCAGTTTTCAATAAAAAGTTACAAGACATGAAGAAATATGGAAGTATGTCCCTTTTACAGGTTAAAAAATCAATAGAAACTGTTCAGAAGGGTGGCTGAAATGTTGTGTTTTATTATGCCATAACCTTAAATAACCTGTTAAAAATATGTTCAAAGGACTAAAGGAAACCAGATACAAAGAAGTAACAGTATGGAAACCATGTCTCACTAAATAGAAAATATTGATAAAAATTCCAGAGATGAAAATACAATGCCTACAATGAAAAAGTATACTAGAGAGAACTCTACAATAGGTTTGACCTGGCAAAAGAAACCATCAGCAATTTTGAAAATACATTGAAATTATCTAGTGTGAGGAATAAAAAGAAAAATGAACAGAGCTTCAGAGACCCATGGGACACCATCACATGTACCAGCATACATGCTGAATCCCAGAAGGAGAGGAGAAAAAAGATAAAGGAATGGAAAGAATAAACCATAGCTGGGATGCCTGGCTGGCTCAGTCAGTAGAGCATGTGACTCTTGGGGTCATGAGTTCAAGCTCCACTTTGGGTATAGAGCTTACTGGAAAAAAAGAAAATGTAAAAGAAGTCATTGCAAAAAACATCACAAATTTCATGAAAAACATTAATCTGTACATTCAAGAAGTAGATAAATTAGAAGAAGCTCAAAAAGTTCTGTATCTACACACATTATTGTCAAACTGTCAAAACCAAACAGAATCTTAAAAGCGGCAAGAGAAAAATGACTCCTCCTGTGCAGTTAACATCTCATCAGAATCAATGGAGCCTTGATAATATAAATGAAGTGCTGAAGGAAAATAAAAACACAAAGAATGTCATCAAAGAATTCTATATCCAGCAAAACTATCCTTTAAAAAATGAAGGAGACATGAAGACATTCCCAGGTAAACAAAAACCAAGAGAATCCATTGCTAGTAGACCTATCCAACCAAAACTCAAATACACATGAAGTAATAAAGAGCACTGGTTAAAGATTAGTACATCTTTTTTCTTATTTAAAAGACAAATGCCCTTAAAGATAGGGGTGCCTGGGTGTCTCAGTCAGTTAAGCGTACAACTTTTGGTTTTGGTCCAGGTCATGATCTCAGGGTCATAAATCTAGTTCTGTGGTCAGGCTCCATGCTGGGTGTGAAGCCTGCTTAAGATTCTTTGCCTCTACTCTCCCCTGCTCAAGCATGTCTCTAAAAAGTGGGGTAGGGGGATGCCTGGGTGGCTCAGTTGGTTAAGCATCTGCCTTTTGACTTTGGCTCAGGTCATGATCACATGGTTCATGGGATCGAGCCCCATGTAGGCTTGGAATTCTCACTCTCCCTCTTTCTCTGCCCCTCTTCCCCTTGTATGCCCTCTCTCTCAAATAAATATTGTTTTTAAAAATTTAAAAAGTCAACTTAATGCAGTAGTTATAATTGTAAGTTGGTAGGTGCACAATATATACAGATGTAATTTCTATGACAATAAGATATGTAAGGATGGAGGAATTAAGATATATTGGAGCAGATTTTCTGTATGCTATTGCAATTGAGTTAGCATTAATCCAAGCTATAGTGTTTAAATGTAAGGTGCTAATTTGTAATCCCCAAGGTAACCACTAAGAAAACTGCTTTTAAAAATAGTAAATGAGGGGCGCCTGGGTGGCTCAGTCGGTTAAGTGTCCGACTTTGGCTCAGGTCATGATCTCACAGTTCATGAGTTCGAGCCCCGCATTGGGCTCTATGCTGACAGCTCAGAACCTGGAGCCTGCTTCAGATTCTGTGTCTCCCTCTCTCTCTGCCCCTCTCCTGCTCATGCTGTGTCTCTCTCTGTCTCAAAAATAAGTAAAAACATAAAAAAAATTAAAAATAGTAAATGAAACATTAAGGGAATTAAAATGGTACAACAGTTCAGTTCAGATTTCAGTTCAGGTCATGATCTCATTGTTCATGGGTTTGAGCCCCATGTCAATCTCTGTGCTAACAGCTCAGGGCCTGCTTGGGAATCTCTCTCCCTCTCTCTCTGCCCCTCCCCCATGTTCACTTGTTCTCTTTCTCTCTCAAAAAACAGAAACAAAAACAAAACAAAGATTGAACTGGATGCTTTTTGCAATAGGGTATTTCTATTATTATTTTTTAATATAATTTATTGTCAAGTTAGCTAATACATAGTCTATACAGTGTACTCTTGGCTTCAGGAGTAGATTCCCATGATTCATCATTTACATATAACACCCAGTGTTCATCCCAACAAGTGTCCTTCTCAGTGCCCATCACCTATTTTGCCCGACCCCCCCCCCCCACCCTCATCAACCCACAGTTTGTTCTTTGTATTTAAGAGTCTCTTATGGTTTGCCTTCCTCTTTGTTTGTAACTATTTTTTTTCCCTTCCCTTCCCCCATGGTCTTCTGTTAAGTTTCTCAAATTCCACATGAGTGAAAACATGAAATCTGTCTGTCTCTGACTTATTTCACTTAGCGTAATATCCTCCGGTTCCATTCACGTTGTTGCAAATGGCAAGATTTCATTCTTTTTTAATTGCCGAGTAGTATTCTTGTGTGTGTGTGTGTGTGTGTGTGTGTACACACCATGTCTTTTATCCATTCATCAGTCAATGGGCATTTGGGCTGTTTCCATATTTTGGCTATTATTGGGCTGGTATAAACATTGGGGTACATGTGCACCTATGAATCAGCACTCCTGTATCCTTTGCATAAATTCCTAGTAGTGCTATTGCTGGGTTGTAGGGTAATTCTATTTTTTTCAAGTTTGTTTATTTTCAGAGAGAGAGCACAAACAGGGTAGGGCCAGAGACACGGGGAGAGAGAGAATTCCAAGCAGCCTCTGCGCTGTCAGCACAGAGCCTGATGTGGGGCTTGAACTTATGAACCATGAGATCATGACCTGAGCCGAAATCAAGAGTTGGACACTAACTGACCTAGCCACCTAGGCATCCTGGGTAATTCTATTTTTAATTTTTTGAGGAATTTCCACACTGTTTTCAGAGTAGCTGCACCAGTTTGCATTCCCACCAACAGTGCAAGAGGATTCCCCTTAATAGAAATACTTTAGACTCAGAGACACAATAGGTTGAAAATAAAAGGAGAGAGTTATTAGACAAATATTATATTTATAATACTAATATTGTTATTACTAATACTAATATCAGACAAAATTTTAAGACAAAAATTGTTACTGGAGACAAAAAGGGATATTTTATAGGACTACATAACACAATTGTTAGAAACTATAATACCCCACTTTTAGTAATGGATAGAACAATTAGACAAGATAAACAAGGAAGTAGAAGACTTGAAAAATGCTATAAACCAAATAGATGTAATACAGATCTGTAGAACAATCCACCCAACAACACCAGAGTATGCAATTTCTCAAGTGCATGTGTGACATTTTCCAGAAAAGACCATATCATATGCTAAGCCATAGAACAAGACTCAGTAAATTCAATAGGATTAGAATTATACAAAGTATCTTCTCCAACCACAACTGAATGAAATTAGAAATATACACTAAAGGAAATGAGAAATTCACAAATATGTGGAAATTAAGGAACCCTAAAGAACCAGTGGGTTAAAGGAGAAATCACAAGAGAAATTAGAAAATATTTTGAAATGGATGTAAACAAAAACATGGTTCAAAAACTTATGGGATGCATTAAAGCAGTGGTTATTAGAGGGAAATTTAGAGCCAGAAACACAGATGTTACAAAAAGAAGAAAGATACCAATCACGTCATCTTCCACTTTAGGAAAATAGAAAAAGAAGAGCAAACTAAACCCAAAGTTAGCAGAGGGAAGAAAATACTAAAGATTAAAATGAAAATAAATGAAATAGAGAATAGAAAAACAATAAAGGAAATTAATAAAAGCAGTATTTGGGAAGATCAACAGAAATGCAAATCTTACAGAAGACTGTAAGAGAAAAAGACTTCCAACAGTTAAAAATGGTAATGAAAGAGGAGGTATGCATACAGACCTTAGAGAATTAAAAAGGATTATAAGGGAATAACTTGACCAGATATTTACCAACAAATTAGGTAACATAAAATGGAGACATTCCTGGAAAGATGCAAGCTACTGACATGGACTCAAGA
The DNA here is from genome assembly GCF_007474595.2 of Lynx canadensis. Taxonomy (NCBI): domain Eukaryota; kingdom Metazoa; phylum Chordata; class Mammalia; order Carnivora; family Felidae; genus Lynx; species Lynx canadensis. The sequence goes on from NC_044303.2 coordinate 71,584,254, forward strand.
AGAAACAGAAAGTCTGTATAGACCTGAAAGAGACTGAATTGATCATCACAAAACTTCCCAAAAGGAAGAGCCCAGGACCAGAAGTCTTCACTGATGAATTCAATCAAGTGTTCAGAAGGGAATTAACACCAATTCCTTACAGACTTTTCCACAAATAGAGAAGAGAAACATTTGCAACTCATTCTATGAGAGCAATATTACCATCATACTAAAATCAGATAAAGATGTTATGAGTAAAGGAAACCGGAGATGAAAATCCCTCATAAATGTTAATGCAATAATCCTCCACAAAATACTACCAAATGGAACCCAGAAATATATAACATAATTATACTCTGTAACCAAGTGAGATTTGTTTTAGGAATACATAATTGGCTTAATATCCAAAAATTGGTCAATGTGATAAACCCTATTAATAAGGGACAGAAATCACAGTATTATCTCAATAAATGCAGAAAAAAAAAAAAACATTTGATAAAATCCAGCAGCCTTTTGTGGTAAAAACCACAATAGAATAGAAGGGAATTTCCTCAGCCTGATGAAGGCCATTTCTGAAAAACCTACAGCTAACATTGTATTTAATAGTGTATGACTGAATGTTTTTCTCCTAAGATCAGGAATAAGACAAGGATATTTGTTAATTTTGTTGAGCATTGTACTGGAGTTCCTAGTACGCCACTTTGCCAAGAAAAATAAAAAGTGTCAAGTTGGGGAAGAATTAAAACTATATTTCCAAATGATATGATCTTATATGTAGGAAGTCTTAAGGAATTTACAAAATAAAATTGTTTTTTTTTTTTTCTTTTTCTTTTTCTTTTTTTTTTTTTTTTTTTTTTTTTTTTTTTTATATGAAGTTTATTGACAAATTGGTTTCCATACAACACCCAGTGCTCATCCCAAAAGGTGCCCTCCTCAATACCCATCACCCACCCGCCCCTCCCTCCCACCCCCCATCAACCCTCAGTTTGTTCTCAGTTTTTAACAGTCTCTTATGCTTTGGCTCTCTCCCACTCTAACGTCCTTTTTTTTTTTTTTTTTTTTTTTTTTTCCTTCCCCTCCCCCATGGGTTCCTGTTAAGTTTCTCAGGATCCACATAAGAGTGAAACCATATGGTATCTGTCTTTCTCTGTATGGCTTATTTCACTTAGCATCACACTCTCCAGTTCCATCCACGTTGCTACAAAAGGCCATATTTCATTTTTTCTCATTGCCACGTAGTATTCCATTGTGTATATAAACCACAATTTCTTTATCCATTCATCAGTTGATGGACATTTAGGCTCTTTCCATAATTTGGCTATTGTTGAGAGTGCTGCTATGAACATTGGGGTACAAGTGCCCCTATGCATCAGTACTCCTGTATCCCTTGGATAAATTCCTAGCAGTGCTATTGCTGGGTCATAGGGTAGGTCTATTTTTAATTTTCTGAGGAACCTCCACACTGCTTTCCAGAGCGGCTGCACCAATTTGCATTCCCACCAACAGTGCAAGAGGGTTCCCGTTTCTCCACATCCTCTCCAGCATCTATAGTCTCCTGATTTGTTCATTTTGGCCACTCTGACTGGCGTGAGGTGATACCTGAGTGTGGTTTTGATTTGTATTTCCCTGATAAGGAGCGACGCTGAACATCTTTTCATGTGCCAGTTGGCCATCTGGATGTCTTCTTTAGAGAAGTGTCTATTCATGTTTTCTGCCCATTTCTTCACTGGGTTATTTGTTTTTCGGGTGTGGAGTTTGGTGAGCTCTTTATAGATTTTAGATACTAGCCCTTTGTCCGATATGTCATTTGCAAATATCTTTTCCCATTCCGTTGGTTGCCTTTTAGTTTTGTTGGTTGTTTCCTTTGCTGTGCAGAAGCTTTTTATCTTCATAAGGTCCCAGTAATTCACTTTTGCTTTTAATTCCCTTGCCTTTGGGGATGTGTCGAGTAAGAGATTGCTACGGCTGAGGTCAGAGAGGTCTTTTCCTGCTTTCTCCTCTAAGGTTCTGATGGTTTCCTGTCTCACATTTAGGTCCTTTATCCATTTTGAGTTTATTTTTGTAAATGGTGTGAGAAAGTGGTCTAGTTTCAACCTTCTGCATGTTGCTGTCCAGTTCTCCCAGCACCATTTGTTAAAGAGGCTGTCTTTTTTCCATTGGATGTTCTTTCCTGCTTTGTCAAAGATGAGTTGGCCATATGTTTGTGGGTCTAGTTCTGGGGTTTCTATTCTATTCCATTGGTCTGTGTGTCTGTTTTTGTGCCAATACCATGCTGTCTTGATGATGACAGCTTTGTAGTAGAGGCTGAAGTCTGGGATTGTGATGCCTCCTGCTTTGGTCTTCTTCTTCAAAATTCCTTTGGCTATTCGGGGCCTTTTGTGGTTCCATATGAATTTTAGGATTGCTTGTTCTAGTTTCGAGAAGAATGCTGGTGCAATTTTGATTGGGATTGCATTGAATGTGTAGATAGCTTTGGGTAGTATTGACATTTTGACAATATTTATTTTTCCAATCCATGAGCAGGGAATGTCTTTCCATTTCTTTAAATCTTCTTCAATTGCCTTCATAAGCTTTCTATAGTTTTCAGCATACAGATCCTTTACATCTTTGGTTAGATTTATTCCTAGGTATTTTATGCTTCTTGGTGCAATTGTAAATGGGATCAGTTTCTTTATTTGTCTTTCTGTTGCTTCATTGTTAGTGTATAAGAATGCAACTGATTTCTGGACATTGATTTTGTATCCTGCAACTTTGCTGAATTCATGTATCAGTTCTAGCAGACTTTTGGTGGAGTCTATCGGATTTTCCATGTATAATATCATGTCATCTGCAAAAAGCGAAAGCTTGACTTCATCTTTGCCAATTTTGATGCCTTTGATTTCCTTTTGTTGTCTGATTGCTGATGCTAGAACTTCCAGCACTATGTTAAACAACAACGGTGAGAGTGGGCATCCCTGTCGTGTTCCTGATCTCAGGGAAAAAGCTCTCAGTTTTTCCCCGTTGAGGATGATGTTAGCTGTGGGCTTTTCATAAATGGCTTTTATGATGTTTAAGTATGTTCCTTCTATCCCGACTTTCTCAAGGGTTTTTATTAAGAAAGGGTGCTGGATTTTGTCAAAGGCCTTTTCTGCATCGATTGACAGGATCATATGGTTCTTCTCTTTTTTTTTGTTAATGTGATGTATCACGTTGATTGATTTGCGAATGTTGAACCAGCCCTGCATCCCAGGAATGAATCCCACTTGATCATGGTGAATAATTCTTTTTATATGCTGTTGAATTCGATTTGCTAGTATCTTATTGAGAATTTTTGCATCCATATTCATCAGGGATATTGGCCTGTAGTTCTCTTTTTTTACTGGGTCTCTGTCTGGTTTAGGAATCAAAGTAATACTGGCTTCATAGAATGAGTCTGGAAGTTTTCCTTCCCTTTCTATTTCTTGGAATAGCTTGAGAAGGATAGGTATTATCTCTGCTTTAAACGTCTGGTAGAACTCCCCTGGGAAGCCATCTGGTCCTGGACTCTTATTTGTTGGGAGATTTTTGATAACCGATTCAATTTCTTCGCTGGTTATGGGTCTGTTCAAGCTTTCTATTTCCTCCTGATTGAGTTTTGGAAGAGTGTGGGTGTTTAGGAATTTGTCCATTTCTTCCAGGTTGTCCAATTTGTTGGCATATAATTTTTCATAGTATTCCCTGATAATTGTTTGTATCTCTGAGGGATTGGTTGTAATAATTCCATTTTCATTCATGATTTTATCTATTTGGGTCATCTCCCTTTTCTTTTTGAGAAGCCTGGCTAGAGGTTTGTCAATTTTGTTTATTTTTTCAAAAAACCAACTCTTGGTTTCGTTGATCTGCTCTACAGTTTTTTTAGATTCTATATTGTTTATTTCTGCTCTGATCTTTATTATTTCTCTTCTTCTGCTGGGTTTAGGCTGCCTTTGCTGTTCTGCTTCTATTTCCTTTAGGTGTGCTGTTAGATTTTGTATTTGGGATTTTTCTTGTTTCTTGAGATAGGCCTGGATTGCAATGTATTTTCCTCTCAGGACTGCCTTCGCTGCGTCCCAAAGCGTTTGGATTGTTGTATTTTCATTTTCGTTTGTTTCCATATATTTTTTGATTTCTTCTCTAATTGCCTGGTTGACCCACTCATTCGTTAGTAGGGTGTTCTTTAACCTCCATGCTTTTGGAGGTTTTCCAGACTTTTTCCTGTGGTTGATTTCAAGCTTCATAGCATTGTGGTCTGAAAGTATGCATGGTATAATTTCAATTCTTGTAAACTTATGAAGGGCTGTTTTGTGACCCAGTATATGATCTATCTTGGAGAATGTTCCATGTGCACTCGAGAAGAAAGTATATTCTGTTGCTTTGGGATGCAGAGTTCTAAATATATCTGTCAAGTCCATCTGATCCAGTGTCTCATTCAGGGCCCTTGTTTCTTTATTGACTGTGTGTCTAGATGATCTATCCATTTCTGTAAGTGGGGTGTTAAAGTCCCCTGCAATTACCACATTCTTATCAATAAGGTTGCTTCTGTTTATGAGTAATTGTTTTATATATTTGGGGGCTCCGGTATTCGGCGCATAGACATTTATAATTGTTAGCTCTTCCTGATGGATAGACCCTGTAACTATTATATAATGTCCTTCTTCATCTCTTGTTACAGCCTTTAATTTAAAGTCTAGTTTGTCTGATATAAGTATGGCTACTCCAGCTTTCTTCTGGCTTCCAGTAGCATGATAAATAGTTCTCCATCCCCTCACTCTGAATCTAAAGGTGTCCTCAGGTCTAAAATGAGTCTCTTGTAGACAGCAAATAGATGGGTCTTGTTTTTTTATCCATTCTGATACCCTATGTCTTTTGGTTGGCGCATTTAATCCGTTTACATTCAGTGTTATTATAGAAAGATACGGGTTTAGAGTCATTGTGATGTCTGTATGTTTTATGCTTGTAGTGATGTCTCTGGTACTTTGTCTCACAGGGTCCCCCTTAGGATCTCTTGTAGGGCTGGTTTAGTGGTGACAAATTCCTTCAGTTTTTGTTTGTTTGGGAAGACCTTTATCTCTCCTTCTATTCTAAATGACAGACTTGCTGGATAAAGGATTCTGGGCTGCATATTTTTGCTATCTAGCACCCTGAAAATCTCGTGCCAATTCTTTCTGGCCTGCCAAGTTTCAAAAGAGAGATCAGTCACGAGTCTTATAGGTCTCCCTTTATATGTGAGGGCACGTTTACCCCTTGCTGCTTTCAGAATTTTCTCTTTATCCTTGTATTTTGCCAGTTTCACTATGATATGTCGTGCAGAAGATCGATTCAAGTTACGTCTGAAGGGAGTTCTCTGTGCCTCTTGGATTTCAATGCCTTTTTCCTTCCCCAGTTCAGGGAAGTTCTCAGCTATTATTTCTTCAAGTACCCCTTCAGCACCTTTCCCTCTCTCTTCCTCCTCTGGGATACCAATTATGCGTATATTATTTCTTTTTAGTGTATCACTTAGTTCTCTAATTTTCCCCTCATACTCCTGGATTTTTTTATCTCTCTTTTTCTCAGCTTCCTCTTTTTCCATAACTTTATCTTCTAGTTCACCTATTCTCTCCTCTGCCTCTTCCATCCGAGCCGTGGTGGTTTGCATTTTGTTTTCCATTTCCTTTAAAGCGTTTTTCAGCTCCTCGTGACTGTTCCTTAGTCCCCTGATGTCTGTAGCAAGAGATTCTCTGCTGTCCTGTATGCTGTTTTCCAGCCCAGCGATTAATTTTATGACTATTATTCTAAATTCACTTTCTGTTATATTATTTAAATCCTTTTTGATCAGCTCATTAGCTGTTGTTATTTCCTGGAGATTCTTCTGAGGGGAATTCTTCCGCTTGGTCATTTTGGATAGTCCCTGGTGTGGTGAGGGCCTGCAGGGCACTTCCCCTGTGCTGTGGTGTATAACTGGAGTTGGTGGGCGGGGCCGCAGTCCGACCTGATGTCTGCCCCCAGCCCACCGCTGGGGCCACAGTCAGACTGGTGTGTGCCTTCTCTTCCCCTCTCCTAGGGGCGGGATTCACTGTGGGGTGGCGTGGCCCGTCTGGGCTACTTGCACACTGCCAGGCTTGTGATGCTGGGGATCTGGCGTATTAGCTGGGGTGGGAAGGCAAGGTGCACGGCAGGAGGGGGGGCAGGCTTAGCTCGCTTCTCCTTAGGTGATCCACTTCAGGAGGGGCCCTGTGGCAGCCGGAGGGAGTCAAATCGCTGCCGGAGGTTTGGCTCCGCAGAAGCACAGAGTTGGGTGTTCGCGCGAAGCGAGCAATTTCCCTGGCCGGAACCGGTTCCCTTTGGGATTTTGGCTGGGGGATGGGCGGGGGAGATGGCGCTGGCTAGCGCCTTTGTTCCCGGCCAAACTGAGCTCTGTCGTCCGGGGGCTCCGCAGCTCACCCTCCCTTTGTCCTCCAGCCTTCCCGCTTTCCGAGCAGAGCTGTTAACTTATGACCTCCCAGACGCTAAGTCGCGCTTGCTGTCTGAACACAGTCCGTCAGGCCCCTCCGCTTTTGCAAGCCGGACTCGGGGGCTCTGCTTGGCTGGCGAGCCGCCCCTCCGCCCCGGCTCCCTCCCGCCAGTCCGTGGAGCGCGCACCGCCTCGCCGCCCTTCCTACCCTCTTCCGTGGGCCTCTCGTCTGCACTTGGGTCCGGTGACTCTGTTCTGCTAATCCTCTGGCGGTTTTCTGGGTTATTTAGGCAGGTGTAGGTGGAATCTAAGTGATCAGCAGGACGCGCGGTGAGCCCAGCGTCCTCCTACGCCGCCATCTTCCCAGAATCTGTTTTTTTTTTTTTTCATTTAAGACAGGGAATACTTTATTCACACCCATCAGAAATGGACAGCTTGGGTCTGTAACAAAGCATTGTGTTTTATTTTTTATTTTTTTTATTTTAAAAAAAAATTTAACATTTATTTATTATTGAGAGACAGACGTAGAGTGTGAGCGGGGGAGGGGTAGAGAGAGGGGGAGACACAGAATCTGAAGCGGGCTTCAGGCTCTGAGCTGTCAGCACCGAGCCCGACGCACGGCTTGAACTCAGGATCTATGAGATCATGACCTGAGCTGAAGTCAGTTGCCCAACCAACTGAGCCACCCAGGCGGCCCCAAAGCATTGTGTTTTAAAGCGTAGGTCTGTAATTGTATATGAGACCATACACTGGTACATACATACTAACTGATCAGAGCACAGCTTTTCAGTGTGCAAAATAGAATAAGCTTTCCTGTAAGAGCAGCACCTTTGTGAGATTTTTAACATTAGTATTCTTCACCCTCTCCTTCAACAGAATCCATTCCAACCTCCTCATAATCCTTTTCAAAGGCAGCCATGTCCTCACGGGCCTCAGAAAACTGTCCTCCATACTCTCACTCACATATCAGTGAACAAAGGCATGCTTGTCATACATTAGGTCAAATTTGTGGTTCAGGTGAGCTCAGGCCTCACCAGTGGCTGTGGTGTTACTCAGCATGCACACAGCTCACTGTTCTTTGGTGGGTCTTCACCATGTACTGCAGTGGGAGGATGGTAATTAATGCCAGCTTTAAGGCACTGGGGCACAAGTCAACAAACTAGATGGTATGCTTGGTCTTGATGGTGGCAGTAGCAGTATTGACATCTTTGGGAATGGTACGATAGGCAGCAAGCCTTGTATTTACCATGGCGAGGGTCACATTTCATCCTTTGGTTGGCTGGCTCAAAGCATACGTTGGTGATCTCTGCTACAGAAAGCTGTTCACGGTAGGCTTTCTCAGCAGAGATGACGGGTGTATGTGGCCAGAGGGAATTGGATACAGGGATAGGGCACCAGATTGGTTTGGAATTCTGCCAGATCAACATTCAGGGCTCCATCAAATCTGAGGGAAGCAGTGATGGAGGGCACAATTTCACCTATCACCCTATTTAGGTTAGTGTAGGTTGTGGACTCAATATCAAGGTTTCTGTGACCTTCATAGATGCCCTCATTGTCTACCATGAAGGCACAATTAGAGTGCTCCAGAGTGGTGTGGGCAGTGAGGATGGAGTTGTAGGGCTCAACTACAATTGTGGAAACCTGAGGTGCTGGGTAAATGAAGAACTCCAACTTAGACTTTTTGCTTTAACTGACAGACTTTCCAGTGAACCTGGAACAGTTTCTTCTCCAAAGCTATGGACAACCAAGAAGCCCTGAAGACCTGGGCACTGGTCAGCCAGTTTCTGAATTCAGTCCAAGACAATGTCAGTGATCTATTTGCCAATGGCCTGGTGGCTTCAGGCGTAGCATCTTCCTTGCCTTTGATGAGCTGCTCAGGGTGGAACAGCTGGTGGTAGGTGCCATTGTGAACTTCATCAATGACTCTGGGTTCCAGGTCTGCAAACACTGCCCTGGGCACATGCTTGCCAGCACCCACCTCACCATCTCATTCAAGAACTTGTCGGGGCGCCTGGGTGGCTCAGTCAGTTAAGCGTCCAACTTCAGCTCAGGTCACGATCTCACAGTCCGTGAGTTCGAGCCCCGTGTCGGGCTCTGGGCTGATGGCTCAGAGTCTGGAGCCTGCTTCCCATTCTGTGTCTCCCTCTCTCTCTGCCCCTTCCCCGTTCATGCTCTGTCTCTGTCTCAAAAGTAAATAAACGTTAAAAAAAAATTAAAAAAAAAAAAAAAAAAGAACTTGTTGAAGGAGTCATCTCTTTCCCCAGTGGTTTTGTCAGTTGGCATCTAGCCATCGGGCTGAATGCTGTGTTCCAGGCAGTAGGACTCCCAGCAGGCATTGCTGATCTGGACACCAGCTTGGCCACCATGGATGGAGATGCATTCACACATGGTTGCTGCTTTGTGGCTGCTGAACAGATGGCGGTGAGGAAGAGGAGAGGTTACTTTTACGGCATGACTGTTAAGTGGTTGATGTAAGAGAACTTCAGCAATTCATAAAATCGATTAGAACTAATGACTTTTGCAAGGTTGCAAGGTATAAGAATGATATACAAATACCAAATTTATTTTGATACAGTACCAGCATACAAACTGAAAAAGCAATTAACAAAACAATTTTATTTATGAAAGCACCAAAAAGAATGCAATACTTAAGCTTAAATTTTTCTACAAAGAAGTGCAAGACTTGTGTGGCAAAACAATTGTTGATAAATTAAAGACAACTTAATTGGATAAACTTCCCCTATTCATGGATCAGAAAACCTAATACTGAGATAGCAGTACTCACCAACACATTATACAGATTTTGTGCCATCTGTCTCTCGATCCCAGCTGTATTTTTTGCAAAAAAAAAAAAAAAAATTACAAAATTTGTATGAAAGTGCAAGGGACACAGCATAGCCAAAACAGTCTTGAAAAAGAACTGGGGACCTACACTTCCTAATTACAAAACTTGCTACAAAGCTACAGTAATCAAGACAGGGTTGTACTGGCATAAGGATAGATATGTTGATCAATGGAATAGAATTGAGGGTCCAAAAATAAATCGTTACACTATGATCAGTTGATTTCAAAAGTATATGAAGGCAATTTAGAGTATTTAAGTATAATTTTTTCAATAAATGCTGCTGGAGCAACTCTACTGGCTATCTTCATGCAAAAGATGAAAGCTAGTTCCCCCCATTACACCATACACAAAAATGAACTTAAAAAAAAAATCACAGTCTTAAAAGTAAGAGCTTTGGTTCACTTTTGGTTAGGGGATGATTTCTTAGGTAAGATGCCAAAGGCACAAGAAACAAAAGAAAAAAACTTAAGTGCTTTAAAGGCAACATCAAGAAAATAACACAACCTACGGAATATGAGAAAACACTTGCAAAACATATGTATGTTGCTAGGAAACTTTTTTTTAATGTTTATTTTTGAGAGAGAGAGAGAGAGAGAGAAAATGTGAGTAGGGAAGGGGCAGAGGGAAAGTGAGAGATAAAATCCCAAGAGACTCTACACTGAAAGTGCAGAGCCTGATGTGGTCTTGAACTCATGAACCCTGAGATCGTTACCTGAGCCGAAATCAAGAGTCAGATGCTTAACCAGCTGAGCCACCCAGGTGCCCTGCTAGGAGACTTTTCTCAGAATATGTAAATAATGCTTATATAACTCAATAATAGAAAGATAGCCCAATTTAAAAATGGGCAAAGGACATGAATATAAATTTTTCCAAAGAAGATATACAAATTACCAACAAGCCCATGAAAAGAGGCCCAGCACCATTAGTCATTAGGGAAATGCAAATCAAAACCAAAATGGGATACCATTTTATATCCACTAGAGTGGCTGTAATAAAAACGACAGACAGTATCAAAGTGTTGGTGAGGATGTGGAGAAGTTGAAAGTCTCATACATTCTTGGTAGGAATTTGAGTAAAATGGTGCAAACCTGGAAATAATTTGGCTGTTTCTCACAATGTATGACAATACCACATGACCTAGCCATTCTACTTCCAGGGTTATACCCAAGGGAAATGAAATCATATGTTCACAGAAGTGTTGTATATAAATGTTCATACATTTTCCATAGTAAATGAGCAGTAGAAACAACCCTAATGTTTCCAAAATGATGAATGGATAAATAATATTAAATGGGATGTATTTATAGAATGGAATATTATTCAGTGATAAAAAAAAAATAAATGAAGTATTGGCACTTCCTACACCATGGATGAAATTTGAAAACACTATGCTAAATGAAACAAGGCAGTCATAATAGGCCACAAATTCTTTGTTTCCATTTTTATGAAATGTCTAGAATGAGCAAAGCTATTGAAATAGAAGGGACTTCAGTAGTGTAGGGGGAGGTGAGTATGGAGTGACTGCTAATGGGTCCAGATTTTCCTTTTTGGGGTTATCAAAATGTTTCAAAATTGTCTGTGGTGATAGGTACACAACCCTGAATATACTAAGCATCATTGAATTGTGCAGTTCAGGTGGGTTAAATTTATGGTGTGTGAACTTTATGTCAATAAAACTGCTTACGATTTTTGAAACTTACATATTTTATATTTAAGAATTTATTTTCCTGTTGGCATAATAGAAGTTTAAAATTTAGGAATTAGCTGAGATGATGTATCTTCTCACATGATGGAATCTTCTTTAAGATTATTCTCATGATTATAAAATGTTTATGTGACTGCTCTCAATTTAGTTCCATGAATAAACGTGTACAGAAGTCAAGTGTTCTGGGCTACTACTTGGCTGGTGGAAGTGGTATATATATGTGATCCAGTATTCTCCTATTTTTATTTCCTCCTCTGCCTTTGAATGCAAGTGAAAGAAGGTTAAATCAACATAGAGAATTTCTACTTTCTGTAATGGTTATGTAGCTTATTTCCAATTAACCTTCCTCCAAATAACAATGGCAAGCTCTGGAGAAGATATACAACTATTATTAGAAGGCTCTGGATGACAACTAAAACCAGTCAGAATTTGAATGGATTTTGAGTGTTTGTCGAAGGAAAACACACTGGATGAGATCCACCTTTGTATGGCGGTCACCATTGCATGTGCGCATCTCCTGATGCAGGAGGTAGCCCCAATCTTATTGACTTGAGGTCTTGGAGAATGATGCTTAGAATTGTAAGAACTGCTGAAGATTGGGCAGGGATCTCATGGCAAAAAGAGAGCAACAGTGAAGATTTCTATCTCTGAATTTAGCTTCACTCAAATAGATGATTGATTCCTGATATGTGCATGCATGAAGACTTTGCAAATCCCAGTGTATGAATCCCTCTGGAAGGCTGAATGAACTGAGTTGAAGTTGTGTTGCTGCCTTTCAAACAGATGATAATGATTGGAATTTGAGCCTCATCAAATTTGAGGGGCTTGTAAACACTTCAAATTTTCCATTAAAACCCCAGAAGGATCATGTCTTAGGAGAAACACTGTTTCTGGAATAAGTGATTTGGAGTTTTAATTCAGTAAAAGCAAAACCAGAAAGACATCCTAGCACAACACAAAGGTGAGTCTTGATGACTTCACAGTGATCAGTCAGTAATTTAACTGCCTGTTGAAATAAAAATCAGAATTTTTCAGGGGAAGATAACAGGAAAACTACAGTCTCTGCAACATATCCACAATCTGATGTACAAAAAACGATTCACTTGGCACACAATTCAAGAATTAAGTTGACCCATGGTCAAGAGAAAAAGCAGTTAGTAGAAACCGACTATGATACTATAAGATATTGGGTTATGTATAAGACTTTAGCACAGTTATTAAAATTATTTTCAAATATTAAAGATCAAAATGAAGTAGTTAATAGGGAATATAAACATAGATCTGGAAACTAGGAAAGTACCAAGTAGAAATTCTAGATCGTAAAATCTTTTGTCCCTGCAATGGAAAACTTACTGGATAGGCTGAAAAGCATATTGGTTAGTGCTGGCAGAAGGCAGAATGGGTAAACTTAGAAGAATAGAGACTATACACTCTGAAGAGAAAAGGTATTTCACAACATTGAAGAGACCCTCATTGACCTAGGTTCATAAGATCAGGAAGTCTAACTTACGTGTATTTGGAGCTACAAAAGGAAATAGAAGACAGAAAATGGGGTAAAATATATCTGAAAATACGGAGTTTGTCTTCTTTAGATTGGGAAGAGGAAAGAATTCTGTGTGTGTCTTTTATTCAACTTTATACTAGTGATCCTACCCAGTAAGATAAGAAGTCATGGAGATCAGAAAGGGAGAAGTAAATCATTTCTATTCACCAAGGATACAATAGTTTGCATGGAAAACATTAAGGAATCTATAACACAATTACTGAAATAAATTTAGCAGAGTTGCAGGATAAAAAGTCAATCATATAAATTGTTTCAGTGAACTAACAACAATGAGAAAATAAAAATTAACAGTTTTGTTTAACAGCATAAAAATGTAGGCAAATAATTTAACAAAATAAATTCAAGACTGTCAGTTGTCAGAGTAGGTAAGGCATGAAAAACTAATAAAGCCTAAGGATTGGAAAGGAAGCTTTCCAGGACACCTTAATAGGTTACTTAAGAAAACTCTAAGGAATCTGTGATACAACTAATAAAACTAAGAAATAGGTATAATTTTCACAAAGGAGGTTCAAGACTGCCACACTTTGCTGAGAGAAATTCACAATATAAAATAAATTAGAGCTATTGTAGATAGGAGGATAAAATGTTAAGGTGTCTGCTCTCCCTCCATTAATGAAGAGATTCAGCGCAAGCCCAAACGTAACCCCATTAGGGGGGCTGCTTTAGGGAGGAAGGAGAAGAAATTGACCTGTTATGAAATTTTTGTGAAAATGCAAAGCGATCTAGAACAGCTAATACCATCTTAACCGATGGACAAAGCTGCAGAACTTGGTATGCAAGTCTTCTTGAAACAACTAGATGAAACTCCGTCTCTCTCCCATCACACAAGAAAATTAAGGATGAATCATAGGTCCACCTGTAAAACCTCTAAAGCAAAACATGAATATTTCTTCTGGGCCTTGCTGTAGTCAGAACACTTCTTAGCAAGGACATAAAAGCACTGAGCATAAAAGGGAAAATGCGTATGTTTTTATTCATATTAAAAATTTTCATTAAACAACAAAGAGATATTATATGTTTGTTAGAATAACTAAAATCCCAAACACTGACAATACCAAATTGTGGAACAACAGGAACTTTCATTCATTGCTCATGGGAATGCAAAATGGTGCAGCCACTTTGAAAGACAGTTTAGCAGGTATTTTTCCAAAATGAAACATCCTTTTACCATGTGATCCAGTATTTGTACTCCTTGGTATTTATTCAAATGAATTGAAAATGTTTCTACCCTACAAACTGAATGTCAATGTTTATAGCAGCTTCACTCATATTGCCAAAACTTAGAAGTAACCAAGATGTCCTTCAGTAGGTGAATGGATAAGTAAACTGTGGTACATCCAGACAATGGACTGTTATTCAGCAATAAAAAGGTATTCGCTGTCATCAAGCCACACAAAGACATGGAGAAACTTTAAATGCATAATGCTGAGTGAAAGAAGCCGATCTGAAAAGGTTACATTCTGTATGATTATAGCTATACAGCATTCTGGAAAAGGCAAAATGGTAGAGATAATAAAGATCAGTGGTTGCCAGTGATTCAGGGGGATGGAGGGAAAGTTAAATAGGTAGAGCACAGAGCAATTTTAAGGTGAAATTATTCTATATGAAACCTTAATAGTGGAGACCTGTCATTATACGTTTGTTCAGACCCGTAGAATGTATAGCCCAAAGAGTGAATCCTAGTGTAAACTATGGACTTTAGCTAATATCAATTTATCAACCTTGGCTCATCAATTTTAGCAAATGTACCACAGCAATGCGGAATGGTAATAACTGTAGCCAGGGTAGGGTGAGTGAGGGTATTTGTAGGAACTCTACTTCCTGCTCAATTTTTCTGGAAACCTAAAGCTGCTCTGAAAAATTAAGTCTGTTAATTTTTTAAAAACTGCTGAAGGTAAGACATTTTTAAGAGAATTTATAAGCCTCAGGGGTGGTGCAGAATATTCACAAGACCTAAATCTGATAGAGGCTTTCTAAAAAATAACTCCCACAAATCAGTAAGACCAACATCTTAATTAAAAAGATGGACAAAATTTTGAAACAAGTGGCCAATAAGCACTAATACTGAGGTGCCCAACATTATTTGTCATAAGGGGAATGCATGTTAACCTGTAATGAGAAGTTTCTAAGCCACTGGCCTGACTAGAAGTAGAAACACATCACCAAATGGTGGCAAGGCTATGGAGCAAGTGCCATTGCTGGGGGGAGTATAGATATGTTTTAATACCTTGTAAGACAGTTTTGACAGTTTTTATAAAATTAAACATGGTTGCCCTCACATTTCCACTCTCAGAGTTTTTACCCACAAGAAATCAAAACTTCTGTCTTCAAAAAAGGCTCACACAAAGAGTGTTTATAGCAGGTTTGTTCATAAGAGCCCCAAACTGGAAATAGCCCAAATGCCCATCAGCAGAAGGATGAACTAATTTTGGTATGCTGGTACCATAGAGTACTGCTCTGCAATAAATAATGAACTGTTAACGTGAATGAGCCTCAAAACATTGCATTGGGCAAGGAAGAAAAGAAAGCTACATGCAAGAGTGCATGTTTTTGGAGTCTGTTTATGTGAAGCTTTAATCTATAGTTGAACTACTGGGGAAAGGGACAGATTTATTGGAATGATAAATGATGGAACTTACAGTTTTGAATTTCACTGTATATAAATCATAAATTAATGTATTTTTTTTAAAAATAGGGTTGGGACACCGGGGTGGCCCAGTCGGTTGAGCTTCCTACTCTTGATTTCAGCTCAGGTCACAATGCCAGGGTCGTGGGATCGAGCCCCGTGTTGGGCTCCGTGGTGAGCATGGAGCCTGCTTGAGATTCTCTCTCTCTCTCTCTCTCTCTCTCTCTCTCTCTCAAATAAATAAAATGGGGTTGAAATAATAGAGGAGAGTTTCAGATATTTCACCATATTCTGAAAATGATGAGAATAACTCTTATTTTAGCATTCATGTGCCAAGCACGAATCTGAGTGTGTTACACCTTTTACCTTCTTTAATCAACTTGTGGGGAAAGTGTTCTTACTGTCTTGGGCTCGCTGACCAGGAAATTGAGACACAAGGAGGAAAAGTAACTTGGAAGGCCACATGGCTTTTGGGGTTGGTGGTCAGTCCATGACCAGGGCTTGCAGAGGCTAAACTCCATTGCCTTTCCTGACTGTTCATGCCCAGCATTTAAATTGAGAACCTGAAGCCTTTGATTGGTAGCACAAGAAATAGGGTTTGCATAATATTAAAATCTGTAAGATTATAAGTAACATTAGTATTCGGTTTCCTGATTCAGGTGTCATTTGTGTTATTTGTAATGCTAATGACTCGAAACTTGAGGGTGTTCTGTAACCCTTTCTGGGCACTGTTTTGTGATACACAGCCTCATCTATTTGAATGTACACATTTTAAATTGCATATAAGCAGGATTCTGTTCCTCTACTGTGACAATTTCTAGCTTTGAAGAGCTTCTCTGAAAATGCTGCTTTTATCTTTCTTCTGCAGTGATGAACTTTAATGTTGGAGTGTTGTAAGTTCTCACATAATAAGGCTTAGATTTTTGTTTGCTTTGGCAGTAGACTTCTGTTTAAAATTCCTTTAATCTGTTCATTCCATGCTTATATTCATTTTGATAGCTGATGGCTCTGTGAAGAATTTTATATGAATTTATTGCACTAATAAAACTTGTATTTGTAATTCTTTTTCCATCCCAACTTGCTAAGAGTGAGTTTTTCAGCAAATTGCTGAATTTTTGTCTTCTTTAGATTTTTTTTCCCTGGAGGAAATAAGAAACAATTCATATGCTAGATCTAAAGTTTCATTAAAATTGCTTATGCCCTGTCTCAGGCATTTTAAGTGGGCCATCTGTCTAAACATCTCTCTCTTTTTTTTTCTGATCATTTCCTCGACTTATTCATGAACCATGGGAGGGCTCCTTTGTAGTCGCCACATGTAGCTGGTTCCGTCTACCCCCACTGAATACATCTATGTGCTCGCATAACATATCTTTTCACCGTGCTGGAAATTCTCTGAACTTGGTTCAGATGAATGGCCCACTTTTCTGAAGGCCTTTTTCTTCCTGCAAAGATTTGTATGCAGAAGCTGACCTCTGTGGCTATGGAATGCAGCGTATTATTCTTGATCATTTTACAGACCACCCACTGTGAAAGTTATGATCAAGGATTGCTTAATGATTCTTTGACCACTAACATTGTTTTAACTCAGTGTTTCGCTCCTAAATAGGTAATGGCACAATTGAAAACCAGCTTTTCTGAGTGCCTCATAATATGGTTTTGAGATGTTTATAATCCTTGATAACTAAAGATGCTGTGAGTTACGTTTACATAAAATCTGCCTTAAAACATGAAATGTAATGGTATTTGGTTACCCAAATTTGGGTATTTGGGTTAGTATTATTTACACATTTTTGAGTAAAATATTCCAATAAGTTAAATGCATTAATTAGCATTAACATTTGTGATAATCAGCTGACTGTTTTTACTATAAAATACAGAAACATTCAGTTTTATTGAGCATATTCATTCTGGTTGGCTGATGATAATCAAAGTGGACAGGTCTGGGTAAGACCTATTATTTGATTTGCTTTGTGAGTCTCTGTTTATGTGAATTCCCTTTTCCTGGGTTTTGGGGGTTTTGTTTGTTTTTTGAAGTAGTAGTTTAAATGATAACAGCTTTTCAAGTAACTAACAACCTGCACAGATGAAATTTTTGATCAGATGTCAGCCTCTTTTACTAGGCACATAGTTCAATAAAGAAGCTGTTTTCTGTGTAACATTACTAAACTGAGTCGAGTGAAACTCTAGGACTTTTTCTCTCCCTTTCCAGAGAGTTGTTCATAAAAATATTTGAGACTATTGTGGATTTAATGGATAAAAGGAATTCCTTTCTAAAATTTAAAATATAACTGTAAAATGTAACTGCCACCATTATAAACACGTTTGTGCTGGTGGAATTGATATCAGTGTTTCAAAGTAATTATTAACATAGCCTCAATGATTTTGCAGAAATAGAACACATATACTTTTATACTTCCAGGCTGGTGCATGTTACTTTATTTGTAGTTTATTACAGTTTATTTCTGCTGCCGAGTTTATGGATCTTTACACTGGGCATGTATGCCCAACCCCATCCATTTTATTTAAAAACAAAACAAGACTACTTTCAAACTTACATAAAGCTGGAAGGAATCTTAGCAGATTTTGTTTTCAGAAGAGTGAACTCATGAAGAGATTCCACGGTGTGACCATCTTGTATCTCAAGGGCTTGCTGTCACAGTGAAGCCTCTTTCCTACCTCCTAGTAACACATCACCTTAAAAGAAATTGTTAGGAAAGGGCACTTCAGGAGTTGTGTGCTCAGAAGAAGCGGCAGCTCCCCCATCACCTGCCCAGCGCTGCACCAGCTGTATTTCACAGGTGTGGAAATTTTGGGGCCAAAGTACTGGAGTCCCTGGGACCTTGTTAGTAAGGGAATGGACTGAGATTAAACCCCAGCATTTTAGCTCAAAGGAGCCTGTGCTCTTTCTACAAGGTCCCTCTTGGGGCAGGTTCTAACATATATGAAACAGATGTGGGTCAAAATAAAACAATGGAAAAATAAATAGTAGTTAGGTTCTGAAGGGTGGCAACCGTATCTCGCCACCATCTGTAGGTTTGCTTTCTGTGGGAAAATTCAGTCTGGGTTCCAACCGGATGTCAGCATTAACTTCCCAGCTCCTCTGGAAACAGAGGCTTGTTGCATAACTGAAAAGAGTCTCCACATTTACTTGAAAGAATTACCTCCTTCAGGCTACTAAATTGTGAAAAATATTAAGCCTATAATGTAGGTTAAGTGGCAGGGAGCTCACTGAAGTTGTTTGTACTATGGTCAGTACCTATATGGTTAGGGAGCAGTTTATGAGAGAGATGATATTCTTCTTGAAAAATCTGTTGGTTTGTGGAGCAGAAGGAATCCAGGGTTTCCCTTAAAGGGATTTCAGTTATGGGGGTGGGTGGAAATGAATATATAGCCCTATGGTTGGGACTAATCAAATTAATAAAAGTTAACATTTACATGCACTGTTTGATTTAGTTCTCAGTACATCATCACTGTGATGCAGATACTATTATATATCTAGATTGATTCATAAGGAGATTGAGACTTAATAGTTTGCTCAAGAATGAATTAATGAAAGGGCTGGGTTTTTTTTTTTTTTTTATTTATGTTTTTTAAAGTTTATTTTTGAAGGAGAGAGAGAGACCGAGCATGAGCAGGGGAGGGGCAGAGAGAGGAGGACACACAGAATCCAAAGCAGGTCCAGGCTCTGAGCTGTCAGCACAGAGCCAGAGGTGGGGTTTGAACCCACAAACCGTGAGATCATGACCTGAGCCGAAGTTTGATGCTCAACCGACTGAGCCACCTAGGCGCCCCAGAAAGGGCTGGGTTTTTAACCCACTTGTGCGAGTTACCAGAGCCTGGGTTTGTGACCACTGTGCTTATTTCTCCTGCTTGGTTTGGTTTGGTTTGGTTTGGGAAGTAATTTAAGGTTTTGGCGCAACCAGATACGCAAGTCATGAATAATCAGAAATAAAACTGGATACAAAGAGAGGGACCTTATTTATAAGAAACTTGAATGGTAGGTAACTCAGTTAAGATTTCACCTGATATGAAGTAGAAAACCATGGAACAATCTTGAGCAGCAGAGGTACATAATTGTCAAGGATAGCAAAGACTTAAGAAAGTTAGGTTGCCAGTAATATAGCTGGGAGGTTATTTCTGTCATCACAAAACCCCTGAGAGGTTGTGGTGTTAGTCCCTTTGAAGGTAAACAGAGTGAAGTCTGGTGAGGTCCTTTATATAATGCAAAAAGAGCCAGGTAGTAAGCCAAGAGCTCAGGGGCCATGCTCTTTCTGGAGCATACTCTGTCCCTTGGGTGATGTGGCCTCTCCTATGCGGTGCTCGGCACATAGTAGGTGCTCCTCAGATTCCTTCCTACTGCCCCCATCATCCCTTTCTCCCCAAACTCTGCTGGGACCTGGGAAACAAAAATAAGGAATGATCTTGATCTTTATTTTTATAATTTTTTAAATGTTTGAGAGAGAGAGAAAGCACGCAAGAGCATGAGTGGGGGAGGGGCAGAGAGTGGGAGACCCAGAATCTGAAGCAGGCTCCAGGCTCTTGAGTTGTTAGCACAAAGCCTGACTGAGGGCTCCAACTCATGAACCGCGAGATCATGACCTGAGCTGAAGTTGGATGCTTAACTGACCAAGCCACCCAGGTGCCCCAGGAATGATCTTTATCTTTTAGGAGCTTACAGGCCAATGAAGGAGACAAACTTAGATGCCTGTGGAATAGAGTGACAAAATAGAGGGGGGTGGGGTGTTGGCATACTGGAGCACTCTGCCCTGTGACACTTGTATTCTCCCCCTCCTCCTCCCCCTTCCCCCCTTCCTCCTGCTCCCCCTCCCCCCGCCCCCTCCTCCTCCCCCTCATCTTCTTCCTCCTCTTCTTCCTCTTCCTCTTCCTCCTCCTCTTCCTCCTCCTCTTCCTCCTCCTCTTCCTCCTCCTCCTCCTCTTCCTCCTCTTCCTCCTCTTCCTCTTCCTCATCTTCCTCCTCCTCCTCTTCTTCCTCCCCCTCCTCCTTCTCCTCCTCTGTGTCCTGTATGCTCCCCTGTTGTTCTTTCAAGCTCTCATGTGTGAAGCTCTGTCCTCTGAAACAGCCCTATTTAAGTTGCCGAGAGAATCGTCCATGTCTGCCATGTTCATTAGTAATGATTTGTTGATACATTTTAAAACGGTAATTTTCACTTCTAGAGTATTTAAGACATTTCTTCTTTTTCAGAAAATAAATAGTGGGCCAAATACAAATGTTCTCCTAAGTTATCCATCATCCTCCATTAGACCTTGTGTCTAGAGATGATTTGATTATAATCATAGTTTTTGTGCCTGAATTTGTTTTCATTGAATACACAAAGAATCCTTTTGAAATTCATGGGAGGGGGTGTGACCTTGAAACATAACCTGCAACATTTTTTCGGAACTATAACTTAACACAAGAGTCTGGATAGTATCTGTGTAGTTGCTTCGTAAAATATTCCTTTATGACCATAAATAATGAAAACATGTAATATTTAAATTAGGCTAATTCACAAATGATTAAAATCTTGTTACTTTAAAAAATTGTGGGAAATATTTGTATTCTAAAAATGTTTTTGTCTCTGGTTGCTTTACCCAGTTTTTCTGGACCATGTAATATGGATCATAGGCAAGAAAAGACCTGTGTATTAAGATTGTATTCTTACCCAAACAAACAAAATACCAAAAAGGAATGAAGGGATATACAAGGGAACTTTTGGAGGTGATGGATATGTTTATTACCTTAATTATGGTGATGGAAACACAAATGAATAACTATGTTCAAATTCACTAAATTGTGTGTTAATTATATGCAGTTCTTATGCATACCACTCATAACTCAATAAACCCAGAAAAATAAAAGATTCACATTGTAAATTTTTGAAAACAGTCTGGAACAGTAGCAAAATACTGAAAAGATATTAATATTGCATAAAGTTAATTTTTGAAAGTCATAGTTAAGCAACTCAAATTCATAGAATGGATAATGGTATTTGAATGGATGGCACTAGGACATTTATCCCAGAATGATTACTGTTGTCCTTGGAATGTCTATGTGTTTTTTGTATGTTTGCTTTTAACTGCTCTAGTTTAAATCTGAAAGCTTTTTTCCAGGGGCAGAGCCTTTTAAAATAATGTTCTGAAATATAATCTGTGGCAATTTTACCCTGCACACTTAACGCCAAAGGAAAATCAGTTTACTAAGAGAATAATGTAAAATTACTAACTCCTTTTCTTTTTTTCTGCTTCAGAGTGCCTATTATTCAACCACAAGTGGCTAACTGGCAGCTCTCAGTAAAATTGCATGATGAAGTTCATACTGTCGTAGCATCAAACAGTGGGCCAACATTCTCTGTGAGTTTTATTTCTTTATTTTTATTTTGTTTTTGGCAGTCTTGAAAATTGATCTGTGCCTGTTTCAAACAATTTTTAACGTATTCAGCGACTCTCATCTTTTGAGTCTGTAACACAGCAATGTGCTTGTTTCACCTTCTTTAGGAAGCTGAATGTAAATGGGAGGTTTTGTTCTCTCATGTTAATTAGGAAATACATTCCTAGATTTAGCCACATTCTACACCCACTTCCTGACACCTGATTCATTTTCCTTTTGTTATTGAGAAGCAATACTTTTGTTTTTGTCCCAGAGAAGAGCATCTTTAAGTATAATTCCAAACATATGATAGCTGTGGTAGGTAATCACTCTTTTAAAACAAGTCATCTGAAGGCTATATAACATTTTCTTGAGACTTCATGTTGTGTGAGACATTCTTGAGGCTAAATTTACCTTGTGGTGACATTCCTTTTGTTTTGAAGGAATTTAAAACTTGAACTTAAACCCCTTGGATAATATCCATGATAGAACTGCTTTAGTTTAATTCGGGTCTGTACTAAGCAGCGTTACGTTAACATTTAGTGTTTACACTGTGTTATGAATGATATGTTTAAATTATATGATTTGAGAGTGAGTGCCAGAAAAATATCGTGATATTGTGAAATGTTTTTCCTGTTTTACTTTCAGCCTGAACACACAGAAGTTTCTAGGTGGTTAGTGCAATGAATATTTTATTAATCTACATTTCTCTTCTCATGGCTAAGTTGCAATGAAATGTCATTTTGTTGTTTGGAAAACATGACTTTTTTATCAAAAGATTTAAACAGGATATGAAAATAAAAATAATATGATTTCACGAAAAGAACTGGTGAAGCTGAGGTATAGGGTGGTAGTTTTTTCGCTCT
The DNA here is from genome assembly GCF_007474595.2 of Lynx canadensis. Taxonomy (NCBI): domain Eukaryota; kingdom Metazoa; phylum Chordata; class Mammalia; order Carnivora; family Felidae; genus Lynx; species Lynx canadensis. The sequence continues at coordinate 71,606,633 of NC_044303.2, forward strand.
TATGTGTATTTTTTTTTTTTAAGTAAACTCTGCCCCCAAGGTGGGGCTCGAATTCGTGACCCTGAGATCAAGAGTCACATGCTCTACCAACTGAGCCAGCGAGGTACCTCCTGGTGGCAGTTTCCTGATCCCAGCTAGAAAGTACCATCAGAGTTAGGAGAAGTCACTTATTCAACATATCCGTACTACATTCCTACCTTGTGCTAGGTAAGTGCTAGGCTGTTAAGACTGGAGAAGCTTACATTCTTATGTGGTAGTCAGAGTCACACGTAAATGAGATTCATTCATGAGTGAAGGGTCATCTCCTTGGTTGTCTTTAAGTGTTGGGATTCATTCTGTGTGCTAAAATTGCTGAGGCATTTGTTCCTGAAAGGTATTTCACTCCACTCTGTTAACGTGAAAACTGCAGTGGAGTTAAACAATTGTCTTATGATGTATTTTTTTGTGATGTACTTACGTGATTCCTTATGTTCCTCCTTTCTATATGATCATTTAAAAACGTAGCTCTATAAGTGGAGACTTAAGTGTATATCAGGTTGAGTAGCAAATTATGTGTATTGAATAGTAAAGAGTATTAATATTATAACATTTTCCTCAGGGAAGGTTAACTTTACAAAAATGTAGACTTAGCATAATTTTTAGTTCTGTACTGAGTCACCGCTGAAGTGTTACTGTTCATCTGATACTCCAATACACTGTTTTTCTAAGCAGTGCCTTGCCTTAATAAGAAAACTGCTCAGATTACATCTTAGAGCTGTTATTTCTTGGTGCTTGTTTCAGATTCCATGTTGAAAAACTAGAGACCATCAGCTCAAATGGTGTCTTTGAATTTTTCCAGTAGAATTACCTCTTGTTTTACTTTTTAGCTCATAAGAAAAGCAGGGCTGTTTAAAAAAAAAAAAACACATCAGAATTATTGCATTAAAAATTTCCCTGGAAAATATCCACCTTGATACATAGTATCAATAGCTACTTACCCCTATTTATTGGCTTTACAGTATCAAACCTAATGAAAAGCAGGTAATCCTGATAGTGTCTTTTTTTTCCTAAGTATATTTGGATTGAGTTTCATTTGACATCAGTGTTATTGAAGAGAGTCAAGATGAATAGCACAGACTAAGTAAAGACCCATTGATATGAAGTCTCAGATTTTAGGGTCTCGGGGGGAGAGCTGTGACTGTTGGTTTCCTAGATCATCCACTGCCACATCAAGAAAAAGTAACTGGCCTCAAGGTGACACTCTAGGGTCATGATCCCAAGAGTGGTACAAGCAAAGTCATATGCCTGAAGTAATGCTTCAGATACCCCACATTTTCAAAATTATTTTGATCTAAAAAATTTAAATTAAAAGATGTTTCAAATAAGGAAAGTATTGCAAATGCACAAATGTTCTATACAGATCTCTTACTGAAAAAGAAACAATTCATAGTTACAGCTAAATCCCTTCTTTATGGTATCTCATTCCACCCTTTCCCTCTCCAGAGGTGACAGCTATCCTGAAGATGCTATGTGTCCTCCTTGTGCATATTGTTCTACATTTAGTATGTATGCATGGACTATAATAATAGTAAAAAAGAAGACTGTGAAAATATAAGTACTTAATGATACCATTTATGTAACAGTTTGAAATATGCAAAGCAAAAACAATTCCATTTGCAACACTATCAAAAAGAGTAAGATGCTTAGGAATAAACTTAATCATGGAGGAGAAGGACTTGTACACTAGATACTACAAAATGTTGCTGGAAGAAATTAAAGAAAACACAAATATATGCAAAGCCATCTTGGGTTCATAGATTGGAAGACTTAATGTTGTTATAATGTCAATATTACCCATGATTTGGCTTCAGTATTACCCATGTTCAGCAGATTCAAAACAATCCCTATCAAAATCCCAACCTATTTTTTGCAGAGATAGAAAAGTCAGTCCTAAAATTCATATGGACTCTTAAGGGAGGGACCCCAAATAGCCAAAACAATTTTCAAAAGGAAGGACAAAGTTGGAAAGCTCAAACTTCCTGATTTTAATACTTATTACAAAACTGTGGTCAAAATGGTGTGGTACTCGCATAAGACAGACACATAGACCAAAAGAAGAAATTCTGGTACGTGCCACAGCATGGAGGAACCTGAGGGAATTGAGCTCAGTGAAATAAGCCAGACACAAAAGGACAAATACTGTATGATTCCAAATCATACAGTATGTAGAGTAGTTAAATTCATAGAAAATAGAATGGTGGTGCCAGAGGCTGGGAGAGTGGGAAACAGAGGGTTATTATTTAAAGGGCATAGAGTTTTAGTTTTACAAGATGAAAATAATTCTGAAGATGGCCATTGGTGATGCATATACAAAACTCTGCGTGTCTTTAATACCACTGAACTGTACGCTTCAAAATGGGTAAGATAGTAAATTATATGATTTGTAAAAAATTTTTAAGTGCAAAAATCAATACAGATTAGTATTTTTTGATAAAAAATTTAAAAGTAGTGAGGATGAAACTTTTGGGAAACAAAGGAAGCATGGTAGGGGGAAAAGTTAAGAAGCAGTAGGTGGGGGCACACGGGTGGCTCAGTCCATTGAGCATACGACTCTTAAATTTTGGTTCAGGTCATGATCTCATGGTTTGTGATTTTGAGCCCCCTGTCAGGCTCTCTGCTGGCAGCAGCATGGAGCCTGCTTGGGATTTTCTCTCTCTCTTTCTCTGTCTCTCTCTTTCTCTGTCTCTCTCTTTCTCTCCCTCTCTCGACGCCCCTCACCTGTTTGTGTGCTTGCTCTCTCAAAATAAATAAATAAACTTAAAAAAAAAGAAGTAGATAGGGTGAAATATTTTATGTTTTAGATTTTTGATTTTGAATATAAGGGTCAGAATGAATAGCAAAACTGAGTATAAAATCTGCTAACACCAAATTGAAATATTGTTTAGCATATTAAGATGAGAAACTTAAAAATATCAAAAACAAACTAATGTTTACTTACATTTAATTCATGATTATATTCTGGATTCCCAAGATGTTTTCCATTCTCTTTTATTCTGTGTAATGTGATACTGGTCAAAATAGTTCATGATAGTGCGTTTGTTATCTTAAAGATGATGGCCTAACTTCATACTGAAAACAGTTCACTTGGAAGAAAAATGTCAGAGTACTCTTGATGTGAAGAAAATTAGCTCAAGAATTCAGCCTTCCTAAAGATGAAAAAGTGTGCACTGTACATGCATTTAAAATTTTTTTGCCTAATATTTCTGTTAACTACTAGTAAGTAGAAATAATAAACAGAAGACAGTATATGATCCTAGATATTGATTTAGATATCCTTTGTGTTACAGTGAGCCATCAATAGAAATTTTTATAAAGATCCTGTAAACTACTTAAGAATATCCAGAATCCTCAAACCATGAATTTTGGCACAGCAATGTAATTTTTGTGCTAATAGTTGAAGAGAAAAATCTCAATGATGAAAAGAAACATTTAGTATAGTTAAGAAAAATGAAAATTGTTTTTATCTTTTTTAAAACTCTTTTCAGCTCATTTTCCTAAATGAGATTTTTTTTTTTTTTGGCTTCTTATGGAAAGGTCAAAACTTTCCTTTTTGATGGCCATAAAATTGTGCTGCAGTTTTATCTTTTATTATTATTATTTTTTTAATATAAAATTTATTGTCAAATTGGTTTCCATACAACACCCAGTGCTCATCCCAACAGGTGCCCTCCTCAATGCCCATCACCCACTTTCCCCTCTCCCCCAACCCCCATCAACCCTCAGTTTATTCTCAGTTTTTAAGAGTCTCTTATGGTTTGGCTCCCTTCCTCTCTAACTTTTTTTTTTTTTCCTTCCTTCCCCTCCCCCATGGGTTCCTGTTTAGTTTCTCAGGATCCACCTAAGAGTGAACACATGTGGTATCTGTCTTTCTCTGTATGGCTTATTTCACTTAGCATAACACTCTCCAGTTCCATCCACGTTGCTACAAAAGGCCGTATTTCATTCTTTCTCATTGCTAAGTAGTATTCCATTGTATATATAAACCACAACTTCTTTATCCATTCATTAGTTGATGGACAGTTAGGCTCTTTCCATAATTTGGCTATTGTTGAAAGTACTGCTATATAAACATTGGGGTACAAGTGCCCCTATGCATCAGCATTCCTGTATCCCTTGGGTAAATTCCTAGCAGTGCTATTGCTGGGTCATAGGGTAGATCTATTTTTAATTTTTTGAGGAACCTCCACACCGTTTTCCAGAGCGGCTGTACCAGTTTGCATTCCCACCAACAGTGCAAGAGGGTTCCCATTTCTCCACATCCTCTCCAGCATCTATAGTCTCCTGATTTGTTCATTTTAGCCACTCTGACTGGCGTGAGGTGATATCTCAGTGTGGTTTTGATTTGTATTTCCCTGATGAGGAGCGACATTGAGCATCTTTTTATGTGCCTGCCTATTGGCCATCTGGGGGTCTTCTTTAGAGAAGTGTCTATTCATGTCTTCTGCCCATTTCTTCACTGGATTATTTGTTTTTTGGGTGTGGAGTTTGGTGAGTTCTTTATAGATTTTGGATACTAGCCCTTTGTCTGATATGTCATTTGCAAATATCCTTTCCCATTCCATCGGTTGCCTTTTAGTTTTGTTGATTGTTTCCTTTGCAGTGCAGAAGCTTTTTATCTTGATGAAGTCTGAATAGTTCATTTTTGCTTTTAATTCCCTTGCCTTGGAGATGTGTCGAGTAAGAAATTGCTGAGGCTGAGGTCAGAGAGGTGTTTGTTTGTTTGTTTGTTTGTTTGTTTTGCTTTCTCCTCTAGGGTTTTGATGGCTTCCTGTCTCACATTCAGGTCCTTTATCCATTTTGAGTTTATTTTTGTGAGTGGTGTAAGAAAGTGGTCTAGTTTCATTCTTCTGCATGTTGCTGTCCAGTTCTCCCAGCACCATTTGTTAGAGAGACTTTTTTCCATTGGATATTCTTTCTTGCTTTGTCAAAGATTAGTTGGCCATACATTTGTGGGTCCAATTCTGGAATCTCTATTCTATTCCATTGGTCTATGTGTCTGTTTTTGTGCCAATACCATGCTGTCTTGATGATTACAGCTTTGTAGTGGAGGCTAAAGTCTGGGATTGTGATGCCTCCTGCTTTGGTCTTCTTCTTCAATATTACTTTGGCTATTCGGGGTCTTTTGTGGTTCCATACAAGTTTTAGGATTGCTTGTTCTAGCTTTAGAGGAATGCTGGTGCAATTTTGATTGGGATTGCATTGAATGTGTAGATTGCTTTGGGTAGTACTGACATTTTAACAATATTTATTCTTCCAATCCATGAGCATGGAATGTTTTCCCATTTCTTTGTATCTTCTTCAATTTCCTTCATAAGCTTTGTATAGTTTTCAGCATACAGATCTTTTACATCTTTGGTTAGGTTGATTCCTAGGTATTTTATGATTCTTGATGCAATTGTGAAAGGGATCAGTTTCTTTGTCTTTCTGTTGCTTCATTATTAGTGTATAAGAATGCAACTGATTTCTGTACATTAATTTTGTATCCTGAGACTTTGCTGAATTCATGTACCAGTTCTAGCAGACTTTTGGTGGAGTCTGTAGGGTTTTCCATGTATAATATCATGTCATCTGCAAAAAGTGAAAGCTTGACTTCATCTTTGCCAATTTTGATGCCTTTGATTTCCTTTTGTTGTCTGATTGCTGATGCTAGAACTTCCAACACTATGTTAAACAACAGCGGTGAGAATGGACATCCCTGTCATGTTCCTGATTGTGCTGCAGTTTTAAATTACAATCAGATTCCTTTCATTCTGCCAATTTCAAGTAAGTTGTATATTGATACAATTTATATTAAAAGTTAAATGGCAGAGATCCACTTCTGAAACAGCAGTTTTGTGCAACAAAGCAACTATTACTGGTGAAAGTTATAAAAATCTCTATTGTAGATGACATATTGTTGTATGTAGAAAATTCTGAAAAATCCATTAAGGAATTATTACAGAATAAGTTTAGCAAGGGTACAGGGTACAAAATAAATATATAAAAGTCAATTGCATTTTTACTTATTTGCAATGAACAATCCAAAAACAAAATTATGAAAAAGTTACCATTAAGAGCATCAAAAGAATAAAAGAACAAAAGAGGTATAAATTTATACTGTGAAAACTAAAAACTATTAAAAAAGATATTAATAGAAATCCAAATAAATAGCATCTCATATTCCTGAATTGAAAGACTTAATGTTGTTCAGATGGTAATATTTCCTAAATTGGTTTACACATTCAATGCAGTTCTTTCCAGAATCCAAAAAAAAAATTTTCCCCAGAAATTGACAAGCTGATACTAAAATTTATATGGAAACTTAAGGGACCCAGAATAGCAAAAGCAATCTTGAAAAAAAGAACAAAGTTGGAGAACTCAGTTTCCCTTTTCAAGACTTAACAACAGAATTGTCTCATAAAATATAGTACTTGCATAAAGGTAAACATATAGATCAATAGAACAGAATTGAAAATCCAGAACTAAATCCCTGATTTTTGACAAAGGTGCCAAAGTAATTCAGTGAAGGAAAGAATAATCTTGTCAACAAATGGTACTGGACCAAGTCGGTATCTATGTGTAAAAGAATAAAGTTGAATCCCTATCTCATATTGAGTTAATTATACCAAAATTAACCTAAAGTGGATAAAAGATCTAAATGTAAAAGATGAAACAATAAAACTCTTAGAAGAAAACATAAGGGTACATCTACATGACCTTGCTTGTGGCAGCAGTTGCTTAGATAGGACAGAAGCACAAGCAACAAAAGAAAAAATAAATCGGTCTTTGTCAAAATTAAAAACTGTGTTCAAAAGATACAGAACAAGAAACTGAAAAGACAGAACACAGAAGGGGGAAACATATTTGCAAATAATATATTCAGTAAAACACTTGTATTTAAAATACATAAATACATACAACTCGAAGGTAAATTAAATAGGAATATATAATATCCGTTTACCCTTTCTATAAAATAATTTGATAACATTCATCAAAGACCTTTAAAAAATGTTCATATTCTTTGGTTCACTGATACCTCTTCTCAAACCCCACCCAATGAGGGGTGCCTGGGTGGCTCAGTCGGTTGGGCGTCTGACTTCAGCTCAGGTCATGATGTTGCAGTTCCTGAGTTTGGGCCCTGTGTCGCGCTCTGTGCTGACAGCTCAGAGCTAGGAGCCTGCTTTGGATTCTGTGTCTCCCTCTCTCTCTCTGACTCTCCCCGGCTCATACTCTGTCTGTCTCTCTCTCAAAAGTAAATAAACATTAAAAAAAAAAAAACCCTACCCAATGAAAAATTGCGAATATGAACATGAAAAAAAGATGAATTAATGGTGGCTTGCCTTGGAGATATCCATGTAAACAATCTCTACATATGGTAATAAAGGGTCAGCAGGCTTGGAATTAAAATACATAAATGTCTTAACAGAAGTGTCTTCAACCACTTAAATCCTGAGAAAGATAGAAGAAAGAGCGCTCGACTGGCTGGGGGAAAGGAAGTATCTAGGTGAAAGTGAAGTTCTACTTGGCCAAGATGACTAATGAGTAACAGATTAGAATGTGATGACATATGTCATGACTTACCTCCAAATTGTGGTAAAATAGGTGAGGAAAAGCACTGGCACGTGGTAGCAAGGTAAGTTTTTTTGAAACATCAGAGACATTTTCTATAGATAACTTTGATTTCTTATTATGGAAGTGTATGCTTCCTTAGTTTTTCTATTATTTGTTTTCCACAAACAGTAGAGTGAGGAAGGGGTGTCCCTGTCTTGTTCTAGTTGCATTGTTGTTTTCTGGTACCTATTTTAGCCTATTTAAAGGTATTTCCATGAAGCAGTTGATTACTTTGGTCTGCAATTATCGAAGATGTACCCTGTCCCAGGCACTGTGGTAGGCACTACACATAATTTATCTCTAAATGAGATAGTAGGAAACTGGAACGCAGTTGTTACTAGCCCATGCACTAGTACCTCTCTATATCTCCTTTTTTAAAAAATTTTTTTTTTCAACGTTTATTTATTTTTTGGGACAGAGAGAGACAGAGCATGAACGGGGGAGGAGCAGAGAGAGAGGGAGACACAGAATCGGAAACAGGCTCCAGGCTCCGAGCCATCAGCCCAGAGCCAGACGCGGGGCTCGAACTCCCGGACCGCGAGATTGTGACCTGGCTGAAGTCGGACGCTTAACCGACTGTGCCACCCAGGCGCCCCTATATCTCCTTTTATAGGGTAGTTTTGCTAGACAAAATTCTGAGATACAGTAGCACTGTCAAGGAAAATTACAAAGAATAATGCATTTATTTCCAAACAATATTTTTGTCACATGATAAAGGGATTTTTCTTTGTGATAGGCAGAAAGTTAAGGCTGCAGTCATACTATTTAAAGGATCATGCAAGGTATCACAAAAATGTACACAATATTATATACACAATGTACCCAGTGTTGAAAAGTACACAATCAGAAATACTGGTTAAGAGTAGCTGTTAGAGGGGTGTCCGGGTGGCTCAGTTGGTTGGGCATCCGACTTCGAATTTCGGCTCAGGTCATGCATGGTCTCATAGTTCAGTTCGTGAGTTTAAGCCCCAACTTGGGCTCCACGCTGACGGTGCAGAGCCTGCTTGGGTTTCCCTTTCTCTCTCTCTCTCTCTCTCTCTCTTTCTCTCTCTCTGCCCCTCCCTTGCACTCTCTCTCTCAAATAAATAAGCTTAAAAAAAAAAGAGTAGCTGTTAGAAAGCATTTTTAGTATCTTATTACCTCTTGTAGAGGTTACCGTATTTTTCAAATGGGTATTAAAATTCAATATATTGAGTTTTAGCAGTGATCTTACAGTTTTATCCAAGTAAGTAATAATCTTTGAGAGCAATACATGATTTGAGATAAATAAGACTTTGGCATCTAAAAGAGCTTTCATTTCATTTTCTTAGTAATGTTTGTTTTGGTTGATATAAAATTGTCTCATCTTTAGATGCCTGTGGGAGGGAAATGTTTTGTAGTATTCATATCATTGAAATTACCACCCTATATTTTTCTTCTCAAACAGAGAAAATGATAATGAACATAAGAATAAAAAATAATAATTACATATGGATGCATAATAAATAATTACATATGCATCATCTGAAGGTTTCCTTCTCTAACATAGCTAACCCTTTCCCATTTGTTCTACCATTATAGATTTTGTTCTAGACTTCATTTGTAGGAAAACATTCCACCAGAGTTACTTTGAAAATGTGTGTGTGTGTGTGTGTTTTAGTTTATTTATTTATTTTGAGAGAGAGAGCACAAGGAGGGCAGGGACAGAGAGAAGGAGAGACAGTCCCAAGCAGGCTTTGTGCCATCAGTGCAGAACCCAGTACAGGGCTCGAACCCGTGAATCATGAGATCGTGGCCTGAGCCAAGATCAGGAGTCAGATACTTAACTGACTGAGCCACCCAGGCACCCCTGAAAATGTGGTTTTAAGTAGAACTAGTTAAGTATTTTTAAGTAATATTTTCATAAAGATTAAGAATTAAATGAAGTTAGCATTTGCCAAAAAATAATTTTGTGCACAAAATCATATTTTCTTTATGTTTTCAGTAAGAATTTATTCTTGCATTTTACATCACAGTCTCTGTTCCTTTTATCCCATTTGTAGGGAGTAATGCTAAATCATGTAGTTACTGGAATTTTTATAGGGACATGGTAAGAATCATGGTTCTTTTAAGGAAATAATTTTCCAGTGCCCTTCGTGAAATAAAATGCAATATTATTCTATCTGTCCTTTTGTCACTATGGTCAAGTTTTAGAGTAGACTCTTATTTTTGAACATGAAAAAGACATCAGCAAACAAGGTGAGTTTACTTTTACATTTATGCCTACTGTAGGCTTTTTATTTTTTCAACGTTTATTTTTATTTATTTTTGGGACAGAGAGAGACAGAGCATGAACGGGGGAGGGGCAGAGAGAGAGGGAGACACAGAATCGGAAACAGGCTCCAGGCTCTGAGCCATCAGCCCAGAGCCCGACGCGGGGCTCGAACTCACGGACCGCGAGATCGTGACCTGGCTGAAGTCGGACGCTTAACCGACTGCGCCACCCAGGCGCCCCTGTAGGCTTTTTATTAAAGAGTTAGCTATATAGCTTAAGGGCATGGTAGGCAGACAGAAAACCGAAAGAATATTTTTGTAGTAACTTATTTTACTTTTTATTTTGCTTTATTTTATTTAGTTTTTTATAGTAACATTTTAAAATGAATACCATAGTACTCTTAAGTGCTTGTAATGAAGGACTTTATTATTATTTTTAAAATTTTAATGTTCATTTATTTTTGAGAGAGAGAGACAGAACACGACTAGGGAAAGAACAGAGAGAGAGAGGGAGACACAGAATCTGAAACAGGCTCCAGGCTCTGAACTGGCAGCACAGAGCCCGATGCGGGCCTCAAACTCTGGAAAGGTGATATCGTGACCTGAGCCGAAGTTGGACATTGAACTGACTGGGGCGCCTGGGTGGCTCAGTCATGATCTCACGGTTTGTGGGTTCAAGGCTCCTGTTGGGCTCTGTGCTGACACCTGAGATCCTGGAGCCTGCTTGGATTCTGTGTCTCCCTCTCTGTGTGCCCCTCCCTTGCTTGCACTGGGTCTCTGTCTTTCAAAGAATAAACATCAAACAAAATTTTTTTAATTAAAAAAAAAAAAAAGAAAATTGACATATGGTACGTGATAAACGCCAAAAAGTTGAGGTTTTTGAATTTATGCAGTATTTTTTTTAACGTTTATTTATTTTTGAGAGAGATACAGAGTATGAGGGGGGGACAGAGGCAGGGAGGGGGGTAGGATCCAGAATCCAAAGCAGGTTCCAGGCTGTCAGCATAGAGCCTGATGTGGGGCTCGAACTCACAGTGAGATCATGACCTGAACTGAAGTCAGATGCTTAACTGACTGAGCCACCCAGGCACCCCAAGAAATTATGCACTATTTTATATTTAAAACTTAAAAATCTTTTTCTTTTGGCAGCAATTAATTCAATGTTATTATCATATAAGCTACTTTTTTTGTTAGGTGATTTTTTCACTTAGGCTTCCCAACCCCTCCACCCCCACTTTTAAAAAGAATGCTAGACAAAGTAGCAAAAATGTTACCCTATTTGAAGAAATGAATTTTTTTCCAGAAAACATAATATTGTGCAAACATGAAATTATTTCACTGTGGCAACATTTGTTTTCTTGATAAAGTTATTTTTCCATTTGAGAAAAATTGCTAGGAAAATAGGTTTGTGCTTAAAAATTTTAAATATTTTGGCAAAAATCATAAAACCATCATAATCATAAGTAAAGCCAATAGAGAAGCCAACAGACCAGAGGAGAAATTTGCCGCTCATTTCAGTGACAAAAGGGGAATAAATGTTCTTAATATATAAAGAACTATTGATCAGTGAAAAAGACCAGCCTTCCAGGTGAAAAATTCTCAGGTGGTTTATGGCAGAGGAAATATAAATGGTGCCTCCATCCATGACAAAATGTGCTAAACCACACAGAGAAAATAAGGTGAAAATTATGACGTACCATTTCCCACCTACATTTCAGCAAAGATAAAAAGTTGGATAATTCTCTAATTTTATAAGGTTATAGAGAAATAGGCCCATTTATGTGTAATTGGTGGGTGCGCAAATTGATACAGCCTCCATTTTTTGTCGAAAGTGAATTTATACTCTAGGATGTGTTCACATGCAGGAGACGTACAAGCATGTTCGTGGCAGTATCGTTTGCAAGAGCAGAGGACTACAGACAACTGGACTATGCCTATCAAAATGGGGTCATTAAATAAATAAAGCCCTGTCATTGAACTATAGGGATCCGAACTTTCTTTGTATATGCTGAGTGTATTAAGTGACATTCTGTGTATATGCTAATAATGACAAAAGCATTGTATTTTCATTTGCATAAAAAAACATTTGTTTGCTATGTGTATAGGTTATCTTTAGAAGGAGACACAAGAAATTGGTAACCATGGTTGCCTTTGAATTGGGGAGCTGGATGGCTGACCCCTTGACAGGGTGAGAAGGATACATACCTTATACTAGATGTCCCTTTAGTACTTTTTGAATTTTGAACCTATTTTGTATTACCTACGTCCCCACTCCCCCAAAGTAATGTTTCAAAATTATGCAGTGGACAGGTCTGCAAGGTATGGGACTATTGAAATAATGGAATTTTAATAACCTGTCAAGGATCTTACATTGCCTATCCCATCCAGGGAAGTAGTCACATGAGCAGTTGTCTCATTGAATAAAGAGCTCTGGTCTTATACCCACAACTACACAAAGTGCAATTACTGAAACTCCAGCTGGCACTCTGAACTTTAAGGCAGTTGGTGGAGATCACTGAATATACTAAGAGCTTGATCTAACGTGAAATAAGAAACTGGAAAGAAGCAAAGGAAGGATGGTAAGTAACATGGGTGAGAGAAAGGAAATTGAGTCGATAGATCTGGACAGCCCCTCCAACAGCTTCCTATTTTTTCCTTCTTTAGGTATGTAAACTGTGCAGAGAGATTACTGTTTGGAAAAGCCAGAGAGATGCCTGTGTTGCAAAAGGTAGTGAGAGCTCACTCCAGAAGCTTTGCTCAGGGTCTCAGAATTCACAGTAATTTCATTGGTTCTAAAATATCAGTGGTGGAATGGATTTATTTTCTGCTACTCTTGGCTTACAGAGGAAGGCACCAAAGTAACTTCCTTACCACTGTGACTCCGTTAGTCCAAACTAAAGAATATACTTTCAAAGAGAACTCCTCCAAATCAGCTTGGTGTCTGATAGGAGGGGGTTGGATAAATGAGGTTGTAGAGAAATTAAGTCTGAAGGGTAACCTTGCACAGCTTGACCTGTTTACTTTTCCAACGCACCCTTGTGCAGTGGGTATGTACCGTGCTTCTGAACCATAGGACTGAATTTTCATAAAAAGGTGAGGCTCCTGCCCATGTAATCTGGAAAATTGCTTGTCTAATTGGGGGCACAGTTGCACCTGTACCCTCTTGAATGATTCAGTCATGTTGTGCTCAAGAGTCCAGGAACTTGTTATGTGACTAAATGAAGGAAAAGTGCATTATAAAATCCAGTTACTTTGGAAATGGAAAACACTGAATGGTATTGGTTGTTACCAAATTAAAGTTGGCAAATGCTATAATTAAGATTTTAAGTGATTTTTAGTATTATCCCCTGGTTTCAGCCACTTTCTGAAGCATTTCATTTAGAAGAAAACTTTCAGTTTTATTTCAGACACCAGACATTCAGGTTGAGTCAGTTCAGCTTTATCAGCCCTTATAAATAATTCGTTGTAGTCTAGTAGCTCATAATGGCCACTGCTAAAACTTCTACCACAACAACTTACTATAAGTTATTTACTCATTTTATTATATTATTGGCTCCTTGTGAACAGTGAAGCAAACTGTTAAATGTGCCTTTGCTGAGCAATTCAACCATTTAATGAATTTTGATCTATTTATAGCCATTATACATTTATCATTTCAGTTGTAATATAGTTTAATAGCTGTTTATTGAGTACCTCCTACAACATATGTCCTGGAGAACCAACAGTCATCAAGGGAGATGATGTCTTACTCCTCAGAATTTGTCATCTGTTGAGGGTGGCAAGGACAAAGTCTGTGTCAGTCAAGTATAACAATTGAGATAGGAGAATACTTTGAATTTTGGACATGTTTACAGTGTCTGAAATAGACAAGTGGAGATGTTTACTAAGACTTGGTATTAAGATTCTGTGTTTTAAGAAAGTTTTGAGAAGGTGAAAAGGTCAATGATGCCAGTGAATATTAAGAGGTCACAAAAGAAGAAGAAAACTGAGGTGTGCCTATTGGATTTAGCAGAAATAATTGGTCATAGAGAGAACAGTGCCTGAAGCAGGGCTTGGAGAGGAGAGGGACAGGAAGTTAATGGTGAGCAAAATGGACATACACAGTTCCTGGAGGGCCTTTTAGACCATGAGTTTTGAATTTACTCTGAGGTTGTTCATTATCTCACCATCTCTTGTTGGAACAGTTTATAAAGTATGTTCTAGAGAAGACTCTTGATCAATCGAGATTTTTTGAAAGTCTAACTTGTGCTCAATCTGGTATCTTATGAATTAATGGACTCTACACTTTAGTCATGATTAGGAATGAACCAACTTGTCATATTTTTAGTAAACTCATATTTTATACCAATTTATTTTACTCACTAATTCTGGTATGTGAAGAGGTTTTTTGTTTTTCATTTTGTTTTGTCTTCATTGTTGTTTTTACATGGGGGAGCAGGAATAAACTGGAGGCCTCCTAAGTGAATCACATGGTTAGTTGCTGTCATATCACAGTGTTTATTTTCTTCATCGCACCTATTATAAATTTTAATTCTCGGGGCGCCTGGGTGGCGCAGTCGGTTAAGCGTCTGACTTCAGCCAGGTCACGATCTCGCAGTCCGTGAGTTCGAGCCCCGCGTCAGGCTCTGGGCTGATGGCTCAGAGCCTGGAGCCTGTTTCCGATTCTGTGTCTCCCTCTCTCTCTGCCCCTCCCCCGTTCATGCTCTGTCTCTCTCTGTCCCAAAAATAAATAAACGTTGAAAAAAAAAAAAAATTTAAATTTTAATTCTCTTTTTTTAACGTTTTATTTATTTTTGAGACAGGGAGAGACAGAACATGAACAGGGGAGGGTCAGAGAGAGGGAGACACAGAATCTGAAACAGGCTCCAGGCTCTGAGCTGTCAGCACAGAGCCCGACGCGGGGCTCAAACTCACGGACCGAGAGATCATGACCTGAGCTGAAGTCGGCCGCTCAACCGACTGAGCCACCCAGGCGCCCCTTAATTCTCTTTTTAATTTCTTTGTCCACTTATGTAAGTTCAGTCTCTTTACACTAAAATATAAGCTTTATATAAGAGGAGAACCTTGCCTTGTTTTCTAGTTGTACTTCTCAGGAAATGTTGAATGAGGGTATGGGAGCAGGGAAGGAAGGAAGGAAAGTGGGTAGAGAGTTGAAAAATCACTTCCTAATGACACGGTATGACGAGGCTTCAGCCAATAAATTAGAACATTACATCTGTTACATGCAGGGTCATCTGCATTGGCAGTTGCCTGTTGTACTCTCTCAACAAATTAGTTACATGATGGGATATGAAAATTCAGCCCAGTATGTTTGCCAGTTTAATTTGTTACGATTAAAGAAAACAATGATTTTATTTATTACAAATCCAGCACCTGGGAAATGTAATCCCAAATATCAAATTTAAGCTTTCTTCATTCATTTCAAAGTTGAGTTACTCAGACTGGATTTATGTATGTATGTAGGAGTGTAATTAAAACTATGCAATCATTGTATCATTAAAGGGGAGATAGTTCCTTTTATTCATTAAAACATAAGAGATTTTTGTCATCTGATATATTGTTTTAGTTAATAGGTCAAATGAAATGTTTTCTGGCTTTTCTTGTGGTAATGTGGCAAGCATGTAGTCCTGTGTTTGTAAGCAAAAAGGCACCTCAAACGGGATGGGCCTAGAATAAGTGATTGCTTTTACAAGGAAGTCTAATGAAGAGTATCAGCTCTTCGTTGGGTAAAAGAAAAGAAAAACACCCCAGAAAATCACTGTGGCTGCATACAGTTTGGCTGTGACATCTTTTGGTGAGACTCTTGTTTTGGTTCTCCCCAAGATTGGGCTGCACTTAACTAAGCCCACCTGGGCATGGCTCTCAGCTGCAGGCCAAGCTCAGGTTTTTCCCCGCGTAGGTCCCTGTCGTAGGTCCCTGTCTGGACCCAGGCTGGAGGAATATTGCTTACCACTCTGTGGAGCATGTTTGTTTTCATCAAACAAGGCAGGAGAACTGGAGGGCGAGTCATACCATGCAAACACATTTATAGCCTGATCTCAGACATGCAGTAAATGTGTCTGCACAAAGCAAAACATGTGACCTAAGCCCAACATCGGCGTGGAGAAGTATACGCCTGCTGCAGTGGGACAGATAGGAGAATGGGCTAGTGATAAACCAGCCTACCTTCAAGAGCTGGTTTGTAAAGAATAGGTTGTCCCTGCCCCCTGGAACTTGAAGAACACAGTGAAGAAATCTAGATTTGAACTTTTTAAAAAAATCCATTTTTTTTTGTAATTTATTGAACTCACCTGTAACAATAAATAGGCTGAATAATCTTTTCACTTCTTCAAATGTTATTAGAAATAAAATTGAATTTTTGTTTCACAAGCTAAGTTTTAACTGCCAAGCTTCAGTCTGCCTTTTAGGCTAGGAATGATTGAATGTTTTCTAAAAAATCATTTTAATGTTACTGATATGACAGATTCAAATGAGTCTTAACATACCATTAGGTGATTTTTGTTTGTTTTTGCTCACATAGGACATTGATGGAAAGCAAAAAAGAAAACTGCACATTAGTGATGTAACATCATAACTTTATCTGTTAGGATCAGCTGGACCATCCTACAGTAGCAGTCACCCTAAAATTGCAGGAACTTAGGTTTGTTTCTTACATGCATTAGATGTGCATTGTGTATCCGTTGGGGTGCATCCTTACTAGGAAGCTCAGGACCTGACAAAGGAAAGGAAAGAGAATGGAAATCATACACCAGTTCTCAGAGCTTCTGCCTGTGTCCATCTGTTCATTCCGTTGGAAAAAGCACATGATGTGACTATTCCCCCGCCTTTAGGGAATGGGAGATGTAGTCACACTATGTGTCCACATGGAGAAGAACGGGCCAAACCACTACCTCAGAAGATACCAGTTGGGAGGAAAAACATTTTTTTTTGTTAACAAAGAAAGTTGCTTACTATACCAGTAGTGTTCTTTTGAAGAAATGAAACACTTCTTTTTTTTTTTTTAAATTTTTTTTTCAATGTTTATTTATTTTTGGGACAGAGAGAGACAGAGCATGAACGGGGGAGGGGCAGAGAGAGAGGGAGACACAGAATCGGAAACAGGCTCCAGGCTCTGAGCCATCAGCCCAGAGCCTGACGCGGGGCTCGAACTCCCGGACCGCGAGATCGTGACCTGGCTGAAGTCGGACGCTTAACCGACTGCGCCACCCAGGCGCCCCGAAATGAAACACTTCTATGGGTAGGTTAGATGTAGGATAAATATCCATTGCATATTTTGGTTGAATGTTTTAAAAATCTTGTGTTATAAAAGTATCTGTCTTTGAATTTTATATTTTATTAAATTTTCAGTGATGTTATTAGCAAAGGTCATTGCAACTTAAGAGGTTAACTGTTCTGATAAGTGTTAAATTCTAACTTTACCAACGTGAAGTACATTTTTACAGAATGTTATCTAATTTTTTTGGACAAATAAAAAAATGATATATATATATATGTTTAGAAAATTGCTAAAATATTTTTAGGACACAAAATGAGTTTGATTAATATATTCTGATAATACTTCGCATTTCTTCAGGTTCTTAGGAAAAGCAGAGTAATATGAAGATTATTTTTTTTAAAGCAACAAAAGCAATTTAAGAAATATTTGCCGTTAACTAAGAGGAACATTATTCCAGTCTATCAAAAGGCAAATTTAGGGAACATTCAAGCTAATTAGTTTCAATTATGTGATTAGAAAAAGGTAACCATCAGGGCGCCTGGGTGGCTCAGTTAGTTGAGCGTCTAACTCTTGCTTTTGGTTCAGGTCATGATCCCAGGGTTGTGGGATCAAGCCTGGTGTCGGACTCTATGCTCTTAAGATTCTCTCTCTCTCTCTGTCTTCTCCCCCACTTGTACACACTCCCTCTCTCTAAAATAAATTAAAAAATGAAAAAAAAATATAACCATTAAAGCAAATTCAAATTAATATTCTATTTGGACATAGATAAAAACCAGCACCTTGAATGATACCAAGAGAGTAATCACGAGCACAGGTACAATGGCTGCACGTGAGAAAGACGGAATTGTGTCAAATGGCGTGTTATTGCAGTGGGAAGGCAGCTGGCCCACTCAGAAATGTCACTTGTCTACCTAAACTCTGTAGCCTGTTGAGTGGCAGTTCCAACTTCCAACAACTCTTATAACTGCACTTGTTTACACATTTTACATATCTCATTAATTTAATTATAAATGATGAATAACATTGATACTGAACTGAACACATTTAAAGCTGTGTAGTGCACATGTTAGTATGTTGTATCATGCTTTATTGTTTTGAATTTAATAAGGCATTTTAAATTTGGTTTTCATTCAGCTGGCCTAATTTTAGTACTTAATATTTCCAGCACTATAATTGGTACCATATGAATTAAATGTATACTTTCCCCTATAACTGACACTTTTTTTCAAGTTTTTATTTAAGTTCCAATTAATGTAAGGTGTAACATTAGTGTCAGGTGTAGAATTTAGTGACTCAACATTTACATACAACATGCAGTGCTCTCCGTAATCCCCATCACCTATTTCATTCATTCCCATCCCTTTCTGGTAACCATTAGTGTGTTCTCTATAGTTAAGAGTTTGTGTAACTGACATTTTTTAATGTAGGATCAGCTGCATTTGTAAGTAATACCTACTAGTGAATTCTTGAGTGTACAGTTCCAGGCAATATTTTATTTTATTTTATTTTATTTTATTTTATGTTTTAATATTTATTTTTGAGTGAGAGATTATGCATATGCAAGCAGGGGAGGGACAGAGAGAAAGGGGCACAGAGGATCTGAAGCAAGCTCTGTGCTGACAGCCGAGAGCCCGATGTGAGGCTCAGACTCGTGAACCATGAGATCATGACCTCAACCAAAGTTGGATGCTTAACTGATCGAGCCACACCAGTGCCCTGGCAGTATTTCAAATTAGATAATAAATTTAAAAATCTATTTTTCCTTTAAGTTTTTTCTCTTTCAGTAATAAAGCAGTGTGTTATTTATTTCTAGAAACTTATTCTCTGCTATGAAATTTTCTCTGACTTGAAATCTTTCGGTTGGAGTTAACTTGCTAAACTGTCATAGTATGCCCTGAATTTTCTTGGGACAAAAAAGATAGGGCAGAAGTGGGACATTCACATGTTGCTATTACATGAACAACTGTAAGTAGGATTCTAAACCATCTATGTAGTGTTTATGAGTTCGGGTTTGAAGGAAAAAAATCAGAATTTTAGAAGTTATAAGAATTTTTCGGCTTTTCTGAAATGTTATCATCCTGCTAGAGTCTTAAAGATCCTGTCTCCAACTGAGATTTCAGAGGTAAAACATAATCTAAAGTAACTGTGTAATATTTCGTAAAATTTCTTACTGTTTTTTAAGAAACCATCTTACATGGTATTTATTGTGATCATTCTTTTTTTTTTTTTTTTTTTAATTTTTTTTTTCAACGTTTATTTATTTTTGGGACAGAGAGAGACAGAGCATGAACGGGGGAGGGGCAGAGAGAGGGAGACACAGAATCGGAAACAGGCTCCAGGCTCTGAGCCATCAGTCCAGAGCCTGACGTGGGGCTCGAACTCACGGACCACGAGATCGTGACCTGGCTGAAGTTGGACGCTTAACCGACTGCGCCACCCAGGCGCCCCTATTGTGATCATTCTTAAAGTTCGGAGACTTGTAATAAACCAGCATGCTTATTCTTAGTGTGTACAGACTGCAATACAGTAAATCAGGGCATGGTATTGGCTGATTTCTCCCAGGCTGGCCGCAGAGGGCCACACGGCTCCGCAGGCTAGTTCTGCTCTGCTGGGTTCACTGCGATGATTGCCTTTCCCCCATTCTTACGGACAAAACTATTCTTTTCCCTCTGCTGACCTTTACTCCCTAACTTTATGCTGGATTGAGGATGTAATTTCTTTTGTTTTCATTACTCTTTTTAATTGAGATATAATTGACAAATTAGTTTCCAGGATGTAACATTATGATTCAGTATTTGTATATAGTATTGTGGAATGATCATCACAGTAAGTGTAGTTAGCATCCATCACCATACGTAGTCTTTTTTCTTGTGATAAGAATGCTTAAGATTTACTCTTAGAACCTTGAAATCTGTGATATAGTATTAACTATAGTCACTATGCTGTACATTACATCCCCATGGCTTACTTATTTTATAACTGGAAGTTTTTACCTTTTGACCCCCCTTCTCCCATTTCATCCACCCTTTACCCCCTGCCTCTGGCATCCACCAATCTCTTCTTTGTATCTGTGAGTTTGTGTATATGGGTTTTTGTCTTGTTTTGCTTTGTTTTGTAAGATTCTACACATAAGTGAGATCGTATGGTGTTTGCCTTTCTCTGATTTATTTCACTTAGGATAATGCCCTCAAGATCTATCCATGTCATCACAAATAGCAAGATTTACTTCTTTTTTATGGCTGAATAATATTGCTGTGTGTGTGTCTGCATGTGAGTGTGTGCATGCGTGCGCACATTTTCTTTATCCATTCATCCATTGGTGGACACTTACGTTGCTTATATATCTTGGTTACTGTAAACAATGCTATAATGAACACAGAGTTAGTGTTTTCATTTTCTTCAGATAAACACCCAGAAGTGGAGTTGCTGGATCATATGGTAGTTCTGTTTTTAATTTTTTGAAGAACCTCTATACTGTTTTCCAGAAGTTAAAAAGTATTTGACTCCCCTTAGGTCATCTCCTTGTTTAACAGTGGAGAACACATTAAGCCTGGACGATTGAGTGCCTCATCCAAGGTTATTAGGTGAGCAAAGCCAGAAGTCTCAGGTCTCCTCATGACTAGTCCTCTTTTTGTTGAGTTCTCTACAGGGAGAAGAGATTCCAGTTTAGTAAGTATGAGGGTGGTGTCATATATATGTGTGTGTGTGTGTGTGTGTGTGTGTGTGTGTGTGTATTTATATATATGTATACACACACAAATATACATATACACATGTATATACATATATATACTTGTATATATGTACATATATATATTACTTTTGAAGTCTTGAATTTCTCCTATTTAGAGTTTGTTGCATACCATCGTATCTAATAGTGTTCTTTAAGAAAAGGATGTGATTGCTCAATATGAGTATATGAGCCCACCATAACCAAGTACAGATAGTTAAAAAGGGTTGGTAGAGTAGACACCAAGACTACTTTATTCTACTGGGATAATATTTCTGATTCTGAATGTAACTTTCTTCTACCACTTCATAGTCCAAATCATGGCTGTTCAATGGAATATTTTGCCAAATCAAGAAGTTTTTAAAATTTTGAGCTCTTTCTGCTGGCTTTTATTAACTAAAGAGTTGTAACATCAGAGTCCTGGGGTTTTTTGTTGTTGTAAGGGAAGAAATTAACTGTGCAAACCATGGCTAATTTTTTTTATTAACTTTTTAACTACTTCCAGTGAACAAATATTTGAAACACTTGAATATTATTGATGTATCTCCTCTGTTTTTTGAGGTCCTGTAGAAGATGTGCAAAAATAGAGTTGGAGGCCAGAAAGAAATTTCAGATAGAAGTAAAAATGTTCTGCCTTAACTTTGATTTTTGTGTAAGGAAATCATGTAAACTTGTAACATTACTTTTATGGAGCTTTGTAGTCCATAAAAATAACATCGTCGTAGCGTCTCAATGTGCGTCATTCGTGACTGAGGGTTTTGATGTCTTTGCAGAAGGCAGCCTAGTGCCTGCCTTTGAAATGTGTGAGGCAGTTTTAGACGCGCTTCTCAGATGGATTTAATTAGCCCTTCCTGGGACTGGGTGTCCGCTGGTTACAACTGAATTCTCATTTCATTCACCCATAACTAGAAACACCTCGCTTCAAACGGGCTTCTTCAAAGAAAGAGAGCTTTAGGGTTCTATGTTTTACTGCTGTTTGATGTTGGTTTCCCTTTAACTGAGAAGACCTTCTGTTTATACAACTGTTATTATTAAGAAAACATAGCTTTCTTCACCGAGGTTCCTTTTGTATCAGTGCTGGTTATTGGGGGAAGTCCGAGATCTGTGGAATAGATCTAGCTCTGTCAGACTACTAGGGCAGCCGTTATGTTTGCATATTTTGCTTACGGGAGACGTGAACCAAAATTATGGCATAAACTTGTGGAATAATTCTGTAAACCCGAAATTTGAATGCCAGTATATAAGGTGAAAACCAGTAACTGAATATGTTAATAGGGCAGTTGGTTCAGAAGCTTATAATATGAACTGCAAAAATAGAGCAGATCAACCAACAAGGCTTGCCATAATTCAAATAGTAATTGCATCTTGATTTACTCTCCCTATCGTGCATGGCTCATGATATGCTTTCAATAAATACTTAAAAAAAAGTTAATTGAAATTAGTATGCTTCAATATCAGAACATATTCTCCATAGTAAGGTTATAGACTTTTAAAAACATATACTGCTAGTAATATTTGGAGTCTTTGAACAATTATCCCTCAATCTTTACATTTCATTAGAATAGCTACTTGGATTTGCCCTGAAAATAATGCTCTTTCTTCTCTTTTTTTCAGCTAGTGTGCCTAGGGTCTGGCATGCTTCATCATCAAGGCAGCTTTTATCTTCTGTGCCCACAGTTCTAATTACATTTCAGGGGTTTGTGATCCCTCCCAGAATCCTGGTCATTCATTGTATTTAGGATGAAATGCTTCAGGGGGTTTTTGGGCTGTTCACTCATAGGCACAGGTTTGCATCTCTAAAAGTTTTTCTTGCTGTAACATCCTGATTTGTTTAAAAAAAATCCTAAAAAAGTACTCTTTAACTTATTCTTTTTTACTTTTATGGAAAATTAATTTAGACTATTCAAGCTTAAAATTGTCCCATAGCCACAGATCACACTGAAAAATACATAGTAATATGTCCCACAAATTCTTTTGGTGTCTTGTTTCAGGATTCCATCCAAGAATCTGTAGATCTCAGGCTTGTATTTCTGCCTAGTTTCTTAGCCATAACTGATCTTTTCCATGTTATTCATCAGACGTAGTTGTATATAACTGCCAGTTTCTAACACTAAAGGTCAGAGATGTATCCACCACTGAAGATAATGAAAAAAAAAAAAAAAGATTGATGAAGGCTTATAAATGGTTTTTTTGTTTTATTTTGTTTTGTTTTAAATGTTTTGAGCAATGCTGGCGTAAGCCAGAAAGGGATTTCACTGAAAGGGCCAAAGTATTGTTGGGAATTGATCTCTGTGTTCTTTATTACACATTTTGTGACTTGTGACTATTTGGGGGAAATCCTGGTGTTAGGAGAATTATAGATGGACATGGCTCAGGAATATTTCATTTAATTTTGTAAATTTAATGTTTAAAATTTTTATCCATATGATTTATTTATGGTGTTCTTTGAATGGTTCTGCCCTTAGTACAGTGTTACATGGTTTCACAGTCTTTATGTCCTGCAAATGTTCTGACAATCCTGGTAGAGGGATGCCTGGATGGCTCAGTCAGTTGAGCGTTCAACTTCAGCTCAGGTCATGATCTCGTGGTTTGTCAGTTCAAGCCCCACATCATCTGATGTGACATCTGATGACAGCACAGAGCCCGCTTCAGATCCTCTGTCACCCCCCCGCCCCTCCCCCACTTGAGATCTCTCTCACACAAAACAAAATCTTGGTAGAAATATAAAATGTCAAATACAAAGGACAGAACATTATGAATTTTATATCAATTTGCAAGACAAGTTTTTAGGGAATCCTATTTCTAACATTTGGAGTTAATAAGTAACACATTACAGTTACCATGTTTTCTATTATGCAAACTGGGCCATCTTATAAAAAAGAAATGAGTCACATTGGATATAGGGACATAGACAATCATACTCTTCCTCCATTATCTTTATAAAACCTGCCAGCATTTACTAACAGGTTTAGTTTGGGGCTAGGTAAACAGGTGGTGGAGAATTATAGTGTAACATTGTATTTAAAACAACACTTTTTGAAAACTGATACACCTCTTTACCAGTCACTTAGCTGTTATGTAACCTTGAAAGAATTAATGGAGTATCTCTGAGCTGCTGCTGAGGTAGGAGCTAGTACTCAGGAAAACAGAAAGGCCAGAAGTCAGATGGACTCAGGTTTATGTATCAGTCCTGGAACTGCTGGCTGTAAAATCAGAAGTTATTCTCTTTTCTAAGCCTTCATTTTCCTCATGTATAACATAGGGTTAATGTTCTCCAGGGTTTTGTAAAAATCAAATGGGATAAGTGTACATAAAGTTGCTAGTATAGTGCCTGGCACGTAGTTGGCACTCGAGAGTGAGCCCCTTTAATGATCTCACCCCTAAATACAGACAAAGTGATTTTTAAAAGAACCTAAAGTAGCTTTTTTCAAAAAAGTTTATTTATTTTGAGAGAGAAAGAGAGCACGCAAGCACGAGCCCACTTGAGCAGGGAGGGGGCTGGGGGGGGGAGAGAGAATGAATGAATGAGTGAGTGAGTGAATGAATGAATGAATGAATGAATATCCCAAGCAGGCTCCAAGCTGTCAGTTCAGAGCCCAGTGAGGGACTTGAACTCATGAATCATGAGATCATGACCTGAGCTGAAATCAAGAGTTGGCCGCTTAACTGACTGAGTCCCCCAGGTGCCCCAGAATTCATTTGATTTATGAAACTCTCTTTGAGGCTGCCACATAATACCTGGGGAGTAGTTACAGAAGTAAACTTCACCTCTTGGTGTTTCATCTTGGGAAATTTTGTCAAGTGAGCCTGGTGAGCCAGTCAGTGGCTGCTGTCCCCATGACCCCTCAGGACCCTGTTGTGGTTTGAAAGCCCATGAAGCCTGCACTTCCCCCTTCCCCACTACAAGGCCCACCTATACTGTTACTAGGTGCAGGGCTGAGGGGATCAGTCTCTTTGGGGGAATCTGTCCCTTCTCTATGTAGAGCCTTTCCTTCTCCATGGACACTGTACTGATGTCTGTTTAAAATTCCAGGCATCGAGTCACCTGGGTGGCTCAATCAGTTAAGCGACTAATTTTGGCTCAGGTCATGGTTTCACAGTTTGTGTGTTTGAGCTCCATGCAGGGTTCTCCATGCAGTGTGGAGCCTGCTTCAGATCATTTGCTTCTCTCTCTCTCTGCCCCTCTCCTGCTCTCTCTCTCTCTCTCTCTCAAAAATAAACATTAAAAAAAAAAAAAAACAAAAAACAACGACTCCAGGCATCATGGAATTACCATACCAACTGTATACTGACCATTTTTGCAAAAAAAATAAAAAAAAAAAATAAACCCTTGCTGTTGGATTTTCCCTACAAATGAATTTATCTACAAATATCTAAGTTGGCTCAGTTGATGTGTAATCAGATCAGCCTGAGTTTGGATATGCTACTTTGCTAGTTGTGGAGCCTTGAGCAGTTATTTTAATTTCGCTGAGCCTCAGATTTGTCATTTCTAAAATGTGATTAAAAACCTCTCTGTTGTAGGAATGCTCTGAGAATTCAGTGAGTTTAGTGTTTATTAAAATATCTGATTGATGTTAGGCACTCAGTGCATGTTCCCTTTTGTTTAGACTAATTTTTGTGAACAAGTGATGAAAGTTAGTTAGCTACGAAGAAAACCAGGGGGCATTCATAATCGGGGTATTCTCACCATTGGAATGTCTGTTCTGCTTCATTGTTTTCTTTTTTTAACTTCATCTTATTTCTAAGAAGGAAATTATAAAATAAGCCATGTCTTTTGTTTCTCAGTGTTTGAATCTCAAAAAAAAAAATACAGATCTTGCTTGAAATTTTAAAATTTAGTGCAGTGACTTTGGGTAAGGCTCTGCATGGATATATTTTAGCTTAGCCATATCTATTATGCTGGTATGATGGTGGGTATATACTGCTGTTGCCCCATTTTGTTACCTGGCTTTTTACAAAAACCACTGACTGTGTTTACATGTGCGATGCATGGTTGTCATATGGAACAAGAGTAAGGAAATCAGCTGGCGATTAAACATAGCACATGCCCTGTTGTAAATAACCACGGACAAATTTGTGTACAGCTACCAAATTTACCCACTAGGACAAAAAGTGCTTATGTTTAGCTTTTAAAATCTAGTAATGGTCACTTAAGAGCTAGCTTGACTGTATCTCCAACATTATTAATAGAAGAGTTGTTGTTTATTGTTTTTATGATCAGATTTGAAACAGAGTTTAGAAGAATATATGATTTGGTTTATAGCCAGCTGCTAAAAACACAAAGGAAGTGTGAGAGCCGTTGGTGCTCGGCAAGATTGCTGGTAGTGGATGTGGTATTCCGTCAGTTTATCAAAGATTGGTAAATCTGTTCTGTTTAAGTCCATCCTGCTGGTTTAGGTGCATTAATGGAGCTCTTAACCAGAAGTTTAAGCCATGTCTTCTAGGTTTCATCTATTCCGTTGGGTTTTGAATTATCACATATCCATATCGCACCACACCTTGAGAATTTTACCCCTGTGGGGAGGTATTTTCTTTTTGTTGATTACAGCATACCAGCTTGGAATTAAGCCACAGTACAAGAAATACACTGACTTACGGGGAGGATATTCCTGCTAGCATTCTGTGTGTATCATTTGCTTATTCAAGCATGTGAACTTCAACAAGAAGAGGTAATTTTGCTTAGATTTCTTGATTTGAATTGTTCTACTGTTTGGCACTGGGTGGAAAAAGGAAAAAAATCATATTGAAAGCATTGTTCTGTTAATGAAGTTGCTTGTCCCTTTTTGTGCCAAATTTGGCAGGTAAAATTACCATTTATTCTACTTGCTAGAGCTGGAGAATAGATTGTCGAGGAAAAGTAGCAATTTAAGTAATGACACTAGATAGAATGTGCTACACTATATACATCTCCCATACTTTTAGATATTGACATGCAATTTTTATTTCTTTTTAGTAATGCACTTTGTCTTTAACCACTATATTGCTTCCAGTAGCTCTCATCAGCTACATGCAATTTGCTTCAGTTGTGAAATTAAAAAAAAATACTATGTTATTAATTATAACAAACCAAAGTGAAGCATTTTGATTTCAGGATAAAAGAACGATTGTATTTTGTTCTGGATATTTCAGAAGTACTGCATGAATTTTAATTATGAATAATTAAAATTTAAAAAGGAAAGATGAAATATACACCTTAATATGATGATATATAATACCAAATTTCAGATGTTCACGATTCCTTCCATGTTTAATTTTTTTTAATGTTTATTTATTTTTGAGAGGCAGAGTGTGAGTGGGGGAAGGGCAGAGAGCGAGGGAGACACAGAATCTGAAGCAGGCTCCAGGCTCTGAGCTATCAGCACCGAGCCCGACGCAGGGCTCGAACCCACGAGCTGTGAGATCATGACCTGAGTGGAAATCAGATGCTTAACTGACTCAGCCATCCAGGCACCCCTGATTCCTTCCATGTTAATTACACTTTG
The DNA here is from genome assembly GCF_007474595.2 of Lynx canadensis. Lineage (NCBI taxonomy): Eukaryota > Metazoa > Chordata > Mammalia > Carnivora > Felidae > Lynx > Lynx canadensis. Next base: position 71,633,922 of record NC_044303.2, read on the forward strand.
CTCTTTTGTATATATGTGCTTTAATATTTGGCAAATTCTAAAAGACGAATTTTAATCAAAAATCTTGGTCTAAAGTGAGAAACATCTCATTTAAAATATGAATAGGTGGGTTTTTTTTTAATAATGTGTTTAAATGAAATGCATAAATTTAGCATTTGTGAAACTTTGAAGTAAATATATAATCCACCAAATTTATTTTAGATTAGATTTTTCTCTAGTTATGAAACTTCAGGTTTTTAAAAAATTATTATTTTTGTTGTAGTTTAAAATATAATGGCTAAACCTGCCTTCCTTCCAAAAATTAAGAAAGCCTCTGTAGAAACTGATCTGCAAAATAAATTTAAAAAAAAAAGCACCAATTGGTGAATTTGTAGACTTGCCTAATGTTAATGAAGAAACAGAGTTTCAAGTTGCTGAAACTTGTAACCATCGGTTCCTTCTTTCTGCCCACTAAGCTAACTGGCAGGCAGGTGCGGATGCTATAAAATCTAACATCGCAATTGACACTAATTGGCATAGTTGTTGGCAGTCTTATCAGAAAGCAAAGGGCTGAATGGTTGAATGGGTTTAGAGAACTTGAATGATAATAAGCATTTTTATATGCATCTTGAATTACTTTTGTGACCCAGACTAACAGGAACACTTCATTCTGACCTCATCCTTCAATGAATAGAAATTATAGAAGGCACAATATGCAGTGTGTGTGATTACTGATTATTTTTCAGGTAACCTTTTACAGCTGCCTGCTCCACTGCCTCTTTCCACCTCCTCCCGCCCCTCTCAGGCTCAGAGAAACCAAAGTATATGTGCTGAAGAAAAAGGAGATAACTACTGTTACTGAATATTAATTTTTTGATTGATTTGTTGCCACAAGCTTGGTGCATGTCATAGCACTTTAGGCTTAAACTTAAGAAAAAATATTAATTGAATTTATGGATGAAAGAACAAGAAGTCTAAGATTTGCTTCTGCATAGTCACAGAGCTGGTTGGGGGAATCAATGGGGATATAGGTGAGACAAGATTGGCTTTAAGTGGTTAAGTTTTGAACTGGGGTGATGGAAATATAGAGGTTGTTAAACTATTCTTGCTGTTTATGTCGAACTTTCCCCAACAGAAGGGTTGTTGTTTTGTTTGTGTAATATGCTCCATGACCTTACCCCCTACTTTTTTTTTTAATGTTTGTTTATTTTTATGAGAGAGAGAGAGACAAAGTGCGAGTGGGGAAGGTGCAGAGAGACAGGGAGACACAGAATCCGAAGCAGGCTCCAGGCTCTGAGCTGTCAGCACAGAGCCCGACGGTGGGGCTCGAACTCACAGACCAGAGCGTGAGATCATGACCTGAGCCAAAGTCGGACACCCAACCAATGGAGCCACCCAGGGCAGGCACCTTCTCTCCCCCTACTTTTATAAGGTCTTTTATACTTACCAGTTCCTTCCTAGTGCCTGCACCGCCTCTCCTCCCCCCCCCCCTTTTTTTTTAAAGTTTATCCAGTTTGAGAGAGAGCACCAGCAGGGGAGGGGCAGAGAGAGAGGGAGAATCCCTAGCAGGCCCCATGCTGCCAGTGCAGAGCCAGATGCAGAATCTGAACCCATGAAACTGTGAGATTATGACCTGAGCCAAAACCAAGAGTCTGATGCTTAACAGATTGAGCCACCCAGGTCCCCACAAGTACCTGCTTTTTAAAAATTTTCCTAGTTCCTTTTATCAAAAATGACTCCTTTAAAGTGAGAGTTATATAACCTAGTGAGCTCATCTATGTGATCGTGTACAAATGAGTTAATTTCTAGGCAGTGTAGATTTTAATAGGAGCTTTTTAAAGACACTTTCTTAGTGTTTATTTTTGAGAGAGAGAGAGAGAGAGAGAGAGAGCGCGCATGAATGGGCAAGGGGCAGAGAGATGTAGACACAGAATCCGAAGCAGGCTCCAGGCTCTGAGCTGTCAGCACAGAGTTCGTGAACCCACGAACTGTGAGATCATGACCTGAGCCGAAGTCAGATGCTTAACCGACTAAACCACCCGGTGCCCCTGAAGACTCTTTCTTAACTGAAAGGAATGACTGGGTAGAATTTTTAGTCACTGAGCTGGATCTTTATGCCTGTTCTGAGTATCACCCCTCATAGAAGGGTTAACGATTTTAGGTATTGTGTAATGATTGATATTAGCTTTTTTGCTCTAGAGATAATAATGTTTTTCTTCAGTAGAAATATTTTCCATTAAGGTAACATTTTTTTTTAGCTGAGTTAGGAGAGGGTATGACTGTATTGTTTAGCTTATGTTTGTTCATGTGGGTATTTCTGTGTGTTTTTAGTCCACTCCCCATCCCCAAATAATTTAGAATTACCTGTGTTAAAAATAAAATCAAGTCTTCTTTAGTTCAAAAGGCCCTTTTGCAAAGGGGTATCTAGGGAGGAGGGATGGTTACTCAAGGCTCTTGCTGGAAAGTTCAGTGCTGCAAACAGTTACTGTATCCCTTCCTTCTGTCTGCTGGTTATTACATAGATGAGTAGTTGATGTAAATTTTTTACTCTGCTGTTGATCCAAGTCTATTTGGGATTTATTATGATCAGGTAATAGTAAAGTTTTTAGGTGTTTGTAATGTCAATCCTTGGCTAGTAAAACATGGAGAAACCAAGATCTTTTACACTATTGTGACTTTTTCCATGCTTCTTGTCTATTCTGGAAATTGATAGGAGTTGACCCTTATTTCAAAGTAGCATTTAAAAAAAAAAAAAAAACAACAAAAAAACAAAGTAGCATTGCCTGAAATAGTTCAGAATTTTTTATAGCTTTCTAAGAAATTAAAATGTGAAATTTTCACTATTTCTGTTTCAGTTTGTATCTGAAATAGGTCTTTAGGCATGAATGCAGTTTGCTCATTAATTCCTTATGCTATTCTTTGTTGGTGTCCACTCTTCGCTTTCCTTGTTAGCTTTCTCTTTGGCCATGATCGGTGTATTATCTCTGGTAACTGCTACCCAAACTGATATATTACATTAGCCATGACCCTTTCCAAGGCTCCTGGAAAAGTGCCAGTTTTCATCTCCTTTTGGTTTGGAAGCATAGTTTTAGAAATAATAGAATGGTCTTCCTTTGTTCGCAGCAATCAGAATGAAAAGGGTTTATCTAACAATTTGAATAGATAATTTTATTTGTGTGGACATGAAAGTGAAACCCTAGAAATGGGATAGAATTTTAAGTGGCATTTTAAATTTGTTTTGAAATTCTTTCTTTCTCTCTTTCTATAAATGAGCTATGTTAAATATGCGTGCATGTGTGTGTGTGGGGGGGTGTTCATCTTTGATATATTAGATCCTGTGTAGATTTTGTATCCTAAAAGGGCTTAATGGAGTTTTTTTATATAGTTGGAATAACTTTAATCTGCTACTCTAAGCACATGTGGATTTTTAAGTACACATATTACCAACAGTTCACAGGACATTATGACTAAAAATACTCTTACATAAAGTTACTTTATTAGTCTTACCAAAAGCTGCTGTGGGGAGTTTTAAATTAGAACTATATTTTCATTGGTCAACAATCTAAGATAAAAGCTACTTATTTGAATAACATGCATTAAGACTATGAGAGCACTTCATTATGCTTTTGTCTGCTTTATGTTGTGTCAATTGGAAACATAGCTTTGTTAGCTTTTTAGCTATGAAAAATGAACAGAAGTTATAATAAAAGTTATAAATAAATAAAGTTAGGTTTTCTCTCACTGAATTTGATAATTTTTATTTTTAATACAATAGATATTTATCAAAGATCCTTCAGTCTTCAACATCAAAGCACTGTGTTAAGCTCTTCATGAGGCACATGAAAGAATAAGGCACTAATCTGCACTCATGAGCTTCCGGTTTAGTTGGGAGGTTTTGAGATCAGTACTGATCTGTAATATAAGGCATAATTTGATAAGTGCATAGAGGTACAGAATGTTACAGAAATTCAAAGAAAGGGAAGATTCCATCCAATAGAGCAGAGGACTAGAGGTGGTACAGTTGGCTTGAGCGGGATAAGGCAGAAAGTCAAGAGCAAACTTGATGCAGTAAATAGCATATGGAGCAGGTAATGAAGAATGGATGGTAGAAGTCTGTTACGCTGCGTTCCTGGAATAGGGCCTGTGCACGTTTGTTAAATGGAAGAGAAAGAGGGAAGAAAAGTCAGAATGATAGGTTGCTGGATCAAGACCATTAGTATAGAGGACCTTGAGAGCCACTTTGAGAAGTTAACATTTTATTTGGTAAGCAGCCAGAGGCCAAGAAAGATTTTGAGCTGAGAAAACTTGTAAGATAAAAGCCACATCTTTAACTGGTCAGTGAAAGTAAATAGAATTGTTAAATGCTGATAGGGCCTTGGGAAGGTTTTCTATTTGAATGGGTTGCTAAGAGGAAAAGAGTTTGTATTTGACTTAGTGGCTGATAAGAGAATTTGGGCAGATAGACTGGAGAGAAATCAGCAATAGTGGGAGGAGAAAGGGTTAAAAAAGCAAAACTTAGTAAACGGAATATCTTTTAGAACGAGTCTGCTTCTGTCAAGGCCACTTGTGCTGTGACTCCGTCTGTAAACCATCTCTGCTTGTGACCACCTTGGCTTGATACTTAATCAAGAGTAGGGACTGGAATTCTTTGGTACCAAGTATGACTGTCCAAATAGTTGGCCTGACCTGATAGTCTGTGTTTTTAGACTTTTGACTGTGGAAAAACCTAAAGTATACATGAAACTGAAAGAAAAGTATAATGAATATCATGTGCTATCCTTGTTTTATCTCTGCTCACTTTTCAAAAATTTCTGGAGTATTTTAAAGCACATACGACACATGCTATCAATTCATCTTTATTTAAAAATTTTTTTTAGTTTGTTGAGTTGCACATCTTCCAGTGTCCCAATTCCCAAGCCCTTGTACACTGATCATCTAATTCACAGTTCATTTTTTTCTCCAAAAAGAAACCCATTTCTTTTGAAATTCACATTAGTGTCAAATCACTTGACCTTTTTTAATTAAAGCACTATCACATTCTTTTTCTAATATATTGTAAAATATATGTAAGGAAGATGATACATATATATGAATGTTGGGCAGAGAAAACAAGTAGCAGACTTGTTCTTTAGGTGGATAATGGAAGGCAGGTTTCTCACTGTCAGAGAGTGACAAATATAGGACAGAGGAAGGCTAGAATGTACCTGGTGGTATTGGATAGGAATTGGAGGGATCAGTGTGATCTCATGGTTTTTTATACATAGATACAGAAACAGATTTAGATGGAGTTACTTAGTATTTAATGTTACAGTGGGCAACACCTTGTTGTTGTGGGACACTTGACACCATGGTATGATGCTGAAGAAAGCACAGTATCACTGCTATATTGTTCCTGGTAAAAATGCATAATCATGAGGAAACCTTCTTCCAAATTCAGGGATACTGTACCAAGTAACTGGTCTATTTCTTCCAAAGGGTCAAGGTCATGAAAGATAAGGCAGAATTAAGAAACTGGTCCAGATGGACAGAGACCAAAGAGACATGACAGCTAAATGCAGGAGCATAAATTAAATCTTGGACATACCTTAAAGGTTAAAGGGCATTATTGGGTCAATTTCTGGATATTTGAGTAGGGCTTGTGGTTTCAATGGTAATATTGGGTCCATATTAAACTCCCTGATTTTGCTGGGTTGTACTGTACAGAGGGCATCCTTGTACTTGGGAACGCACTGCACTATTTTGTTTTTAATTTTTTTAATGTTTTATTCATTTTCCGAGAGAGATAGAGAGCAGGGGAGGGGCAGAGAGAGAGAGGGAGACACAGAATCCAAAGCAGGCTCCATGGTCTTGAGCCTGATGTGGGGCTTGAACTCATGAACCATGAGATCATGACCTGAGCTGTAGTCAGACTGAGCCACCCAGGCGCCCCATTGCAGTTGCACTATTAAGGGGGCTATAGGACGTCATAACTGGCAAAAAATATTAACTGTCAAAAGTTATTAACAAGTAGGGAATCTGAGCTTGATGTACAATTGCTGTAATTTTTATGTACATTTGAAATTACTTCACAAAAAAGGAACAGATCATTCATTAGAATGATGGAAATTGATTGTACTATGTATTTTTCTATTTCGTGTTAGAAGCAATGAAAAAATACTGGTAACTCCATAAACCCTAATTCTTACTAGTTGGGTTATATTAGTGGTTTATAGAGCTGAGAAGCTATCCTACTGACTCTTTCCAAGTGTTTTCTTAAAAATTGTGATCAAGTTGATAGATTTTTACTAGGGTTTTTCCTGAGATATAATTGGGACTTACAGAATAAAAGGCTGGTTGTTACTTTACTTTATTCACTGGATGGATTTGGTGAGTAATTTTTGGGCATCAATTCCTGTATCTCACTTCTCACCATGACCAAAAAAAAAAAAAAAAAAAAGGTTTTTTTTTTTGTTCATGCTTAGAAAACATTGTTAGTAGATTTGCAATTCATGAGAAGTTCTAAGAACATAAACTATTAGTAATTCTTTTGGCAGTAAATTTGCTACTACAGTTTTAATATTCAAATATAAAACTACCAAGTTTATGTTGTTGATATTGCAGTATAAGAGAGAGATAATAAATATCTTCATATATGTATTAGAAATCATATCACCGATGGCCACAGAAGCTGAGAAGAGAGTGCAGAACTGGGGGGGTAATTCTCGGTAGGTAGGAACATAGAAAATAGAATGTCAAATATATTTGTTGCTGGCCCAGAGAAATGAGCTATTAGGGCAAACTCGTGTCTAAGGGTAGAACTAGAATGCTAAACAGTCACAGGTAGATAAGATGGTTAGGAAATAGCATGTTGCAGATGCAGTGCATGGGAATTTAGGGGGAAGGAGGACTTAGACACTACTGTGCAAGTCCTGTAGCCCACATAGGTCCTGTGTGGGTGAGCCAGCAGCTAAGGTTTTGGTTGTGGGGGACAGGGGGACGTGGGAGTGAAATACACAGGAAAAGCAAAAGAGATGCTAATAGAAATCAGATAAAATTAAAAAAGATAAAAATGAGGGGTGGTTGAGCGTCTGACTCTTGATTTTTGGCTCAGGTCATGATTCCAAGGTCGTGTGGTCTATCCCCAAGTCAGGCTCTGCACTGAGCATGGAGCCTGCTTGAGATTCTCTCTCCCTCTGACCCTTTTCTCTGACTGCGTGCTCTCTCTTAAAAAAACAAAAACAAAAACAAAAACAAAAAAAAAGGAGGACTTGGAGGAGGAGGAGGTATTAATGGAAGAACAAACAAAAGTAGGTATGTTGAAAAATGGATCCAGAATAATCATTACTGTGGGAGGAGGACATAGTATCACTGCATTGAACTTCTGCCAACAGCCAGCATTTGCTGAGGGCTTATTACATGCCTGGTACTGTTCTAAGTGCTTGCCTTATTCCTCCAGCATAGAGTTAACATTTGAGGGCATGGAGACATGAATAATTAGGCAGCTTCTGAAACTGAGGTTCATTTACAGGCATATTGACTACTGATGACAATACCACATAGAAAACATAGGATTCCACCATGATTTGGTAGGTTTGGTGGGAGAAGTAAAGGCAGTTTCACTTGCTCCTTATGTTAAATTCATCTACCTTGAGTTATTCATTAAGCTGTGACATAATTTACAGTATTGCCTTCAGAGAATGACCTTATCACACCAATCGAAAAGAAACTACTACTATAATTAAAGTGTGGGCAAAATAATGTAGGATTTTTTTAAACCATACAACTGAAATTACAGTTGTTACTGATCAATTAATGAGGCGATAATTAAAGAGAAACTAGTCAACCTGGCTGATTGTAGACCAGTACCTAAAATTTGTTATTGCAATTCACATCCTTTGAGATATATTTAATTACATTTATAACACATGCATATTTAATATAATCCTTTGTGACAGATTAACAGATCTTCACCATCATTATGTTTAATCCTTTTTGATGTTTTTGTCATTATTACATATCTCTTTGGGACAGAAATAAAAGACTGTTTCCAAGGTGATAGTGATAAAGAAGAAACTTATGAAAAATGGTTGTCTCCTTTTGTTTTCAGAAAGCAAGCATCTCATCTCCTCCATGGAAGGGCAGTAGAGGTGTCACAACTATATTTTGGAATAATATTTTAGGAAATAGGAGAGCAGGATAAAGAATATCTACCCTTTTTTTAAGGCTAACTTAAAAAAATAACATTTTATTTATTTTGAGAGGAGAGCACAAGCAGGGGAGGGGCAGAGAGAGAGGGAGAGAGAGAATCCCAAACAGAGATGTCAGCAGACTGTCAGTGCAGAGTGCTATGTAAGGCCCAGTCTCACCAACCATGAGATCATGACCTGAGTTGAAATCAAGACTCAGATGCTTAACTGACTGAGCCGCCCAGGCACCCCATGAATACCTACATTTTTTGTGTCATTTTAAGATCTGTATTAAGATTTGCTATACTTTCTACTAAAATGTTAGGAATCGTTATTATAATTGAATAAAAATGTTTGAGTTATTTTTCATGTTTTACCTGAGAAGTTAACATTGAAGCAAGTAACTTAGCAAAGTTATGAGATCTAAATTTTAGGAGAATTAATATGCTTCCTATTGGCAACATATTCAGAATTTTTTTAGAAACCTTATTTGTGTTTCATATGTTCAGCAGCACTGTATGTAGGAGTCAGTGAACTATAATGATGGTAGATGGTGGTAATATCCCAGTGTAATTAACTGCATGGCCTACAGATTCCTTTGTTATTGGGGAGTGTTGGATATACTTCATTGATTTAATATACAGTGAATAACTGTATTTTTGTTAGCAGTAATTATGAGATAAGAACTAAAAAGAATCAGTAAGCATCTTTAGAATAGTCTTTGAAGGTACAAATAAGCAGTGAGTGTTTGCTACATGCAAGGATTGTACCTTAATATTTAGATTACATGTGTTACTTTTGCTTTTGACATGTGGATTTCAGTGAAATAACTCTGAGAATTGCAAGATAATGGCTTCTCTTGCCTACATAATTTATATGGTTCTTTAATTTCCTTATATGTGCAGGAACAGGAGGAGAGGGTTGAATTGGAATATATTTTTCTAGGATCTTTTCCAGCCTGATAGTTAAATCAGAAAACCACAGATCTTTTTCCACATTTTGTGCAGACTCGTAATTTTTAAGATATGCTATGAAAGCCTATTAACTAGGCAGACACTAGTCATTCCTTTCTGATAATTAGTTATAGTGTGATCAACAAATCTTTTTTATCCTTCATACTGCCTTCAGAAATAGAAACAAAATATATGATTGAAGTCTTTTTTTAAATAGTGGAATGAATACCTTGATTTTTATCTGACATCTAATTCTGCACAATGCTAATCTTCACATTTGATGACAAAAAAAAGCATTTAAAATTTGTGTATAACAGAATAGAAGAATTGTATGGTGAATCAGACACACTTTTTATAGCCTGTATCTTCCCCAATTTTTATCATTTTTGGAAAAAAATTTTGGCAAATATTTTGTTTTGTAAGTTTTACATTCCTACTATTGAAAAAAATGTGTTTAACAGGTGCCTACTGCAATAGAAGCTATAATATTTGTGTCATGAGGCACCTCTGAGGAAGTGCTTTTTTTTTGTTTTTTAATGGCAAAGGATGTAAGTAATCTCTCTCAAATGTCAAATTAATTTTGGGTGTGTACTTTCTTTTTTCCCCTATGATTACGTAGATAGGAAAACTGAATGTTCCAAACAACTCATGGAAAATATTCCACATCAACATTATTTGTACCATAAATGCAGTTAAATGTTTTTAATGGAATACAAAGTTGCCAGCAGATTGTTAAATATGAGAAAATACTTTCTTGAAATAGGAAGGAAATCATGTTTTGGAGTGATGTTTTAAACATCATAAATATTCTTATGAACAACTTAACTAATCCTCTGTAGGTGGGGGAAACTTTGCAGAAAGCAGTGTGTGTTAAAATGCATTTCATGAATTCTGTCTACCATAGCCTTGCTTTGTTTAATTTGATCTTAAAATATCAATATATTTTTAAAGCTTATTTATTTATTTTGAGAGAGAGCGTGAGCAGGGGAGGGGCAGAGAGAGCGGAGGTGGGGGTGGGGTAGGGACAGAGGATCCCAAGAAGGCTTCTTGCTGCCAGTGCAGAGCCAGACGCAGGGCTTGAACTCATGAAACTGTGAGATCATAACCTGAGCCGAAACCAAGAGTCGGATGCTTAACTGACTGAGCCATCCAGGTGCCGCAAACTATAGATACTTTAAATAGAATGTAATCTTTAAATGATTCCAGAACACTGAGACATATGATGTTCTCATACTCAAGATTGCAGTATTACACATCTTTTTTGAAGTTTGCACTTTTCAAAAGCTGGCAGGACCTTTTTTTGGCCATTCTCACTCTCTTTTTATTTCCCCTTTCTCTCTGATTTTGTACATGATCAGCTTTATGTTTACAAGAGACTGTTCTGCACTATAGTGAGGGAACCAGTCGGGGGGTGTGGAAGACTGACTAGTCTGTTGCAGGAGCCCAGGTGAGAGGCAGTGGCAGGTGCAGGTAAGGTGGTTGTGTGAGGATGGAGGGAAGTGGGGCTGTTTGAAAGCCTCTCCAGTCATCCATGCTTTTCGATATGATCTCTCCTCTTCCTCTCAACCCTTTCCATGGTAGCCTCTGTATCTCTTGCTTTGTTATCAACAAACTGCCCTGTATCTCCAGACATTCTTGGAACATTCTGCCACTTACTTGCCTTCACAGAAACCTGGTGGTTTTTCTTCCATACCACATGCACCTCTGAGGTGGGAAGCGAGACTGTTTTTTTCCCCTAGTACCATTCTAGACCACAGTCCCCTCCTTAGAAAATCCTTGTTCTTTGAAGTTCACATAACCTGGCTTCATCACTACCTCCCCTCTGTCTTGGCAACCTCTAAGTTCCTTTCCCTGCATTTGAAGGCTAGCAACCAGTTTATGGTCTCTGTGCCTCAATACAACCATTAGTCCTTTTAGTTTCTCTCCATCCATTGATCCTACCTCTGTTTTTCCATCCTTTATCCAGCTTAGATACCCTGGCCGTAGTAATTCGCTTGCAAATACCCTTAACTTCCTCAACCCCTTTAATTCTTCCATCATTCCTAAACTTGGATGAACCCATCCACCCACCTTCTTAATGCCTGCATCAGGCAAAGTACATGGGCGTTGCTGGGCAAAACCACATGCCAAGGGCAGATTCATATCATTCCATGTGCATAGTGCCCACTGTGGCTGAGCAGCCGACACCAGGTGGCAGTTGTGCTGTTTTTCTGATAAGCTCATCCCTTTCCTTTTTCTTTAGTGACCTCTGTATTTCATGACCTCTGTATTCATACTTTTCACTTTCCTTTTCCAGTTAATACTATTCCTGAGTATCCCACTTTACCCCACTGCCAAGAATCTAGTCCTGGTCACCATTTTCTTTTTTGCTTCATCTGATTCATTCTTCAAGCTGTAGCCAGACTGATCTTTTAAAAATAAAAATTGATGGTGTTACTGTCCCATTGGAATCCTTTAGTGCTTCCCACTGCTCCCCCTCTATCTGGGTGCTATGCTCACCTTTGTTTTCTGTGCTCCACACACTGATTTCATATGAACCAAGCTCTTTCTTGCCTCTGGGATTTTCTTTTTACGTGAGGTTCCCTCTGGGATATTTCCTCTGGATAGTCCCACCCACCTACACACCCACTCACTCACTGCTACCAACTGATTTCTACTCACTTTTCAGCTCTTAGCTTAAAGATCACCTCCTTTGAGTGCTCTTCCTTCCAGAAGAGTAATAAGAATTAAGAAGAGAGTATACAATTGCTGAAGATTTGTGGCCTTTCAGAATATAGTTTTAGCAGCCAGATTGTAGAAGGTTAATGGAAAAAGTTACATGGTAGGAAATTGGGAGCAGAGTACTTGCTCTAGAACCTGTCAGAGAAAAGGAGAGAAGAAGTTTGGTGGTTCAAGTGGGTCAAGTACACATCTGTGAAAATGTGGAAGTCCTGTACGTGCTTGAAGGTGGAGAGAAAGCAGCTGGTATGTGAGATCTCAGTAAAGGAAAGAAAATAGTTGATGATGCCAAAAAATAAGAGGACTTATGTCTTGTGGCTTCAATTTTGGTAAAGCAAAGAGGAGGTCATCTGCCAAAAGTGTGGGTCAGAATTAATATGATAATTAATGTAAATTTGGTGCACTTGAGTCCTAGGTCTGTTTACTCTAAAAACATGAAATCTTTATGTCTGAATTCGTGTTTCTAAACTGAGATTTCGCGTCTTTGGGTTGTTTTTTATTTTTATTTTTATTTATTTTTAATGTTTTTATTTATTTTTGAGAGAGAGAGAGACAGAGCATGAGCAGGCCAGGAGCAGAGAGAGAGGGAGACACAGAACCCGAAGCAGGCTCCAGGCTCTGAGCTGTCAGCACAGAGCCCGACGTGGGGCTCGAACTCACAGACTGTGAGATCATGACCTGAGCTGAAGTCGGACGCCCAACCGACTGAGCCACCCAGGCACCCCTTGGGTTGTTTTTTAAATAGAGTTTTAAAATAATTTAGAATATTCTAGTGTTTTCATAGTGCTAGAACATGTCCACAATATATCTGCCTTGAAAGGTGTGAAATTTTATTTGAGCCCCAGAGTATTATGTCATTTGTCATTTTACACTTGGTCTATTTGTTTTTTTAATACCCACACCGAATTTGACTTAATTTGTTAGCTTTTGTTTGTCAAGGGAAAGATCTTAAAACCTTCCAACCCCAAACGTAGGTACTCAAGCAAAACAAAATCCCTTTCTAATTATTAGAATTTGCCATGTCTGAAATTAACTGTCTAAATGTATCTTAAAAAAAGAACTTTGCAACCATAACCATAGAATTTTAGCCTCAAAGAGATCTTCAGCGTTGCTCCTTCAGGTCCCTCATTTTCAGATAAGGAAGAGTTGATACAGAGACAGTGTCCAAAATACACTGTACAATTGGGTTTGGTAGATGAAATCCATAAATTTATGACCAGAGAAATTAAAATGAGTATTGCTATGTTAACTAAAATGAAGTTTTATTTTTTTATTTTTTATTTAAAAAAAATTTTTTTTTTTCAACGTTTATTTATTTTTGGGACAGAGAGAGACAGAGCATGAACGGGGGAGGGGCAGAGAGAGAAGGAGACACAGAATGGGAAACAGGCTCCAGGCTCTGAGCCATCAGCCCAGAGCCCGACGCGGGGCTCGAACTCACGGACCGCGAGATCGTGACCTGGCTGAAGTCGGATGCTAAACCGACTGCGCCACCCAGGCGCCCCTAAAATGAAGTTTTAAAAGAGCAGCTACTATGTGTTACGTGCCTGTTAGTGAAAGGTATAAAGTAAATATTGACTTTATGGTGCTATGAGAGAGGAAAAATAGGCCCTTATACTTCTCCTCACTTTTAAAGTTTTTAGTATATAATATACATAAAGAGGAAAACTTAAGAATATGAATAGATTTGCAGTAAAAAGCAAGCCTCCCTTCTATCTCTGTCCTTCAACCCCTCCCACTCCTCTTATATATTTGTCTAGAGACATTCTTTACATTAAAAAAAATAATAAAACCACACATTTCGAAGGTTTTTTTTTTTTTCTTAACAAATGATAGCACACTGTATATGCTATTCTGTATTTTCTTGGGAAAATTTCATATCAATATATAGATACGCCCTTTTTTAAAGAAGGGGTTCTAAGTTCTCTTATAGGCTACAAGATGTGTTTCTGTGATATAAGGACATCTTGGCTGGGTATAAAATTGGGGGCAACATTTTCTTTTTTAGTACTTATACCAAACTGCTCTGTGGTCTTATATCTCAATTTTGCCCTCGAGCAATTAGGCTGACCTGATGTTTTTCCTTACTTGTGCGTGATTTCTTATTTTTGCCTAAGTAACACGTAAAACATTCTTTATCTTTAAAGTTCCATAAACAGAAGAATTCTACAAATTTAAGGTTTTATTTAGTTTGAAAAGTTTTACCCTATCATATCTTTGAATTTACATTTATTCGTTTTTCTTCGTAAGCCTTTCTGAAAAAGTATTTTGTATATTCTTTGGATCCCATTTCTCCCTCCTTCATATCTGTTGTCTTCTCTATAAATTGTTTTTATATTGCTAGTCTTTTCTGTTTTATATGATTTCTCCATGCCCTTATCTTTCTTTTTAGTCACATTGATTCTATTTTTGGTTGCTTCTTAAAGTAGCTTTTATCTCTAATGTTATTTTTCTCTTCATTTTTTTTCTGAGTTCTTCCAGCTTGATTTTCATTTCCTTCTGTTGTTGTATGATCTCTTCTTTGAACCTTTGTTTTTCTTCTTTGAGCTCATTTTTTAAAAGAGGAGTCAGGTTTCCTACAGTCGTCTTTGAGACTTTGCAGAATTATTTATCTGAACTCTTCCTGTGTTTCTTCAAGTGGTTCTTCTTGTGTTATAATGCTCTTAATTTACCTTTTCCTCTTGATAAAAGTATGTTCTGCAAACTGTATGCAAAGATGCAGTATTGGTTATTTTCTGATCATCATTTATGTGCAGTGGGGTAGGTGGTTGGGTCTAAGCATGGACAGCCCACAGCTTTTCCTTTAATTAGGCTTATAATACCCTCTCATCAAATCTGTTATTTCCATTGTCCTAGATTTCACTTCCCATTAGTTTTTGGCATAGGGTGGGTTCTTTATGTCAGCTTCTCGGTGTTGTAACAGTGAAATGCCACTTCCACCCCATATCTGCAGCTTTAGTCCCCCTTGGCTAAAGAATTACACATAAACTGTGTACATAGCACAGTAACAAGAATTCTTCAGTCTGTTCCTATATTTCTATGGTATTAAAATGTACAAATTTCCTGTTTCTCCTAGTAGCTTATAAGTATAAGCCATTGAGATTTCACTCATCTGATGATAGCATCAATAGAATCCTTGCATCTGCTGTTCCAAATTATGCTTCTTGGTGAAATCTGTTTGTGGCTGGAGGCCTGAGAAGGCTGGTGGTGGTTTTCAGCATGTTCTTTTCCCTCATTTAAAGTTTATAGATGTGTTTCATAGTTTATGATTTGGAGCTTTGACAGCTTCCTTGTTTCAGTTGTATAGTAACATTTCAAAATTATGCTCATTACTTCCCAGGTGTACAAGGAAATGTTGTTTCTGTATGTCTGTCGCATGTACTCTGTTTCATAAGCCCTCTACCTTTACTTAGTGGGGGAGAGGGAGGAAACACTTGGTAATAAATAAGATCTTGGGCTCCTTGGGTTTAAGCAGTATCTTTCAGAAACTGTGTATTTCAGGTTTCTTTTCCTTCCAGGTTCCACTGAGGTGTGGAGTTAGGTGCAGGTAAAAGGGGCCTTTGGGTATGTGGTTGGACTCACTCATAACTATTGAGGTAAGGAGGAGAGCTCAGACCCAGACTGTCTTTACTAGGCTTTGCTGTAAGGATCTGGACTGGGTACTGGCAGGCGATGATTCATCCTCTTTGGCATTGAAGAGGCCTTTGTACCCGTAGTCCTGGGTACTGTTTGCCTGCAGTCATGGAGTCCCTTGTACTATGTTGTCTTTATCTTGACCCAGACTTTGTTATCTCACTAAGATAGGTAGAAACTTCTGGATTCCTATCATGATGTGCTTGGGTCATCTTTCCAGGTTCTTCCTCAATCAGTGCTGTGCTGTTGCTTCATAAGCCACATTAGGATTGCTGTGACACCAAGTACTGGGCTTTAGTAGAAGCCTACAGCTTTCCCTAGACTATATCCCAAAAGTAGATCTCCAGCCCAGATATTTTCAGGGTACCTGATACCTGTCAGAATATTTTCATCCATCTGTCTCCATTGCTGTCCCCTACCTATTCCCAAGGATCCATGCAAAAGGAAATGGGGAGGTCTCTGATTTCTGATATCTGCGTCTTCCCTCTGTATCTTTCCTTCATGTAATCCACAGGGACTTGAAAAGG
This sequence comes from Lynx canadensis, assembly GCF_007474595.2. Classification (NCBI taxonomy): domain Eukaryota; kingdom Metazoa; phylum Chordata; class Mammalia; order Carnivora; family Felidae; genus Lynx; species Lynx canadensis. Next base: position 71,649,897 of record NC_044303.2, read on the forward strand.
CCTCCCCCCCAGCCCCCCATGTTTCTATCTGGAAGGAACTTTCCTTCTATTCTTCTTCCCAAGTTAACATTCACATCCACTCATCCAATAGCAGAGGATGCAGGGAAAGAAATTAATTTATCAGTAAGGGAAGATAAAGGTAGTTCAGAAATACCACTTTCAGTTTTCTCCTTCTGCTTTTGTTTTTAGAAAGTCAGATTTATTGAGGTATAATTAATATAAAATTTAGTCTTTAATTGTATGGTTTTATTGAGTTTTGACAAATCTATGTACTTATATTATTACCACCAAAATCAAGATTTCTGTCACCCCAGAAAGTTCCCTCATGCCCTTTCCCAGTCAAACTCATCTTCATACCCATATCACCTAGCAACTGCTGACCTGATTTCTGCCTTTTCCAGAATGTTCTATAGATGGAATCATACTCATTACTTTTTTCTTTTTTTTTTAAGGGGGAATCTCACTCCTCCCCTTTATTTATTTATTTATTTATGTATGTATGTATTTTTTGAGGGAGAGAGAGCACGCGCACGCGTGCATGCGCAAGTGGGGGAGGGGCAGAGAAAGAGGGCGAGAAAGAATCCCACGCAGGCTCCAAGCTCAATTCGGAGCCTGATGCAGGGCTCAATCTCACAAACTATGAGATCGTGATCTGAGCCTAAATCAAGAGTTTGACAGTTAACTGACTGAGCCACCTGGGTGCCCCCATTCTCATGTTCTATTATATCCTTTTTTACCAGCCTCCTTTCACTTAGCATAATGCTTTTGAGATGCTTAGTGCTAATTTTCTGTTGTGTGGATATACCATATTTGTCCATGAATTAGTTCATTGGACTTGTGGGGGTTTTCCAGTTTGAGGCTGATGTAAACATTTTGCTGTATGTATTCTATCATAAACAAGCTTCTGTGAACATTCACGAACAGGTCCTTGTGTATGTATCATTACTTTTCTGGGGTTTTCTAAAGCAGACCTCCCATTTGGCATTCCCACCAGCAATGTATGAAAGTTCCGATTGCTTCAGAGGTTTGCCAGCACTTGGTATTATCAGTACTTTTCATTTTATCCATTCTAGTGGGTGTGTAGCCCTATTTCATATAGTTTTGGTTTTTTCCTAATGACCAACCTGTGATGTGCTTGTGTCACCCATCTGTCTTCCCTGACGAAGTCTCTGGTCAAATCTCTTGCCCATTTTTAAAGAAATTCAGTTGGTTTTCTTATTGAGTTGAAAAAGAGAATTCTTGGGGTGCCTGGGTGGCTTGGTTGGTTAAGCCTACGACTTTGGCTTAGGTCATGATCTCACAATTCATGAATTTGAGCCTCACATCAGGCACTCTGCTGTCAGTGCAGAACCCACTTGGGATCCTCTGTCTCTGCTGTCTCTGTCTCTGTCTCTCTCTCAAAACTAAGTAAACATGAAAAAAAAGAATTCTTTGTAGATTTTGAATTCAAGTGCTTTATCAGATATATTTTTTGCAAATATTTTCTCCCAACTTATGGCTCAGCTTTTCTTTTCTTAAGTGTCTTTCAAACAGAAATTTATAATTTTGGATGAAGTCTAATTCATCTATTTTTTCTTTCAAGATTTGTATTTTTTGTGTCCTAAGAAATCTTTGCCTGGACCAAGGTTATAAAGATTTTCTCTCTTTGTTATCTAGAAGTTTTGTAGTTTTAGGTTTTACCTTTAGTTTTCATTGTTTTGAGTTGATTTTTTTTTTTTTTAATGTTGTGTTATCGAGGTCGGGATTTATTTTTTTGAATGTGGATGTTTATTGTTTTAGGACTATTTATTCACAAATTATGCTTTCCCCATTTAATGTTTTGGCACTTTTTTTTAAAAAAATCAATTAATCATTTATGTATGGGTCTCTGAACTCTCATTTCATTCTATTCTTACACCAGATCTTGTTTACTGTAGGTTAATGGGAAGTCTTGAAGTCAAATGGCATGAGTTCTCCAAATTTGTTACTTTTCAAAATTATCTTTACTATTTTATATCCTTTGCTTTTCTCTCTGTGTATTTTGGAATCAGCTACCAAAACAAAAAAAGCCTGCTGGGATATTGATTGGAATTACATTGAATATATATATGAGTTTGGGAGAGAACTTCTATCTTGATAATACTGAAACTTTTCTAATTCATGAACATGGTGTGTGTATATATATATATATATCCATTTTTTAGGTCTAATTCTTTAATTTCTCACAGAATATTGCTTCTGACTTTTGAAAAAGTAAAACCTCTCCCTTCTGTTTTCATTTGTTACCTATTTTTCCACAGCTTTTTTGAGATATACTTCACTTTAGTCATTTAAATTGTACAGTTAAGTGGCTTGTAGTATATTCGCAGAGCTGTGTAACCATCACTACCGTCAATTTTAGAACATGTTCATCATGTCAAATAAGAAAGCCAATGCCCCACTGCTGTTACCCCTCAATCCTTCCATCCATCCCCACACCCCTAGCTCAAGGCAACCACTAATTTATTTTCTGTTGGTAGGGACTTTTCTGGACATTTCATTATAAATGGAACTATATAATTTGTGATCCTCTGTGACTGGCTTTTCAGTTAGCATGTTTTCAAGATTCATCCATGTAGTAGCATGTATCAGCATTTCATTCCTTTTTATTATCAAATGATATTCTGTTATATGGATGTGTCGCATTTTGTGTAACCAGTCATAAAATAGTTTACTTTAGGCTGTGGTAAAGTGGTTCCTCTTCTGCATGATTTGAGTATGTTAGGTTATTTTCTCTGAGAACCCCTAAAGATGACAATTACAGTTTCATTCTGTCACCCCTATTGACTTAAAATTAGTATCAAATACAAATTGTAAATGCCTGTCATTAAAAAAATCTTTCCTTACAGCCTCTAACTTTCCATTTTAACAAATAAAACTTTTATAATTGAACTCTGACCTTTTTTAACCTTTTAAATTTAGGAATCATGTCAAAGTAAATATTTTTCTCAGTTTTAAAAGGTATTTTTAGCACTTAATATTTGTAAAACTATCTTTTGGGAGCTTCTTTTGGAACTCTTCCATTACATAAGGAGATATTTAATTCAGGAAGAAGTGCTAAATAGATTATTTTATTTTTTTAATGTTTTATTTATTTTTGAGAAAGAGAGTGAGAGTGGGGGAGGGGCAGAGAGAGAGAGGGAGACCCAGAATCTGAAACAGGCTCCAGTCTCTGAGCTGTCAGCGCAGAGCTGGATGCAGGACTCGAACTTGGGAATGACGAGATCATGACCTAGGTCAAAGTCAGACGCTTAACCGACTGAGCCACCCAGGCAGTTAATGGCTAATTATCTAAATAGATAATTTTGAAATGTTGCTCTTCTCAAAACTATAGTCTTTCTGCTTCACAGATCTTTATCACCTACTTTTTAATAGTACATAATTTATGAGATAGCATGATATCTGACCTTATTTTTTTTTTTAATATTTTTTTTCAACGTTTATTTATTTTTGGGACAGAGGGAGACAGAGCATGAACGGGGGAGGGGCAGAGAGAGAGGGAGACACAGAATCGGAAACAGGCTCCAGGCTCCGAGCCATCAGCCCAGAGCCTGACGCGGGGCTCGAACTCACGGACTGCGAGATCGTGACCTGGCTGAAGTCGGACGCTTAACCGACTGCGCCACCCAGGCGCCCCAATCTGACCTTATTTTTAAAACCCATTTAAGGAAAGTGGAACCATTAGAAACAGGAAAAGGGAAAAAATGTTTAGGACCTACTATAGTAGGAATATCGGTAGAGACTGTTTTATGTTAATTTTTTAAATATTACAGCAACCTGACAGCTCAGATCCTGGAGCCTGCTTCAGATTCTCTGTCTCTCTCTCTGTCTCTCTCTGTCTCTCTCTGTCTCTCTCTGTCTCTCTCTCTCTCTCTCTCCTGCTTGCACTCTGTCTCTCTCTCTCAAAACTAAATAAACATTAAAAAATTAAAAAAAATATTACAGCACCCTTTCAGATAGAGTTTTACCATATTATAGTTTGGCAACTAAAGTTCAGACAGGTTAAATACTCCAGCGTGGTAAGCAGCTCTAACTTAGTCAAATAGTAATGTCAGGTGAGACCCAAGCCGTCGTTCCTTCTTCCCAGTTACTGAAATGTGCTGTATGGACCCGAAGGCCCCTGAACCCAGAAACAAGCAAGTGCATAATGTATGTCCAGCTGACATTTCATTATGTAGCCAATAGCATGTCTTTGCTTCTAGACTGTATGACCACACTATTGTGGAAATAGATAAACAGAAAGTCTGTATAGATGTATATGGATACAGTTATTCTTCTAAATAATATCTGTGCGTCTTTTATTATAATAAGTATCTTTTAAGAGAATTGAGAGAGAGAGAGGGAATTGTTAGGGATCTTGTGTCTTGACTTTGCTACAGTTTTATTTTGAAACTTAAATATCCCTTCCTTATGTGGTTTACTGTGGACGTAATACTGTTATTTTCTCTTAGCTCTCCCATACAAGACTTAGGGAATCAGTGAGTGAAAGAAAGAAAGAAACTAACGGTACTTTTTATTTTAGCTTTGCTTGTTTTCTCTCACTTTTATATTATTTATTTGGAAATTAGAATTTTTCTCTTAAAAGTATCTGTTTTAAAAGATATGGGTTTTTTTTTTTTTTTGCATCTTCATAAGTGATGACTTGGTGAAATTAGTCATTTAAGATTGACAAAAATATGACAACTTTTGCAAAGTTCAAATGGACTTTTAATATTCAACACCAAAGAATTTTGCCTAATTAAAGCTTCTGTTTAATTAAAATCACAATGCACAGTCCTTCATTAAAATTAACACAGAAAAAGTTCTTTCTTGGTCCTTGGAGAGGATATTATATGCAAGCCCTGATGTGTGGGTTGCAAAATGTCACTGGAATTTATATGCATTACTTGTCTAATTGCAGTAAATGTAGCATGTCCAGATAGGTTTAGAGTGAGAAGGCTGTTTGTTACTTACTGGAAATCACTGGAAACCTCAGTACCCAGAGGCAGCTGTGCCCAGGTCCTTCACCTCTCCCCAGAGACAGCTAAGAAGACTCCTGTTGGACCCTGTCTCTCATGGCGGGAGCAGTAAACATGACAGGCTGTTGGGAGCCATCTGTTTAAAGTGGCTGCTGCTTTGTATGCGGCAGTGAACTTGAGATCAGTTTTCTGTCTTTCTTCATGGTAACAGTCTTATTTGGTGTCACAACAGGTGGAAGTTGATGGGTCGAAACTAAATGTGACCAGCACGTGGAACCTGGCTTCACCCTTATTGTCTGTCAGCGTTGATGGCACTCCGAGGACGGTGCAGGTAAATGTTCTGATGATTTACTTTGAGGGGTCCGTCAAGTCCAAAATCCTTACCAGCACCTGGGTGGTTAACACTGACAGAAGTGGCTGGGAGAGGCTGCATTTTATCCTGTCTCATACATTCCATAGTTGAAAACATTGTTTCGTTCTTGAGGGGATCTTGAAGCAAGTCTTATTCTGAGGAATGGATGTTTTCTTTTTTTCAGGCAATCCAGGAGTGTCAGTGTATTATTGCTGCTGTACATAGAGCATCCTGCGTGTTTTTCTAAAAACATGGGAAGATAGCATTTTTGTTGCCATTGTGGGTTTTTAGTTCTAAAATATGACTTTGTTACCTTCCTTTTCTGTGTGACTGAGATTGTGTACTGTTCGACCAGCAGAAATGTGAGCTGCTCAGATGGACTTGTCAGAACACCTTGATGCCTTTTAAAAATTCAGTGATCTTAACATGTTAACCTTTCTTTTCCCTGCAAAATACAATCTCTTACATTGAGGAAATGACTTGAAATCCAGAGTTGACTGAATATTCTTTGCTATCGGTGGCTTCCGTATTGAAGTAGAAGCTACGAAGGGAGGTGCTGCCAGAGTTCCTGCAGCTCACCTCCTAGTTGAGGGGGAGGGTTCCAGGGAAAACAAAACAAAGAACTCCACGTAACATGTGACGATCACATGCAGATAAAAATCCAGACCCCCACCCCCACCCCACAGTATTAAATGCTCATTCTTTTTGTTGTTGTTTTTTACAAAAATATTTTTGTGTTCCCTTAACTTGATTTTACACAGGAAACTGATTTTTAAAACCTAGAGAAGTCAAGAGAATCACAGATCAAGACTTCTCTATACCAGATTCACATATATCTCTATTAGAGACAGAGGTAGTCTAGAAACTTCCTGGTAAATATTTAATGACTAAACTAATTTATAAGCCAGGCTTAATTGGTAGATTATCTTTATGGTTCTAAGAAACATTGAATGCTCAGGACCGAGTCGTATATTTTGGCTTTGGTTTTCTGGCTTCCCCCAGTATATTTATTCTCTCATATTTTCTTTCATATTCTCATTATGAGGTGAAATACTTTGAGACCCTTGGAAAAAATATCACTGCATAATTTCACACTACCTAGATCCATTCATTGTGTTTTCAAAAAACATGGTTTTGTGATATTTGTTTATGTTTAATAGAATGTGCTCTGCCCTGAATGTGCTGTGGCCAGGCAGCATTTTCTGGTCAGGTAACATAATATGACCTGCCAGTAGAGAGATACAAATTCCTACTACCCAAATTAGTGTATCATATTTTCAGCTTCCTTCTCAATGACTGTGCAGATAGGTAGCCTGATGGCACTTTTATATGTAGAGTTTCTAGCTAAATTAATACTGGATATGTATTTAGAATAATTCCCAGAAATATTTTCCCTATCATAGGGATACTGTTCAGTAAATCCTTGTCATTCTTGTAAGTTCTTTGCTTAAACAAAAAAAAAAAATTAGGGGCTTCTGGGTGGCTCAGTTGGTTAAACATCTGACTTCAGCTCAGGTCATGATCTCACTGTTAGTGAGTTCGAGCCCCGCGTTGGGCTCTGTGCTGACAGCTGAGAGCCTGGAGCCTGCTTCCGATTCTGTGTCTCCCTCTCTCTCTGCCCCTCCCCTACTCATGCTCTGTCTCTTTCTCTGTCTCAAAAATAAATATAAATTAAAAAAAATTAATGTGAAATAAATGACCCCTCACGCAGACCCCCCCTGTCTGTGGAGAAGGGTGTTGCATCTAGTTAAGTACCATTTCATCAGAAGGAAATAAATTCATTCAGAGAGGTAAATGGTAGACTGGATAAAAACCAAACAAACTCATTGACCTAAAAAATGCTGAGGAAAGTTTTCCTTTCCAGAATAGATGGATTGTATTCACTCTTTATGGACATTAACATTCACTGTTGACTCTCTTTATCTCTATAATGTGGTTCCCATGAAATTAATAACATAATGAGGGTAAGTAATACACAGTACTCACTGTGTATCAGGCACAGTTCTGAATGCATTTCATGTATTCATATCATCTTCACAGCAACTGTATGAAGTGGGTACTATTATTTATACTTTTGTATATGAGGCAGCTGAGGCTCAGAGAAAAGTAAGTGACCTCAAAGTCACGAGGCTGATAGGAGGTAGAGCCAGGCAGGCTTGCTGTAGGACCTGTGCTGTTAAGCATTACACTTTACTGAGGCAAGCTAAGCAACTTCTCTGTGGTTACAAAGCTAAGAAGACGCTAAGCAGAAATTTGAACCCTGGCGCTGGGACCCCAGAGTGTGAGCTTCTAACCTTCTAACCACTGTGCTATATAGTACTTTTTGATGGTCTCCATCAGAGTTCTTCAGATAATAATGTACCTTTCCTTCATGCTTTAAGCCAATATGTTCAAACCTAGGTGTGCTTCAGAATCACCTGGAAGGCTTGTTAAAACTCAGATGGTTGGACCCACCCCAGAGTTTACTCCCATTTAGTAGGCCTGGGCTAAGTGTGCATTTCTAGTAAGTTCCCAGGTAATGCTGATGCTGCTAGTCTGGGGAAAGCAGTCTGAGAACCATTGCTTTAAACCCTTGCAATCAGAGAATAAGCTGGGTGTGAGGAGCAAAAGTGAAGTGAGTAGGAACCAGGTCATTGGAAGCCTTGCTAATTACATAATGAGGCCACTGCTTCACCCTTGGCCGGTGGGACTCGTGGATGACTGTTCACAAACGAAGTGATGCTGTGGAGAGGATTGGGAGTTTAGGAAGAGCTTGGTTCAAGTTGCATTGTGGAGACAGGATGGGAGGAGAATGAGACTGGACACAAAGAGAGAAGTTAGGATGCATTTCAGAAACAGAGGAGAGAAATCATCTTGTCTCAGAATGTTAGCTGTTCAGAGCATTGTGTGGGGAAGGGATTTGAAATGACAGGAGGATGAATGATGGCTTCACAGTGTTCTTTGTGGATTTGTCCTCCACCTGCCTTAAGCCTGGGCAGACCTTCAGGATTTGTGCCCAACTCCCTTTTCTCTGTGCTGACTTCTTGGGCTGAGTTCCTCAAGACTTCAGTTCAATACCTTCAAATAGATAGCTATGAAAATGTGGCTATGAGTTTCAAAGAAGAACTAGGATGGATATTATCACAGGTGATTTTCAAGTGATTTTACAGTAATAATGGCTGGAGGTTTTCCCCCCCTAGATTTTTGTGCCTGCATTTAAACTTTTTTATTAAATATTTTATATAGACAAATATGTATTGATCTATATAAAATCTAAAGAAAAACACAACAAAAACATTACTTACCATCTAGATTAAAAAAAGGAAAAAAAAATTACCAATATTACTGACTTTCCTCTGCATTCCCCCTTACTTAAAATCCTTCCTCCTGCCCCAAGAGATAACCACAATCCCAGTTTTTAAATGTATCTCTCCCTTCCTTTTCTTTAAGGATGTTATATATACGTACAACTGTAAACAGTATATTGTGTAGCACCATATTTCTCTGTGCTTCTGTGAGTTGCTTTCTCCTCCGGTATTAGGTTTGTGAGATTGATCATCTGGATGTATGTAGTTTTATTTATTTCCATGCTATGTAAGTCCTATTAATATACCACAATTTATTCTTTCTCCCCTAAGTAGATATTTGTGTTACTTATTTTGTTTTTAGAACAAACACTGCTTCTCTGAACATTTCTATGTTTCCTCTTGAAATCGTTTCTCCAAGGAGTATGCCAGCCAATAGAACAGTTGGCTTGTAAGGACCATGCATTCTTAATCCTACACAGTAATGCCAAATGGTTTTTCCTGTATGGCTGTACCAATGTATATGTCTACCAACAGTGCTGCTGCTATCAATAACATGAATAATAATAAAACCTTATTGTATATTTACTATGTTAGGCACTGACTCTCCTAAAATACCTCATCTGTATCAAAGTATTTAATCCTCACACCAATCTAGTGTACTAGTATTACCCTGCATTTTGAGGTTAGGGAAACTTGAGGCCTATAGAAACTAAATTGCTCACCCAAGGCATTCTGCTAATAAATGGAGGAGCCAAGATTTGAACCCAGGAATCTGTTCCTTTAACAGCTTTTCTTCACATCCTAGGTAACCCTTGATATCCAGACTACTTAAGTTATCTTTTTGTGGTTTTAATGTATAATAGGTTGGTAATGACAATGAGCATTTTAAAAATATGTTTATTGTCAGTCCTGTTTTCCTTTCTGCAAACTGCCTGTTCATGGCTTTTGCCCATTTTTTCTTTTTATTGGAGCATTCATCTTTTACTTAATGATTCATAAAAGTTCATATTTTGTGAATCTCGATCCTCTGTTAGTGGCTCATATAGTAATTCTGTGTTTAACCTTTTTAAAGAACCACTGTGCTGTTTTCTACAGCAGCTGCACCATTTTACATTTCTACAGTAATGCACAAGGATTCCAATTTCTGCACTTTTCACCAGCACTTGTTCTTTTCTGGTGGTTTTATTGTTCTTTTATAAAGTTACACTAATGGGTATGAAGTGGTAGTACCTCATTGTAGAACAAAATTTATTTAGATAGTTATTGAGAAAACATTCTGAGTACTTCCTAATATTTGTCTTTCTTTTTATCTGTTTTACCGCATAACTGCTTTGCTGCACAAATGAAACTTTGTCAGGGCAAATAGAAGGAACTTTTTTTTTTTTTTTTTTTGGTTTATTTTTTGAGAGGGAGAGAGAACAAGCAGGGGAGGGGCAGAGAAAGAGGGAGAGTGAGAATCCCAAGTAGGCTCTGTACTGTCAGCACAAAACCCAATGTGGGGCTCAAATTCACAAACCGTGAGATCATGACCTGAGCTGAAATCAAGAGTTTGAGGCTTAACCTACTGAGCCGCTCAGGCGCTCCCAATAAAAGGAACTTTTTTACAACTCTTCCTTTAAACTCACTTTCTCAGCTTATTCTTTCCTCCCCTGCATAAAATCACATACAGTTCTCAGTTGTATAGTTGCTACCAGGGAATAGGCAAGCAGTATTCTGTTTGGGAGAGGAGGTGTTTAAAAGTCTAGTTCAGGGACACCTGGGTGGCTCATTTGGTTTAGTATCTGACTTCAGCTCAGGTCGTGATCTTGTGGTTTGTGAGTTTGAGCCCTGTGTCAGGCTCTCTCCTGTCAGTACAGAGCCTGCTTCAGATCCTCTGCCCCCTCTTTTTGTCCCTCCCCTGCTCATTCTCTCTCTCAAAAAAATAAACATTTAAAAAAATAAATAAAAATCTAGTTCATTGTAATGTCAAAACTGTTAAAACCTCTCCTCCTGAACTCATTTCCACCTCAGACAGAAATTTTATAGGGAAAATGAGAGTGTTGCTTTCTTCCCTCTTGCTTTATATCCTTTCTCACTTCTTGTTTGCCATCTGAGGTCTGTCCAAAGTTTCAGTCTGGGGTAAAGAAGAGAGGAACATGGCAGCAAGAACTAGGTTGACCTAGGCTAATGTAACCTGGCACTTGTTACTTTGGAGGCATGTCAAACATCCAAAGTTGGACACTTGGCTGGTGTCCTCAAGGACACTTTTGTGGATTTGGGGGAATTTCTCACCTGTAGAACCCTTAAAGTCTGCTCTGTCTTTTCCAGCTGTCTTTAGCCTCCTGATTCCTATCCCTCTAGATTTTTCTGTTGAGCAGGTTCTCTCATAACAACTCAGCCTTAGTCTTTTCTGTACAATCCACGTCTAGACCACAAGAAATAGTTACAAATCGTTGCCTCACCATACTCTTCTCTTCCTGTTTTGTCACTAAAACAATTGCTGATCTTACCTAGATACCCCTCAAAATCCAGGAGATACATGGAAAACCAAGGGATTCTCATAAAATCCCTTTCACATAGCTTAAAATGTTCAACCTTGAGTTCTTAGCTTAAGAATTTAACTTCAAACAATTTTTAAATTTCTTTCATATTCTCTTGAGGTGGGAGATGGGCAATTGTTGGTTTTGTGGTTTCCTAGCATGTTCTACTTGGTGTAGCCAGTCTAGTACACCAGTCTACTTGGTGTAGCCAGTCTTATTCAAGAATATGTGAGTACTTAGCACCTTTTTATTTTAATTTTATTTTATTTATTTTTGAGAGAGAGAGTGTGGGGGAGAGAATCCAAGGCAGGCTCCGTGCTGTTAGCACGGAGCCCAATGTGGGGCTTGAACCCACAAACCATGAGATCATGACCTAAGCTGAAGTCAGATGCTTAACTGACTGAGCCACCCAGGTGCCCCTCTGTTTAGTTTTATTATTGAATCCCTGTGACTACGTGAAAAGTAGCAGTTAACAACTTCATCTGATTAAATGACAAAGTAGTTGGGGAGGAAGCATACCTTTGCTTTAAGAGTTAGCTCCCTATTCATCCAATCAAATCTAATCATATCACATTATCTTTTGACTTTCCTGGCTTTCCTCGGTAAGCCTCAGGAACTTGATATTATCTATTAATTCCTTTAAAAAAATTGTATTTTGGCATGTACTCTCATTTGGAAAATGAATTTCATAGGTTACTAACTTCCTTTAATTGATCAGAATTTTCAGTTTTGATTTGACCTTCAGTTCCCACTGCCATACTGAATTCCTGGCACATGTGAAGAACGGCTCATTAGCTGGAGGAAAGGATGAGTGGATGAATGCATGGATAGTTATCTTGCATTTTATAATTTCAGAAATAAATCTGTCTTATCTATACTTTTAAGATTTAGATTTTATTTCTTCTAAGACTTTATCAAATTAAGCTATGTTCATAGGATAGCCTTCTTAGCTGTTTTATCAATTCTCTTTAGTTCTTTACTTTCCAATATTTGCAGAATCTGTACTCTATTAGATAACATGGCGGCTTGATCCCCACGGATATGGAATCACATAGTATTTGTGAGTTCAAAGGCAAACGAGGGCTCCCAAGGGTCTGCCCACAAAAGTATCATGCTTACCAAGTGAGTTTCTTTCCAATCAAGCAAACATCTTTCCTATTTTCCTAAGCTGTTTAAGGCCAACAGTACCACCTGTTGATAGGTATCTATAGGTATAGTAAAGGTTCACCTCAGACTGTTCCTGATTTCCCCTGTCTCTATGAGGGGAATGCGAACATTGGCACATTGCTTGAGCTGTATCTTACCCAGCATCACTAATGACCCATTGTTCAGTTAAGTCTGCTGCACAAGCTCTTCAGTTACCCACGCGGCTGCTTTTTCTCTTCTGATGTTTAGAAAATCCTATTTTTGGACAGAAGTTCTAATCATTATTAATAGCTTTAAGTATATAGCTAGTGATGCACGTATCCAAAAGGAGGAAGAGGAGGTCCTGTATTTTGAAATGAAGTAATTTATGCTGAAGAATCAAGGATATAAGCATTAAAAACTCTTGGAGATATTTATAGGTCCTCTAGAATTTTTATAGGTTTTTAATCTATTTCTTCATCTAATAAGTAAGCCAAGTTTTCCTCAAAGAACATCATTCAACGGAAATAAAATGATAGCATTTCGTAATTCTCTTTTTTCTTATGTTGGGTATGTACCAGTGTTTTCCTACTAGTTCCCCATTGTAGATGTAGAGTCCGTCAGTAATGTTTATAAAGTAGATCTTAATGGTATAATCTGAGGACCTACAATCATCTCTCATTTTGACTATGGGAAGATAAAGTCTCATTAGTATGAGAGCAATTCCAAATCTCTAGTAATTCCAAATTACTGATTTAAAAAATTATAGAGTGAAGCAGCATTGTCCAATAAAATCTGTTAAGCCATATATGCAATTTTAAATTTCTTAGTAGCCACATCAAGAAAGTAAAAACAAGGGGCGCCTGGGTGGCGCAGTCGGTTAAGCGTCCGACTTCAGCCAGGTCACGATCTCGCGGTCCGTGAGTTTGAGCCCCGCCTCAGGCTCTGGGCTGATGGCTCAGAGCCTGGAGCCTGTTTCCGATTCTGTGTCTCCCTCTCTCTCTGCCCCTCCCCCGTTCATGCTCTGTCTCTCTCTGTCCCAAAAATAAATAAACGTTGAAAAAAAAAAAAAAAAAGTAAAAACAAGTGAGATTCATTTCACTAATCCATTTTGTTTTAACTCCATATATCCAAAATGTTAGCGTTTCAACATGAAATAATCTAAAGAAAATTATTAATGTGATATCAGAAACAGCACCTATGCCTGAAATATGTATGCTAATATACCAATAATATCTTAAGCAACAGAATGATGAATGTGAAATGTGGCCCTACCAGAATGTTGTGTGTAAAGAAAAATAGGTTCCACAGCTTCTGTATTTAAATTACTTAATATTAATTAAAATGGAAAATGTAGTTTCTCACTTGCACTGGTCACATTCCAGGGCCCCAGTAGCCAAGTGTGGCTAGCAGTTACGGGTTAGATGGCTCACAAAACTTTTCCTAAACGAGAGTGCTCATAGAAGACAAAACGTACTGGTTTTTACGCACTCCCCTGTGTGTCCACCGCAGTTTTGGTTTTTATCATTTAAAATTAAGAGGAGATGAACTAACTTCATTTTTTAAACAGAAGACGAATTTCTTCTCTAGTTGACAAACTTTTCACCTTTTAACTTAGAAGTTTAGCAAAATTTAGGACTGTTTTTAATAAGCGGAATGATATCCTGCCTGCAGCATACAATTAAGTGTTGAAACAAAAGATACGCGGTGTTCTGCACATGTTGAACTCACTGTATTTTCTCCATACACCGTAGCATCTCATAGTGTGGAACATGCTGATCAAATAGAACTTTTTTTTTTTTTAATTTCTGTGAATATACTCTCTTCCTATAAAGCATTCTTTTTAACCTCCAAAGAGGCTCTTCAGTTTTACTTTGAACAACTCAAATAGTCTTCCATTTCTTACAGTGTAATTTGTCTGGGATTTAATGTGTTGTTTCTCGTTAGCATTTTACATACAAGATTTTCATTTTGCGTAGTCGCGTTGTTTGAACATTTGCGAGCAGAGCTGCCGACTAACTGGTATTGGCCTGTTTCTTTGTGTGGCATGATTTCTTCTCTCCACCTGCTCACAGCAGGTTGTCTACAGGCCTGAAGAGGAGCTAAATACTTTTGAAAATGTCTTGAGATCCCGCTAAGGTCTAACAATCTCTGCGTTTGTGTGATGTGAAGCTATTCATGATGTACCTTTGAAGGCTTTTTTTTTTTAAATTTCTCATATTCTTGCTTAAATATTTTCAAGAGAAGATAAATTTATGATAAAGAACAGGAGAAAGCTGACTGCAGCACTAGCACATTCTACATTGAATAGGTCATTGATACTCAACTAAGTGGAACTAATTTTCTATGTTAAAGCAGACACATTTGGAATAGTGTCACACGAATGTCATGTTATTTACTACAGAATGCCAGATTAAATGGATTATTTGTGAATTGATTGCAGTGTTAAATAGATTACATGACATGATAACTTAAAATGCTCAGTGGGCCTGTGTAATACAGAATATGATATAAGCACATGAACCTGAAGGAACGGCTCTAATTGTGTTCGCAGATTGAATAATTATCTGTGGTATGTGTGCTTGCAAATGCTTGTGCAGAGTTTGAATAGAATTTAAAATTTTAAACTTAACTTTCTTTTTTCAAAGAAAATGAATTGATCCTCGTACCTCTTTGAGTAAGGAAAGTTAAAAATAAGCTGTTTTCTTTTCTTGTTTTTTTTAGATGAAAGTAACAACCTCTGGGAAGAAACTTGGGTTACAATAAATGTGTAAATGTATACAGATGCTATATAAATGAATATAGATGCTAAAGTAAATATTTTAATGATATTTTAATTAGAAAATTAAGTGAAGGGGCTTCCTTGTTTGCTTATACTTTACCAGTACCAAAAAAAGTGGATTTGGAAGTGATCACCTTATGTTTTTAGTCCCAAAATAAATGTTTTCCATGGGTTTTAGATGTTTCTCCCCATCCCCTTAGAAGTAATTAGGTGTTATTTTGTACTATACACGTGATTACTCTAGAGTTACCAAATGTAATATGGAACCATCTATTTAGGATGTATAGAATATATAAATATATAACCTAGAATAAGTGGAGGTTGGTATTTTTTTTCCAAAGAAGTAGGAAATAAGAGAGTAATTATTAACCATCTCCTTTTCACACTCCTGAAAACATCAATTACAGTTACACATCTTAGAAACAAGCCTGCCAGGAGAACAGAAATAACTCCTTTCACTATGCTTCAAAAAATTTAATCACAATTTAACAGCTGGGATATATGTACAACTATAATTTAAAATATTAATTTTGACACATTTACCTGCTTTTGAAAGTCTTAGAAGCTTAGTGTTTTTTTGTTTCGTTTTGGTTTGTTTTGGGTTTTTTTGTTTGTTTTGTGTGGTTTTTTTTTTTGTCTCTAGTGGCATTATGATTTGGAGTTGCTTTTAAATATTTACTACAATGGGAAAATGTCGTTCTGAATCTTCCCCCACTCCCCTCACGTATTCTTTTTCTCCTCTAGTGTCTGTTTACTAGAAAATTATATTTTAGTAGCTGCCAGAAGAAGAGAATTTTCAATAGTATAAACACTGATTGTAGCAAATGTGGAAAATAATAGAGGCAGCCACACTGGAGACCGATAAGACAAATCCCCCAGTAATGGCCTTTACAACATATTATCATGTTGGAAATCAGTGAGGGGAAAAGAAAACTATTACTATTTCTTCCTCTTACCGTTCAGTGAGATTACTTTTAAAGGTGAAATTGCTTCTGATTTTATTATACCAGGGAGATATTTTTGGAACATTTATTATTTTGTGAATGTTTTGCCTTTTTTGAGTGAACAAACAGCCTTGCTAATTTGTATGAATTTGGTTCTCACAAATGTTGAAGTCATTTTGATAATCAGTCTTCTTAAATATTCTTTTCTTTAAAGAAACAAAAAGGTGTGTATTTTGTAAATGTTGGAGCAGAGTATCAATATAAGAACAGAAGGAAATTTTTATCTAGCTATGAAGTACCACTTAAAATAGGAGAAGGGATAAAATAAAAACTTGGAGAAAGTATTTTAATAGGGATGGAATATATTTCATGAAAATAAAAGTCTTAATTTTTATTTTATTCTACTTTTTGTCATTAGCTAATCAAATGGTCCGTTCCTATTTGTTTTGGCATGCCTCAGACTGTTTGTAAGGTCTGATACTTTGTTCTTGGTGAACTCTAAAACCTAATTGTCTTAATTGTAAACTGTGGGAAAATTCTATATTCCTGTTTTGTGTACAGAGATCAATCTCGGTGTGGATGAAATTTTTTTTCCCTGTGTTTCATTTCATCAGTCCTTATTGCTGAGCTGTATCAGATTTGGGCACTTCCTTTTTTCTCTCTCTTCCTCCTGTCATCGTCCCCCTCACAACATGTACAACATTTACTACAGGGGGATGTAGATACCAAACATGTAAACACATAAATAACGTAATTAGTGTACTAAGAAGGTCGATAAAGGCTCTGAAACAGGATCATTCACAGAAAGTATGTAGAGGAGGTAGGGTGGTTAGAAAGTCATTTCCTGGAGCACCTGGGTGGCTCAGTCAGTTAAGTCTGACTTTGCCTCAGGTCATGATCTCGGCAGTTTGTGAGTTCAAGCACCCTGTCAGGCTCTGTGCTGACAGCTCAGAGCCTAGAGCCTGATTCAGATTCTGTGTCTCCCTCTCTCTCTGCCCCTCCCCTGCACACTAGTCCTCTCTCAAAAATAAATAAACATTAAAAATTTTTTTAGAAAGGAAAAAAAGTAAGAAAGTTTCTGAATAGCTAACATTGAGTGAAGACCTTTGAGGGCAAGGGGGGCAACCATGCAAAAATGAAAAGTGTGAAAGTCCCAAGTAGCAGAAATGGGAAATGCAAAGGCCCTGAGACAGGAACAAACTTGGTCTTTGCAGAGGCCTGAGGGAAGACCAGCATCTTGAGTGTAGCTTAGGAGAGTGCAAGAAGGAAGCAGGAACTAGACCATATAGAGCCTTCGTAGGCCAAAGAGTTTGGGTTTTATTCAGTTCCAACTGTGAAGCTTTTGAAGGGTTTTGAGTAGAGGAATGATGTGATGTGATTTAAAATCACTGCTCTGGGGACGATGGACCACAGGGGACCAGTGACAGAGGTAGGACAACCATTTTTATGACATTGTAGTCATGGAGGTGAGAGGTGCTGATGGCTTAGACCAGGAGTCGGCCAAATCCAGCCCACTGCCTGGTTTTGTATGGCTCACAAGTTGTGTGGTTATTTCATTTTTAAATGTTTGGAAAAAATTAAAAGAATAATGCTTCATGACACATGGAAAGTATATGAGATTCAAATTTCAGCATCCACAAATACAGTTTTACCAGAATATAGCCACAATCACTTGTTTTTATTTGCTATGACTGCTTGTAGAATTTTTGTTAAGTAAAACCTTAATGTCCCAGTTTTCCAGCTATCTCACAGCAGTTCAATTGGCTTAGCAGTGGTAAAATTTATTGTGATTTTTTTTTTAGCGCAGAACCAAGATTTACATGTTCCTAAACAAGAAGAACCACTCTCAGCCACTGTTATCAAACATCGGATAGCTTTGAAAATTAGTTCATGCTGTAGATTTGATGTTTATTAATGAATTCAACCTAAAATTGTAAGACAAAACAGCACTTACATACAAAATTTATACTGTGGTAACATTATTTTGACAACAACTAACATTTGAATCACAATTAATGTCCAGCTGCTTTTTTTGTTTGTTTGTTTGTTTGTTTGTTTATTTATTTATTTATTTATTTATTTATTTATTTATTTATTTTGAGAGAGAAACAGAGCATGAGCAGGGGCGGGACAGAGAGAGAGGGAGACACAGAATCCGAAGCAGGTTCCAGGCTCTGAGCTGTCAGCATAGAGCCCGATGTGGGCCTCGAACTTGTGAACCTCGAGATCATGACCTGAGTCAAAGTCAGATGCTTAACTGACTGAACCACCCAGGCTCCCTTGTCTAGCTGCTTTTTACACTTCCCAGGCTGTCAGAAGATTAAAATAAGAAGTGAACTAGCTTCAGCAGCAGTTTTCAAACGTCAGTGCAAGAGCAAAGGAAATTTCCATATGTGAAAATCCATTTCACTGTACAATTGAGGATCTTCCACTCAGCCTAAAATTGGAAGTGATCAAACTGCAATGTAATGTTAGGCTAATGGCGAATATCAAGAGAGGAATGTAACAAAATTCTATAAATCCCTTCCAAGCAACGACTATGCTCAAGTAATATCCCTTACCCATGGATTATTGTTAGTATTTGGCAGTACCTGTCTCTGGGAAAAGAAAGGTATCGTCAAAGATGAAATCAGTAAAATCTCACTGTAGGTCAGCATTAAACAGTTGTATAATTGCCATTGACTTTGGTGATAGGGAACACTAACTTTGAGCCCCAATTAAACAGAATTTTATCTCTAAATAAGAGAAGTCCATTTTCCGTATTAGTATTATCAAAAACTGGTGCTTATTATATTTGGAATGTTGTCCCCCCAAAAGTTGTGAAAATCTGTTTTCTCTCTTGTTCTCTAACTAGCTACATAATACCTTCAATTTTGCCTCACAAAGCCTGAAAGGTTTACTGTATGACTCTTTACGGAAAGAGTTTGCCAGTCCTTGGATTAGATTAAGATGGTAGCAGTAGAGATGGTGAGAAGTGAACTGATTTGACATCTAATTGGGTAGGAAGGCAGCAAGGATCCACAGGTTCAGATACTTGAGTGTGAAGGAAGTTAAAGAATGAAGGGGTAAGCAACCGAGTGAACAATGGTCTTACTTAGGTCGGGCGGTGGGGGTGGGGGCGGTTAGGAGAGGAACAGGTTTGGAGAGGCAAATCAGTAATTCTTTTCGGACTTGGTAGGTTTAACATGTACATTACATATCCAAGTGTTGATGTCCAGTTAACTATTGACTGTATGAGCCTTGAACTCAGACGACAAATGGGAGTTGAAAACATAAATACTGTAGTCATATGCCTGTAGATTTTCTCTCAAAGCATGGATCTGCCACAAACGAAAGGATGAAATTGGATCTGTATCTTACACCATAAACAAAAATTAGCTTAAATGGATTAAAGACCTAAATGTAAGACTTAAAACCATGAAACTCCTGGAAGAAAATGGAGGCCAAAATCTTCATGACACTGGACTTGAGAATGATTTCTTGGATATAATTCCAAAGTCATAGGCAACAAAGACAAAGACAGATGGGACTACATCAAACTAAAAAACGTTTGTGCATCAAAGGACACAGCAGAGTGAAAAGGCATCCTACAGAATGGGAGAAAATATTTGCAAATCATAAATCTGATAAGGGGTTAATATCTAGAATATATAAAGAACTCCCACAACCTAAAAAAAAAAAACAAAACACCTGATTTAAAAATGGACAAAGGGCTTAAATAGACATTTCTCCATGATGATATACAAACAGGCAATAAGCATATGGAAATGTGCTCAATATCACTAACCATCCTAGAAGTGTAAATCAAAATGACAATGAGATATCATTTCATATCCATTAGGATGGCTACTACCAAAAACAACAACAACAACAACAACAACAACAACACACCCAGAAAAGAATAGGTGTTGGTGAGAACATGGAGAAATTAAAATACTTGTGCATTGTTGGTAGAAGTGTAAAATGGCACAACTTGAAAACAGTATGAGGGTTCCTCAGAATATTAAGAATAATACTACCATATGGTCCAGCAATCTCACTTCTAGATATATGTCTGAAAGAATTGAAAGCAGGGTCTTGAAGGGGTATTTGCATACCCCAGTTCATTGCAGCATTATTTAGGATAGCCAGGAGGTAGAAGCCACCAAGATGTTCATCGGCAGATGTATGGACAAATAAAATGTGGTATATACATACAGTGGAATAATTTACAGCCGTAAGAAGGAAAGAAATCCTGTCACATGCTGCAGCATGATTAAACCTTGAGAACATTATGCTGAATGAAATAAACCAGACAAGAAAAGACAAATACTGTATGATTCTGCTTAGATGGGGCACCTAAAGCAGTTGAATTCATCGAAACAGAACGTAGAATGGTGGTTACCAGGGACCACAGGGAAGGGAAAGGGAGCGTTGTTGTTTAGTGGGAATAGAATTTCAGATTTGCAAGATGAGAAAGTTCTGAAGATCTGTTTCACAACAGCGTAAATATACTTAACATTACTGAACTGTATACTTTCAAATTGGTTAAAAGGGTAAATTTTGTCATGTTTTTTTACTATAAAAAAAAAAGACCCTGTTCACTGAAAAATCATAGGAGCCAAGGCAATTTTTTTTTTAAATTTTTTCAACGTTTATTTATTTTTGGGACAGAGAGAGACAGAGCATGAACGGGGGAGGGGCAGAGAGAGAGGGAGACACAGAATGGGAAACAGGCTCCAGGCTCTGAGCCATCAGCCCAGAGCCCGACGCGGGGCTCGAACTCACGGAGCGCGAGATCATGACCTGGCTGAAGTCGGACGCTTAACCAACTGTGCCACCCAGGTGCCCCAGCAATTTTTAAAAAGAAATACGAAGTTGGGATAATTATGCAACCTGATTTCAAGACTAACTATGAAACAGCAGTGTCGAGACAGTGTGGCATTGGTAGTTAGATATGTAGAACAGAAGAAAGTATAGTAGATCCAGATATAGATGATCAATTAATTTTTGGCAAAAGTGCTAAGGACTTTTAATGTGAAATTCTCTTAAACGGTACTCAAACAGCTGTGTGTCCATTTTGGTGAATAAAATGATCTTGTGTATTAGACACCAGATCAATGGTGGCCTGGGGAGCAAGGACCAGGGTTGGAGTGTAAATGGGCAGGAAGAACATTTTGGAGGTGTTGGAAATGTTCTCTGTGTTGATTGTGGTGGTGATTTCTCAAAATTGTCAAAAGTCACTGAATTCTGTCCTTTAAATAGAGTGCAATCTTTTGTACCTAAATTATGCTTCAGTGAAATTGATTTGTTTTAAGATGGGCATCAGGATTGGGAGGAAGAGATGAGATTACACAGGGGAAGAGCATGATGGAAAAGAGAAGAGAGCTGAGGACTGGGCCCTGGGGGCACTCCTGCAGGTAGAAATTGAATGAAGAGGTGAAGCTAGCAAAGAAGGCTAAGAAACAGCTGCCAAGGAAGTAGGAGATAAACTAGGGGCATGGATATCCTTGAAGCCAGTGAAAGAATTGTGTTTGGGAAAGAGAATCATTGACTGTTTGTAGTGTTGCTGGGTAAGATGAGGACAAAACCGACTGATAGGTAAAGCAACATGGAAATCATAGGTGATCTTGATGAGAATGATTACAGATGAATAGTGGGGGGGAAACAAATGGAAATGAGTTCAAAGCAGAATGGAAAGTGACAAAGCAGAGACCAGGAAGAGAGACAACATTTTAAGGAGTCTGATTTTAAAGAGAAATGGGAAATGCTTGAGGGAAATGTCTGTAGAATTTTTTTTTTTTATTCTTTGCATTTTATTTCTTGAAGGAACTGGATGGTTTGTCCTATACAATTTTCCATGGTCAGAATTTAGCTGATTGCATTCCAGTGGTATGGGTTAACATGTCCTCTCTCCTTTGTTTTCTAGAAATTGATATTTGGATCTAGAGGAACAATCAGATTCAGGTGCCATTATCTTTGGCAAGACTGAGTCATAAATGCTGTGGTGTGCCTCTGGAAGAGGCACATACTGTCTGCTTACTTCTCTGTTGATGCTCAAGCTTCAATCAATAAATGCTTTAAGGTTTACAAAACGATGATATTCCAATGTTGTCATTTCTTTAAATTTATTACCAGGATTAATTCTTTAAAGAGAAGCTCTACCTCACCTACTTCTTGGGTTATCCAGCAGATCAGTTTTCACAGAAAAGGCAAGACAAATGCTGGATCCTTTCCTTTTACTTCCCAGTTCCCAAAGACTTGGTTCCCTATCGTTCTCCAAAAGTGACTCACTTAGGGTGTTATTTTGTTTTTGTTTCCGGTATCTGTTTTGAAGTCATGGGTTTAAACATACTTGGCTTTAATCTATTGCAGTTATAACCTTAGTGATGGTCAGATTTTGCCATCTTTGGCCAGGGACTTTTCTTCAGGTTGGCTTCTAAGTCCCTTTTGTGTGACTCCCCCCGTCTTTGATAGCCCCCTTGCTTTCTGAAATGACAAGATGTAGCAGCCTCATTTCTGCCTCAAACCAGGGCTAAGCTGTTCTGCCAAGAAGCCTTGATTTCTTGGAGTGGGAAACGGTATTTGTAGGCAACATTTGGGGTGCTAGGGACATTTGTTGCCACTGGGCCTCTTCAGTGTTTCTGGAGAGGACTCAGAAACCATGCCACCACTGCCATCTTCCCAGAGTATAAGGGCCATACTTTTCAATCAGAAAATTTCTCATTCTGAACAGCCATTATGATTGATACTGTTGCTGCCTTACAGTAATTAATTGTGCTGCTTCTGTCCTGGTAAATATGGACTGGATTCTGGATCTCTGCCTTGAGCTTCTGAGGAAGGAAGATTTAGCTACTGCGGGGATGAGTCCTGGGCTGATAGTAATGGCGACACTTGCACTGAGTGTTTTCCTCCCTACTCTTAAAATCTCAGCAGTGCGGAAGTCAGCGTATTATTGGACTGCCTATCCTCACTCTATCACACGCCTTTCCCTAATTTCTTGGCAGCTACACTTCTAACTCTTCCTAGCTAAAATTTCCACTAGACAGTTGAAGATTGAGAGATCTGTAGGTCACTGTTCTCTTTCATAGTATGAAAAAAATTCAGAATTCTTGATGAAGATTGATTTAAATCTTTTCCATTTCTGCGGCACTGACTTGCATGCTGTTGGGATTAAGGAGGAAATGCTAGAAATGGTCCTTGTCCTTAAAGGACCCACCATCTAAGTGATGATTTAGCCTGATGTTGTAGAGATATTCCATCCCACATAGTGGGGATATCCAAACCTTGCACAACTGCTTGGGTTGGAATTCTTATTTTCCTAGTGCAATATAGGCATCCCTGTACCTTTGATTTCCTCATAAGTAAAACAAGATGAAGATTTTGAGATCTGTTTGCTTTCCAAATTCTAAGTTTCTGTGAATGAAACAGGCTTAGTTCTACTGTTGGGTTTACCTCTAGCATTGGAGCCCTACTAACCTGGTGATTGCTGCCTGCTGCCTTTTCCTTGTGCTCCCAGCCCACCTCCTTCTCCATTCTGGTGTACCCTCAACCTCACATTAGACCATCAGTCTTTTTTTTTTTTTTAATTTTTTTTTCAACGTTTATTTATTTTTGGGACAGAGAGAGACAGAGCATGAACGGGGGAGGGGCAGAGAGAGAGGGAGACACAGAATCGGAAACAGGCTCCAGGCTCCGAGCCATCAGCCCAGAGCCTGACGCGGGGCTCGAACTCACGGACCGTGAGATCGTGACCTGGCTGAAGTCGGACGCTTAACCGACTGCGCCACCCAGGCGCCCCATAGACCATCAGTCTTTCTAAAACAAACATGTTACTCCTCAGTTTTTAAGTATAAGAACTTCGTAAAGTATGACTCTGTGCAGGATGGGACTTGGCTCCCTAATTTCTTCTTGGTTTCCTTTCTTGCCCCTTCCCTCCATCAACCAAACCTATCTCTGGTCATACTGGACTGTTCACCATGCCTTAAAATCACCGTGCTTCTTCTTAATCTGAAATTTGCATAAACAGTCCCATCTGACCAAAAGTGTTTCATTTATTACCCTTTTGGAGAATGCTTGCTCATTTTTGAGTACCCAACTCTAATGTGTATCTGCAAGTCTTCCTTAACCTTTCTGGGCATTTAGCTAGTCTGGCCTCTTATCCTATAATACTTTGTACATTTTGTACTATGGATTTATCATATTGAATTATAATTTATTTTATTTATTATTTTTTAATGTAATCTCTATCCCCAATGTGGGTCTCAAACTCATGACCCAGAGATCGACTCATGTGCTCTACCAACAGAGCCACCAGACGCCCCTATGATTTCTTTTCAAATTCTCTTCTTTCATTTGGTCTCCCAGAGGATGATTCTTAATTCAACTAGCAGTGCTCAACTCAATATAGTGGGTGGATGGATGGATGGATGGATGGGTGGGTGGATGGATGACCAAAGTGCAGGTGCCGGCGTCAGAACCCATGATTCAAGACTCAGTTTTTAATCCCTTAGGACATTGAGGGAAATAAATTACTTTATTTCATTCTGTATTATTTCTCTTTTTGCCTTTATTAAGTTATGTATGTCCATTTGGAAGAATAAGAATAATAAGTGAGCCAAAAAGAAAGGCCAACTAATATCTTCCACCCAGAAATAATAGTTGACTGTTTTATGTGCATTATTTGTGCTAGAATTTTATCTTGAACATATAGAAGCTTTTAACATGATGTATTCTGAACATACCATTTTGATTTTTTTGCACTTAGAAATATACTATAAACATTTTTCATGTCTCAAATTTTTTAATGGCTGCATGGATTATATCATAATTTATTTAACCAGTTTGTTTTATTTATCATTTAGATTGCTTGAAATTTTTAGATTCTGGAAACTGCACTACAGTGTCATTTTTGTAGCTGTGGGTTTTTTTGTGTGGGGTGTGTGTGTGTGTATATTTCCTATTCATGACTTTTTCCCTTAGGATAAATTCTTAGAAGTGAAATTAATGGATAAAAATATGGATTTTGAGTTTTCTCCACCTTGAGTGTGCTGGTCAGATAGCTTTTTTTTTTTTAATATTTCTGAGAGAGAGAGAGAGAGAGAGAGAGAGAGAGAGACAGCACGAGTGGGGAAGGGGCAGAATGATAGGGAAACACAGAATCTAAGGCAGGCTCCAGGCTCTGAGCTGTCAGCACAGACCCTGACATGGGGCTCAGACTTGGGTTCATGACCTGAGCCGAAGTCGGACGCTTAACTGACTGAGCCACCCAGGCACCGTCACATATTGTGTTGAGTCACTGGGGGCAATATTTACAGGTGGTGTAACCAGTTGTCATTGTACACTGAACTACTTTCTTTCTTATTGATCTAACTTCCCTCAATCAAGGACCCAAGGGCTCAGCTTGAATTCTGGAGATTTGCTCTGGTTTCTATGACTTGGGTGATCTTAAAGATTGGAACTTGTAGGGGGTCCCTGGGTGGCTTGGTCAGGTAAGCATCTGACTCCAGCTAGGGTCATGATCTCCTGATCTGTAACTTTGGGCCCCACGTTGGACTCTATGCTGACAGCTCAGAGCCTGGAGCCTGCTTCAGATTCTGTGTCTCCCTCTCTGCCCCTCCCCTGCTCATGCTCTGTCTCTCTCTTTCTGTCTCAAAAATAAATAAACATTAAAAATATTTTTAAAAAAAGATTGGAATTGGTAAACCTGCACTTGTTAAAAAGGAATACTATTAGGATATGTCTGTAATAGTTCACGGCATGGAGTTGATTGATGGCCACTACTCCCTCGAGGGCCACATCTGGGAACTTTAAAAAAAATGTATAGCTACGTAGTTAGAATTGCTTTATTTTTTTGTGTGGTCTTTGAAGCCACTGGGCCCTCTCTGAGTAGCACAGGGAAGAAAGAATTTTAGGAATAACACAGCAGTTTTATGGGTGAGAATTACCTGAAAAAAAAAAAGGTATAATTTACTTTTCGTGACCTATTTAGTCATCATTTCTACCAAACTAAAATTCAAACAAGATATGCATAAATAAATCATACTGTATTCATTTTGAACTTATTTTATTTACAAATAAATGCATAGCATAGAGGTGCTTTTTGACTACTCTCTGGCCATAGAAGAATTGTGTTGTCCCTCTTGTCATTTTAAACAAATGCTAACTTACTTTTTATAGCAAGTTTATTGAGATAGAATTCACATACCACACGGTTCACCTAGAGTGCACAAGTCAGTGTTTTTTATTTTCATCACAGAGTTGTGCAGTAGTCACCACAGGCAATTGTAGGACATTTCCACCAATGTGGAAAGAAACCCCATACTAATTAGCGGTCATTTCTTATTTCCTCCTAGCCCTCCTCCCTCCCTCTTTCCTTCTCTCCTTCCTTCCTTCCCTCTCTCCCTCCCACCCTCCCTCTCTCCTTCTTTCTTTCTTTCTTTCTTTCTTTCTTTCTTTCTTTCTTTCTTTCCTGGAATTTGATCTGTGCCTTATTCCTAATTTTTTTTTTTAAAGTTTGGTAAAAGCATGACCACTTCCAGAATTAGCGTTGCATAAAAATACTTAGACCAATCGATAAGTAAATTGTCATTTGACTAGAAACATAAGTTCTTTATGAAACCCCTTAACATATATTTACTTTTGTATATAGACTGTTATCCAAGAAAAAATGGTAAGTGAAGAGTTCAGATTTATTAGATAAGACTTGACTTGTGGGCTTTGGAAAGATGTGGAAACTCTTACTGAAGAGTTTTTTTCTTACTTTATTTCCCTAAACTTTTCTTCCTGGCTTTAACGTGGGCTTACTTCTTGAGTCTCAGTCTGTCAAAATGTCCCACATAAAGCATTGCAAAGAATAATTTGTTAGGTACAAATTTCACTTCTTGAACTTGTGACAGATGATTCTTCCAAAGATATCTGTCTGTCTGGCTCTCTTTTTTAATGTTTTATTTTTGAGAGAGGGAGAGAGAGTGCAGGTGGGGGAAGGGCAGAGAGAGGGGGACAGAGGATATGAAGCGGGTTCTGTGCTAACAGCAGAAAGCCCGACATGGGCTCAAACCCATGAACTGTGAGATCATGACCTGAGCTGAAATTGGACGTTTAAACAACTGAGCCACCCAGGTGCCCATCGAAGATGTCTCTTGTCCAAGCATGAGGTCTAGTTTTTTCTGGAGCAGTCTGAAGAAGCCTTAGGGGCATCTTCTCTTTCCTGGACAACTTTAATGCATCCGTGGAATCTGCCACCCTTTCTAACTCTTCCAGACTTGAACTTGGCAATCTCTGCCATTTGGCATTCTGGTCTAAAGTTATAAGCATGTCTCTTTTTTCAGTAGGACAACCAGAGTTTATGCATGTCTTCATTACTTTCATTCCTAATTGTTGACAGGTCCTTGAAGCCCCAAGTTTCACTTTTTTCCCCCTAATTTCTTGGGTCATCAAAAAATTCTTTGAGTCCTTTCCTTGACCAGTGGTGTAATTTACCCCAAAGAAAAGATGTGATATTTGGTGTATTCTTAGGCAACCTGTCGTAACCGAGGAAGTTGTGATGACCGGAAAGTCTCCGGGGTAGCTGCGGATCTTCTGCAAAGAACAGGCAAACTGCTCATCTGCTTCCTGTCTCTGTGGATTTGGTCGTTCTGGACATTCCATGTTAAATGGAATCGTAGAACATGTGGTCCTTTGTGACTGATTTCTGTTGTAGCATGTATCAGTACTGCATTCCTTTCTATTGCCGAATAATATTCCATTGTATGAAAATACCATGTTTTGTTTATCTGTGTACTGGTTGATGGACGTTGGGTTATTTGGCTATTCAGAACAATGCTGCTACAAACATTCATGTACACATTTTTGTGTGGATGCGAATTCATTTTATACTTCTTTTTTTCCAGTGTCTTTCTCGAGAAGCAGGTGGAAACATGAGCATTCAGTTTCTTGGCACAGTGGTAAGTATGAAAGAATTATTACTTTGTATAATCATTTAATTTACAGAGAAACAAAAGCGTTCAAATAGCTTTAGCCCATGTATTTGAACTTGCCTTCATCATGGTTTTATTTTACTATTAAATGAGGTATCTTTGTATAAGAAAATGCATTCTTTAATGTGTTCGTCACGTTTCCGTGATAGAATAGTTTTAGCTATTTCTTTTTAGAGAGAAAAAGGTGTTTTTTTTATTATTATTTGAACTTTGTTGAGTATTTCAAGTGCTTTTTTTCTACTGAATATTTTCTCTCTGTTTTTATTATAAAAATAAGAACATATTATTTAAGATGCTTTTGAAAATAGTGACCATGGCTTTTTTCTCTTCAGTTTTCCTTCTAGCTTTCTCTATCAGGTCCTTTCAAGTACACATTTCTAAGGGAACTGAGACATAATTTTGGATCTTGATTTTTTTCACTTAAGATCCTATTAATCATTTTCCATATTGCTAGAAAATATCAGCATCATTTTACTGGAGCTGTGTTTAACATTCTGATGAGTAGATGTGACATATTTTCTTATCCATGAATCCCAATTGTTAGGTATTTAAGTTACTCCTCGTTTTTGCCATTATGAATGGTGTTCTAATGAACAACTTAATGGGTTTTGCTTTTTTGACATTTTGAATTATTTTCAAGCATGTTCAGAAATGTATGAAATATATCTCATTCTAAATAAAATCATGGTGCGCCCGTGTGGCTCAGTTGGAAAAGCATCTGACTTTGGCTCAGGTCATGATCTCACGGTTTGTGAGTTTGAGCTCCACATTGGGCTCTGTGTTGTCCGTGCAGAGATTGCTTTGGATTCTCTCTTCCTCTCTGTGTCTCTCTGCCCCTCTCCCACTCATACTCTACCTCTCTCTCAAAAATAAATAAGCATTAAAAAAATTTTAAGTGAATAGAATCAAAACCATGAATAATTTTATGGCTTAGTACACATTATCAGTTACCTCATATCTCTTTAGAATGCCCTTCGTCATGTGTCAGCATACCACTTTGCACTCTCACTAGTAGTAGTTATGATTTTTAAAAGCATTGAGCTTTATCTATGGAAAGCAATTTACAGTTACTATTTTTACTTTTGTAAAAGTAACGAGCATAATAATCATATCATTAGTAGTATTAGTTATAATTTTCAAAATAATTTAACTGTTAAAAAAGGTAACTTATTTATTTTAATTAGCATTTCTGTTTACTCCTTATGTATTCGAATGTTTCTCCATGTATTCATTTGCTAGGTATCATTTATAATCTGTAAAATGTCTGTTCATAGTTTTGGGTACCTTGTTCAGGTTGTAAATTCACATTGGATAGTTCTGTTTGCTCTGTGAGTTTATTGAGAATATCAGAGGAGAGGCCTGTGGCGTGGATCAAAGGATAAGTGTTTTTGTAGTCATGGAGATAGGAAGGACATTACTAATAATGTGCATTTATAGTTTACATATAGAGACACAGTAAAGTTTACGTATCAAAGCATATGTAGTAATATATGCATAGGCACTTGACTTATGTTACATAAATTTTAAGTGTAGCACCTGCGATTTATAGTTATTTTTTCTGATAAGTTATTTCATGCTTTTTTTTAATTTAAAAATTTAAATATTATTTCAATGCATGTCCTAAGAAATTGTATTAGGGTTCTCCAAAGAAACAGAACCAGGAGTGTGTGTGTGTGTGTGTGTGTGTGTGTGTGTGTGTGTGTAGAGAGAGAGGAAAAGGGGTCAAGTCCAAAACCTTTACAGTAGGCCAGGAAATGGTTGGAGTTCAAGTACAAAGACCATGTGCTTGCAGGATTCCTTCTTGCTTGGGAGGCCAGTCCTTTTTCTTCAGTTGATTGAATGTTACCCAACCAGATTATGAGGTGTAATCTGCTTTACTCAAGATCTACTGATTTAAATGTTAATCTAAAAATAACTTCATAGAAACATCTAGAATAATGTTTAGCCAAAAATCTGGATACTGTGGCCTAGCCAAGCTGACACATAAAATTCACTATCACAGAAGTATACATCCCATCTCCTAGTGTATTTTCATTATTAACAGTAGATATGCAGGCATACCTTAAGGCTGTTGTGGGTTTGGTTCCATACTACAGCAAGAACGCTTATGTCACAATACAGCGAGTCAAATGAATTTTTTGGTTTCCCAGTATATATAAAAATTATGTTTATGCTATAGAATAGTCTCTTAAGTGTGCAAAGCATTATATTTAAAAAAAATGCACAGGGGCGCCTGGGTGGCTCAGTTGGTTAAGCTTCCAACTTTGGCTCAGGTCATAATCTCACGGTTTGTGGGTTCAAGCTCCACGTCAGGCTCTGTGCTGACAGCTTGGAGCCTGGAACCTGCTTTGGATTCTGTGTTTCCCTCTCTCTGTGTGTATTCCCCACCCATGCTCTGTCTCTCTCTTAAAAAGAAATAAACATTAAAAAAATTTTTTTAATAATAATTAAAACACAATGCACGTAACTTAATTTTCAAACACTGTATTCCTAGGGGTTCCTGGCTGGCTCAGACAGAAGAGCTCAGACATGTGACTCTTGATGTCAGGGTTGTAAGTTTGAGCCCCATGCTGGGTGTAGAGATTACTAAAAATAAATAAACTATTTAAAAATAAATAAAAATACTGTATTGCTATAAAATGCTAATCATAATCTGAGCTTTCAGTGAGTTGTAATCACTCACCGATCACAGGTTACAACAATACAGTAATAATGAAATACAGTCATAATGAAAAAGTTGAAATATTGTAAGACTTACCAAAATGTGACATGGAGACAGGAAGTGAGCAAGTGCTGTTGGAAGAATGGCACTGATAGACTCACTTGATGCGGGGTTGCTACAAACCTTCAGTTTGTAAAAAAAAGAAACAGTATCTGCAGCATGCAGTAAACCAAAGCACAATAGAATGAAATACGCCAATATACTTCCAGAAATAGAATTACACGTCTTCTCATGCAACAATAACTCATGGGCATCTTTCCTAGAATGTATTCTGTGGAGGTCTTTCTGTACCTCAGTGTTCATGCTGGAAAGGGCACTTTTTCTGTTGCTGCTACTGGATAACTCTCCTTGCATTCTAATCGATTTCTCAGCGCTCACACATGGAACACTGAGCTGTCAACAGGCAAGACCCACAAACAAAACCCAAACATTTCTCTTGCAATTTTTTCCTATCTCGAAAATGGCTACATGAGCTGCCCCAATCCTGACCAAACCTTTCATCATCTCCTGTCTGAATTACTGAGTCACCGGTCTTCCCACCTCTGCCTCTGGTCCTTAGGCTGTTTTTAATTTAACCATTAATGTGAGACGTGTGTGTGTGTGTGTGTGTGTGTGTGTGTGTGTGTTTTAGTTTATTTATTTATTTTGAGAGAGAGGGAGTGCGCACATGAGCTGGGGAGAGAGAGGCAGAGGGAGAAAGAGAGAATCCAAGCAGGCTCCACGCTGTCAGCCCAGAGCCTGATGCAGGACTGGATCCCACGGACCGTGAGGTCATGACCTGAGCCGAAACCAAGAGTGGGACACTTATCCAGTGGAGCCACCCAGGTGCCCCATTAATGTGATCTTTTGAAATATAAATCCAGTTAGTTGGTCTTGTCACTCTTCTTCAAACATGTTGGGCACACACCTCAGGGTCTCAGCTGCCTTTCCTCTGCCAGGACTGTCTGCCCCCACATACCTGCACAGGAGATTCCCTCACTTTCTTCGGGTCTTTTTACACAGCAGCCACCACCTCAGGGATGGCTTCCGGGTCACACTGTATAAAATTTTGACCACCTTTCCTCCACTTTGTTCTTTTTCTCTAGCAGTTATCACTATTTGACGTACTTTAATGTTTTACTTTTAAAAACTGCTTATGATAAGCCTCATGAGCAAAGGGCTCTGGTCTGTTCTGCTCCCCACTCTCCACCCAGCACTCAGAACAGCACCCTAGTGAACAGTGGGCACCCAGTAAATACTTGTCGAGCGAATTCATGAGATTGACAGGCATGAAACCTAAGAATTAGGCTTAAGAAAGAAATGGGAAGAAAGCAAATACAGAAACAAATGGAGAAATGGAAAAGTGTAGGGGACTTTGGGACCTTAGAGTGAATCCCCCTTCCTCAGATCAGGAACTTGCATCAGAAAAGACAGCTTGTTTTGCCCAAGGTTTCACAGCCAGTTGGTACGTAGAGCAGGCAAGCATGCTCGGGTTTTCTGCTGTGCCCAGTGCTCTTCCCATCAGCAAATGCCCTTTACCTCATTTAGTTTCATCCACTCCAGGCACCTAAAACATACGCACGTGCCCCTAAACAGCCACAACCTCCCCAAACATCTGTCCGCGTTGTTTATACAGCTTGTATGGAGAAGGAACGTCAATTTCTAGTGTAGTTTCTAAGCACTCTAAAATTCTGCATCGCCTGGGTTGGGATGGCCAGTGTAGTTTGTTTACAATGCATTTTTCTATTAGCAATAAGAGACCAGGATGGAAGAGGGAAAGAAAGGATTTAGAGATAGTGGGACTAATAGGACAGATACAGAGTACTTTCCAGGTGATTTCTAGCTAGGTTGTGCTGCTTCAGTCCTAATTTTCTAAAGCAGAAGCAGGTTCCAAAGCTTGCACTCCAGGAGCAAGAACATTAGCAGGTCACATGGTAAAGGGAGGACTTTCCCAATACACATTTGTCTTTGTTTTGCCTTTGTGAGAATACCTGTGGAATTTTCCATAGAAGTTGGCTTTTGAATATTGATAAACATGACCTTCAGAGTTTAATTTTATGAGTTTTTTAGAAAGAGCTTAATTTTATTTATTTTTTAATGTTTATTTTTGACAGAGAAAGGAGGAGGAAGGAGAGAGAGAGAGAGAAGAGAAGAGACGGGGAGAGAGGGAGAGACAGAAATTATGAGCAGGGGGTAAGGGCAGAGAGAGAGAGGGAGTCTGAAGGTCCAAAGTGGGCTCTCCACCGAGAGCAGAGAGCCTGATGTGGGGCTTGAACTCACTAATGGTGAGATCACGACCTGAGCGGAAGTCAGATGCTTCACTGACTGAGCCAGGAGGCGCCCAAGTAAGAGTTTAATTTTAGACTAAGAAGTACTTTGTTGCAATGATAAACTTCAAAAATGTTACTGTTTCAACTCAGGGAAGGTACAGACTTCAAAATAATTTATTTCATTCCTTTTTTTTATATACACTTTGAATTTTAAAAAATACCATTTTGTTATTTTCACGTCCAGCAAAATAAATCTCATTAAAATTAGATTTTGTTAGATATATAAATATTAAATATTATATAAACTATTATATATTTCAAATATTTGTAAGTATGTGTAAAAGGACATTTGTAAAATATTTGTTGGGGTATCTGGGTGGCTCAGTCAGTTAAGCGTGTGACTTTTGCTCAGGTCATGATCTCATGGTTAGTGAGTTCAAGCCCCGCATCAGGCTTTCTGCTGTCAGTACAGAGCCCGCTTTCAGTCCTCTGTCCCCTTCTCTCTCTGCCCCTCCCCTGCTCGCTCGCGCTCTCTCTCTCTCTCTCAAAAATAAATATTATAAAAAATATTTATAAGCTACAAAGCGTAAAGATAAAACAAATGTACACCCACCAGAGTTTTTCTGAAAACAACAAAAAATTTTTCATTATCTTGGAAGTTCACTGTGGGCTCCTTCTCAATCCTACTAGATACCCTTTCTCCCCCTTTACAGAGAACTTTTTGATTTTTATCACTCTTTTTTTTTAAAGTTTTCCACATATATGCACGCCTAAATATCATACAGCTTAGTTTTGCATGCTTTTAAGCTCAAAATGCATGGGATTATATTCTATAATCATCTATGGCATGGTTATTTGGTTCTGTGCTGTTTGTGAGGCCCACCTCGACTGTTGATGGACCCCCGGGTGGTCTCCAGTGTTTTTGCTGTAACTCAGTGCTGCTGTAAGCATTTATGTCCATGAGTGCATGTATCCTGCTTTGCACGTATGCAAGAGCTTTGTTAGGGTTGATGTGCATGGAGTATGCAGTGAATGAATTCACTCTGTTCCACGTATTCACTAGTACTTGATATTATCGGACTTCTTAATTTCTGCCAGTGTCTGTAGTGTCTTCATTGTGGTTTTAATTAACATCCTGATTATTAATGAAGTAGGACATATTTTTCTGGATATATTGCTCCTTTATGTTTATTGACCATTAAGTCTATTCCTCTGTAAAGTACCGCTTAAACCTTCTGCCCATCTTTCTGTGGAGTGAGACTGTATAAGTGCATGAATTTAGTCTATTTATGTCAT
The DNA here is from genome assembly GCF_007474595.2 of Lynx canadensis. NCBI lineage: Eukaryota > Metazoa > Chordata > Mammalia > Carnivora > Felidae > Lynx > Lynx canadensis. Next base: position 71,684,106 of record NC_044303.2, read on the forward strand.
TTGCATTTTCAGTAATAAGGCAGAAGGATTGGGTTGGACCACATGACTAGTTCTGACTATGAGCTATGAATGGAAGTGACTGTCAAGAACAATGGAGGGTCTGAGGTTTTACCCTATTTGAAGATTAACCCATTATAGTCATGTATGCTGGTGGAAGAGGCGAGACTCCAGGGTCTGAGATGGATGGTTTATTACAACAATAACAATAGCTAGAATATCATTATTTTTGCACCATTTCCTTGAGCTCCAGTTCCCACAGGGCAGTGTGATGAGGGCAGGGGGACACCTGCTTGCACAGTGGGTTGTGTGTTACAGCAGAGGAGCCTGAGTTTAGTTCAGAGAACCCCAAGTGTCTGTATGGGCAGGGAGCATGCCTTCCTTTGTTCTGAGGGAGACATTGCTATGCAAACAGCCTTGAAAAATAGTCCAGAACAAAAGACAGTCAGTGCCGTGCTCACAAGAAGTGGAGAAGCACGAGAGACCCATGGAGAATAGTCTCCTCACAGAGAGGTCCTCACTTCTGGTCAGGGAGTGACAAGAGCAAGTGTGAGCTTTCTGGGTTCTACCATGTCCACCAAGCTGTATGCTTGGTTGTTGAGTCCTAGCAGCACGCGTCCCTGAGGAAGATGGGAGCTGGGCACTGTCCCCTCAGCCTTCCACGGACTAAGATTTCCGTTATTTCTAAAGCCTAACCTAGCTTATCCTGACACACAGCCTTGGAACTTAAAGGACTCTCTTCTTGTTCATAGAGCCCCACTCCCACTTACATAGATTCAGATTCATATAAAAGGTAGAGATTGGAGATACGGTGGATTTAGTCCACTTTAAAGCCTTTGGCTCTTCAACTTTAAAGCTAAGAGTAAGGTCTCTCCTTTCTGTTACTGTTTGAACTTGATTTAAAAATTGTTAAGTAGTAGTATTTTTATGTAATGAAAGGCAAACTCTTCTGAATTAGTGAAGGGCGTTGAGAGATGAAATTTGTGCCTCTATGATTCAGAGACGCAGCCTCTTTGACTTGAATGTACATACAAATTCAGACCATCCACATTTTAACCTTTGGTATCTATTAGTTTCATTAACCATCCCCAAAAAGTAGGATATAAGACAGTTGTTAATTTCATAAGTTTGCGTGCAACAGGTTGCCACAAACGGGGTGGCTTAAAACAACAGAAATGTGTTCTCTAAGAGTTTGGGAGATGAGAAATGTGAAATCAAGGTGTAGGCAGGGCTGGCTCCTTCCGGAGGCTCTCCCAGGGAATCAGGTTCATGGCTCTTGCACAGCTTCTGGTAGTTGGGAAGCACTTGCTGTTTGGTGGCTTAGACCTGCATTGTTCCGGTCCCTGCTTCTGTCCTCACATGGCTCCCTACCTCGGGTCTGTGTATATTCGGTCACAGACATCTGACGGCACCAGTCATTGGATTTAGGACCCACCCTTACAGTAAGACCTCTTCTGAACTAATTACATTTGCAAAGACCCCCCTTACCACTGAGGTCACATTCTGAAATATCAGTTGGATGTGCTGTTTTGGATAGCAGTGTTCAACCCAGGATACACTCCACATAGACAGGCACGAAAGCGTATTTGATGTGTATGAAAAGTTGAAAACTAATTCAGGCAATGTGCCTAAAAATATATTTTATAAACAGAGCATTGTTCCTTAGGTCTAGATCTTACTAATAACTGACTTGAGTACTGCCATTTATTTTCCTGAGTATTTTCTTACCTATTATCATCACCTATATCTCACATTTAAACATGTGGGACGCTGATGAAGAGTATGCCTGATTTTCAGAAGACAACATGAGCACAGGCAGGTTAAATGACTATTCAGTGCTAATAACTGGTAGAAACAGGACACAAAACCAGGTGTCTCTAACTTTTAAGTTAAGCTGTTCACTATCAGAGTTCCTTAAAAACAAATTGCTTCACGGGACGTCTGGATGGCTCAGTCAGTTAAGCGTCCGACCTTTGATTTAGGCTCAGGTCATGATCTCACAGTTCATGGGGTTGAGCCTCGCATCAGGCTTCACACTGAGTGTGATCCTGCTTGAGATTCTCTCTCCCTCTCTCCCTGTCTCCCTCTCCCTCTCTCTCCCTCTCCCTCTCTCTCCCTCTCTCCCTCCCTCCCTCTCTTTCCTTCCCTCTCTCTCTCTGCCCCTCCCTCCTGCACTTGCTCTCTCTCAATAAACTTTAAAAAAAATTAAAAAAAAAAAGCAAATTACTCAACTGTATAATCCAGTTATGGCCATAACTGCTAAGTACAACTGTGACAAAATACCTTAGTCTGGGTGGTTTAAACAACACACATTTATTTTTCACAGTTCTGGAGGCTGGGAAGTTCAACATCAAGATGCTAGCAGATTCATTTCCTGGTGAGGGCCCTCTTCCTGACTTACAGGTGTCTGCCTTATTAGCTGTATTCTCACATGGCAGAGAGAGTGTTCTGGGCTTTCTTCTCTTTTATTTCACTTTTATTTTTTTAAAGTTTTTATTTTCATTCCAGTTAATTAATATACAGTGTTATATTCATTTCAGGTGTACAATACAGTGACTCATCTTTTTTCCCTTTTATAAGGGACTAATCCCATCATGAGGGCCTCACTCTCCTGATATCATCCAATCCTGACTGCCTCCCAGATGCCCCCGCATCCAAGTAACATTATATTGGGGGTTGTTAGGGCTTCAACGTATGGATTTGGGGTGGGACACAAATATATAATCCATAACATACACTTACTTGGTAAGCTACGTATCCTCGAATTTTTCCAAGATATATATGCCTATTTCAAATTGTAATCTGTCTGAGTTTTGTTTGTTTTGTTTGCATGTCTTTGGTGAAGCTGTGAGTTTGTATATACCAGACAGTATCAGCACACGAAGAAACAGAAGACGTCCAATGTTTCACTTAACCAGAATTCCTTACTTGACTGCTTTACAATAAGGATGAATATTTTGATACTGTTCTTAGGAATGCACAAATTACCATTTTATTCCACAGTTTTGTATTGTAATCATTGTTTATGTTTAATTTTTAAAGTGCTATTATTTTTTAAGTACTATAATAGGATGTCAAACGTATCTCACCAAGACTAATTTTTTTTTCTTGTGAAAATAATGCACATTGTCCAAAAGCGAAAACAAGCTCAGGGTACAATGAGCAGCTTCTTCAGGGTACAGTGTGCTACTGGCACTTACCCAAGGACTCTTCAGGAACTATCAGATTGTATGTCTTTGAAGCTTAGCCAGACATCTTAATGAAACCAAATCATGGTGAAGTTCTTAAAGCTAATTTAAATCTCAAATTGTGCATTTAAATTAAGTTTTTATTGATAATAAATATACTTTATTTCTTATTAGCCTTGAAAGCTTGAGTGATAACATCAGTAGAATAAACATGTTTTACAAAGATTTACCATTAAGAAGGCTATTAATATGACCCTTGATACACTAGCACAATTAGATTTCAAAGTAAGCGTTTACGAAGTAACAGCGATTAATGACAACCATCGAAAACAATTTTGAACTCCATCAGTTTAACTCAGGAGGGTAAACTTAATATGATAATTCATCTAGTTGAATTGTATCAGCTTAGCAGGAAAGTATGTAAATATGTGACCCTTACCTACTTTCTAAATGGATGCTGTGCTGGTAGATTTATCAGTTCCATTAAAGAACTTTGGGGAACTTTGGAATTTCAGCGATGTTCCCTTGGAGGCTGAAAACCCAACCTGATCTCATACTGGGACCATTCTGGTCTGCATATTTCTATAATTTGCCTTTGCTACTAATATGACAGCAAGACACAAATAACTGTTTCTAATAATATCAGATGGAGTTGTGGAGGACAGCATTTTAATGTAGTAAAAGACCTCCCCGTGGGGTTGTTATTGCTACTATAGAACAGCAGCTATGCGGTTGCAACTGTAGTCTCTTAATTGATTCGTTTAATTAGCAAGAGCTGAGGCTTAGGCTGTGTCTTGTCATCTGATATCATAGGATCCACAGTCTGCATTATTCATATTTATAGATGTATGAACATCATCAAAAAGTTCTACTTCTGAAAACTCACATATGGATATTGAATTTTGATAGAGTAAACTCCCATTTGTTTGAACTCCAAATAATCGGAAAATGAAAAAAACTATGTTATTGTTTTTCTTAGTACTCTGGAGAAGTGAATGATGTCATACGGTTTGGGTTATTATTGTCTTCCAAAAATAAACTTCCAGGGAACTCGTTCAGTATTGTATACCTTACAGATTCGTAGGCAGTTCCTCTATTTACATCATGCCTGACTCCTCTCTAACTCCATCTGCCTTTTCTCCCTTCTGTAGCCCATCCCCTTCTCTCTACTAGTGGGGTTTCGGGAGTGAACGATGGCTTACTGGGGGGTTTTGTGTGTGCTCGTCCATGCCTGCCTCTGCCGTCACACCAAGTGCTGCTGGCTTAGGCTTTCCACTTGTGCCCACCTCCTCTTACCTGAATTGCACCCCCTGAAGTTTGCTCACCTCACCCAGCTGCGCCCCTTCCGATTTCCTTGGATGGGGGAAACTGGGGGGGGAGCTGGGAAGTGTCTAGCCACAGAGACTTCACAGGGCCACTCCCGCCCCATCCAGACAGGGCTCCTTCCCCACTGGGTCACGTTCTCCTTTTTCCTTATCCTTAGCCTGTCCAGCCACAGAGATCAGACAGAGGCCGCAGAGCAGACATTTTATGGAGGGTTGATGAAGTCGTTCTGTTCTCTAGATGCATTTTACCATACTGTGAAAAAGTAATTCCATAGCATTCTGTCTTGCCATTCCCCCCATACGCAAAATCTCAGCCAAAATGTCACTAAAACAAGATTTTTTGAGATGGGCTTTCAATGCAATCTCATTCTTGAACGTTGTTTTTGTGGTAACATGCTATCTGGGTACTATGTAACCAACCATAAATAAACCTTTGAGGGGCGCCTGGGTGGCCCAGTTGGTTAAGCATCCAACTTTGGCTCAGGTCATGATCTCACGGTTTGTGGGTTCGAGCCCCATGTTGGGCTCTGTGCTGACAGCTCAGAGCCTGGAGCCTGCTTCGGATTCTGTGTCTCCCCGTCTCTCTGCCCCTGTCCTGCACGCACTCTGTCTGTCTCTCAAAAATAAATAATAACCATTAACCTCAGCCGTAGCAATCTCTTACTCGACACATCCCCAAAGGCAAGGGAATTAAAAGCAAAAGTGAATTACTGGGACCTTATGAAGATAAAAAGCTTCTGCACAGCAAAGGAAACAACCAACAAAACTAAAAGGCAACCAACGGAATGGGAAAAGATATTTGCAAATGACATATCAGACAAAGGGCTAGTATCTAAAATCTATAAAGAGCTCACCAAACTCCACACCCGAAAAACAAATAACCCAGTGAAGAAATGGGCAGAAAACATGAATAGACACTTCTCTAAAGAAGACATCCAGATGGCCAACAGGCACATGAAAAGATGTTCAGCGTCGCTCCTTATCAGGGAAATACAAATCAAAACCACACTCAGGTATCACCTCACGCCAGTCAGAGTGGCCAAAATGAACCAATCAGGAGACTATAGATGCTGGAGAGGATGTGGAGAAACGGGAACCCTCTTGCACTGTTGGTGGGAATGCAAATTGGTGCAGCCGCTCTGGAAAGCAGTGTGGAGGTTCCTCAGAAAATTAAAAATAGACCTACCCTATGACCCAGCAATAGCACTGCTAGGAATTTACCCAAGGGATACAGGAGTACTGATGCATAGGGGCACTTGTACCCCAATGTTCATAGCAGCGCTCTCAACAATAGCCAAATTATGGAAAGAGCCTAAATGTCCATCAACTGATGAATGGATAAAGAAATTGTGGTTTATATACACAATGGAATACTACGTGGCAATGAGAAAAAATGAAATATGGCCTTTTGTAGCAACGTGGATGGAACTGGAGAGTGTGATGCTAAGTGAAATAAGCCATACAGAGAAAGACAGATACCATATGGTTTCACTCTTATGTGGATCCTGAGAAACTTAACAGGAACCCATGGGGGAGGGAAAGGAAAAAAAAAAAAAAAAAAAAAAAAAGGACGTTAGAGTGGGAGAGAGCCAAAGCATAAGAGACTCTTAAAAACTGAGAACAAACTGAGGGTTGATGGGGGGTGGGAGGGAGGGGAGGGAGGGTGATGGGTATTGAGGAGGGCACCTTTTGGGATGAGCACTGGGTGTTGTATGGAAACCAATTTGTCAATAAATTTCATACATATATTAAAAAAAATAAATAAAATAAAATTTAAAATTAAAAAAAAAATAAATAATAACCATTAAAAAATAAAAACAAACCTTTGGGATGTAGCTAAGTTTACTTTTCTGGCCTTTTGAGATTGGCATGCTGTATATCATATGAAAGTGCAATTATTAATATCCCATGATGTGATGTCTTTTGCACAAAACTTTTAGAGAAATCATGGACTGCCTGCTGCACCATGTGCTAGGAAGTTTGCTGGATGATGTGATCTGGTTTCTGCCCTTACACTGTATGTTGGCTTCAGATAAAAACAGACACACTGGTATCATGAGTATGTGGTAAGTGCTGAGATGGGTTATGTACAGGCTGATATGGTAGCAGAAATTACATATCTGTTAGCTTTTCTTTTTTCTTTTCTTTTCTTTTCTTTTCTTTTCTTTTCTTTTCTTTTCTTTTCTCTTCTCTTCTCTTCTCTTCTCTTCTCTGCTCTTCTTTTCTTTTCTTTTCTTTTCTTTTTTCTATACAGAAAGCAAGATGGCATGTTCAGAAGCTGTGCTCTGTGATGATAGTAGAGAAAACAAATGGTGTAAAATAAATGAAGGTACAGAGGCTGAGGGTGTCCAGATGTTTAAGGAAGGGCAGGTTGGCTGGTGAGGGTGCCAGGCAGGGGGCAGAGGTCTGTATGGGAGGTGAAACTAGGCAGGAGCTTGATGATGCAGAGGCCTCCTAAGGCGGTTGGACTTTATTCTCTGGACTTCGAAGGATTTGAAAGAAGAGGTGTGGTTTGTTTTGTTCGGATTTAAAATTTTTTGTTAATGTTTATTTTTGAGAGGCGGGGGCAGTGGGGGAGAGGCAGAGAGGGAGGGAGACACAGAATCCGAAGCAGGCTCCAGGCTCTGAGCTGTCAGCACAGAGCCTGATGCAGTGCTCAAACCTGCGGACCACGAGATCATGACCTGAGCCGGAGTCAGATGCTTAACTAACTGAGCCACCCAGGTGCTCCAACTTTGTTCTGATTTTAGAGAGAACTTGGAGGAGCACATGAAGAAGAGGGTGGGTTTGAGAGCTTCCTCTGGAGGACCCAGTGTCCAGTTATGTGTATTAGACAGAGTTGAAGATGATTCTGAGGTTTCTGGATGTGAACAATGATACAGTTACCTGAGGGAGAAAAACAGGAAGAAGAGAGGAATTATATTAGAGAAAAGGTGGGAGAGATAATGAATTGGATTTTTGACTGTTTTAAGTTTGAAATGCCAGGGAAACATCTCTGATATCAGGGACATTTCTGGTCTGGAGATCAGGAAAAAGGTTAAGGGTGAGCATGTAAATTGGTGCTTGGTCAACATGCAGAGGTGAGATCTGAAGCCTCCAGTAGCTGAGATTGTCCAAGGGGACGATAGAGAAGTAGAGGAAAGGCCCAGAACGGACTCCTGGGAAATGCCCACATCTAGGGAGGAGGCTCGGAGCCTCTCTAATATCATTGTTAAAATGACATTATCTCTTGTCCAAATCATTTATATTATATGTGGCTATTAGAAGCCAATTTAGTGTAACCTCAGTCATGATTTCACAGTATCCTAGCATGTCACTAATTATTTCAGAGTATCTCAAAATCCTGCTGCCATCTGTCAGAGATCCTCAAAATAAAATTAATTTTAATGAATAATATAATGCCTTACATTTGTATGATGCTTTAGGGTTTTAGAATGCTTATTTGATTCCATTCCATTTCTGAGACAAATAAGCCATACAGCAGTTTAGACGTCGTTGTAAAAATAAGACACACAGCACTCTGAAATGTCAATTAAAAATATTTGCTATTACTGAGTTATATGTTCACAAGCAATTTCCACAAACCACTACCAGGATATTAGTGGATATTGGGATGGGCCGGGCTCATGAGTGGAGGAATGCTGCATAAACCTTGATTCCCTGAGTCTGAATCCCAGATCTCCCACTGACTAGCTTTGTGAATTTGATCAAGATACTTAACCTCTCTGGTCCTCGGTATTTTTCATCAGCAGAATATCTCCTTTGTGGAACTGGTGAGGGTTGAGTAAGGAAGTGTTTGTCAAATGCCCGAAAATAATAGGTGCTTGACATACAGTGGCTCAGCTATTACTCTAGCCCTCACCCCCAACATTTAATACACTTTCCCTTTGCTTCATTTTGCTTTGCATTTTTTTTTCCTTTTTCTTGCTTGCTTGGGGACATGTTCTCATCTGAATGTGTGATCTCCAGATGAGATTATATTTGGTGCTCAGTCCCAGAAAAATTCAGAAGAAAAATATTTCTCTTTAATTTGGAAAGTCTGGTTTTTGTTCATCTTATGGTTATGACCTCCTCTCACAGTTAATGTGTTGTAATTTAATGCCAAGTATAAAGCATGTATATGAACCTGTACCTTGTGGCAGCCAGACATTTAAGAACATCAACCTGAAGAGTAGTATGTTTTACCAAGAACAGTCTTGACTGGGTAAATCTTGAGTTTGCAAGACAAAATACTTCTGATACAGGGAATTTTATGATGGTGCTTATGAGCTTTCTTCTTTCTTTCTTTCTTTCTTTCTTTCTTTCTTTCTTTCTTTCTTTCTTCTTTCTTATGTTTGTTTATTTATTTTGAGGTAGAGCATGGGGGAGGGGCACAGAGAGAGAGGATCCCAAGTAGGTTCCATACTGTTGGCATAGAGCCCGACTTGGGGGTCTTACAAACCATGAGATCATGACCTGAGCGAGAAGTCAAGAGTCAGATATTCAACCAGGGCCTTCTTTCTTATACCAGACCCACTTTGAAGAGATATTATTTCAGGTAGCCCCTTTAAAGCCACTGTGGCATAGTGCAATATGTTGCTGATTCCGTATTTATAAATTATTTGATTGTTGCTATTTAACTTATGTAAGAATGATTTGGAAATGACATTTCTTTTCTCGTAGATGTGAAGTCAGTGGTTGTCAAACTTGAGCATGTATGAGAATCACTGGGAAACCTTGCTAAAAAATGCAAATTCCCCAGGCCGCTTTCTCAGCAACGCTCATTCTGTAGGTCTCAGGTAAGACTTAGAGATCTGCATTGATAGAAATCAGTGTAAAATACACCAGGATTAGGATTTAGAATCTATTTTGACACTTAATGGTGGAATTAGTCTCTAGTTGAGGAAATGGATACCCAACACACATTAAATTAGTGGTGTTATGAGTCAAGCATAAGAGCAGTATTCTGGATGTTTCTTATTATAATGAGAGTGTAGGATACACATTTGATAACTTGAATTGATTAGTGTATGTACTTATAACACATATATATTTTTTTAAGCAGGAAGGGACAATAGGAACCACAGTATAATTAAATCTATAGTATCAACTGTATCTCTTAAGTTTTATAGCCATTAGACAGTAATCATTTTTATTTTGGGCCTAGAGTGGGGTTTTTCAACCTTGGCAGTAATGACATTTTGGACAAGAGAATTCTTTGTTGTAGGAGATTGTGCTGTGCTATATAGGACCTTTAGCAGCATCCCAGGTCTCTATCCACTAGATGCCACAGCACCTCCCCCAGTATCACAACCAGAATTGTGTCCAGACATTGCCATGTGGTCCTGGGGGTGAGAAGGGGGCAAAATCTGCCCCACCCCCACCCCCCAGCTGAGAACCACTGGCTTTAAACTACAAGCAACAGTTGGAGTTTCAGAGTTTTCTTTCCCCTTTCACTAGTAAGTTTCATGTTGGAGACACGAAGTCTCTAAAGCAGATGTAATACTCCTCAGTGGCCTGAAGTTTACAATCTTACATACATCTTGACCTACTCAAATGCCTTAGGCACAGAAAATGACAACAAACTTTAGCTAGCCTCTTGTTTGATTTTTGCTTTAGTGGCATTTTTAACTGTTAGCTGTTGGAGGTGGGTATGAGGACTGCTCCTTCATAGTCTTCCTTGTATTGGATCATAATCTAGATCTAATGAGGACAGCTGTTCATGAAAGCTCTCGTCTGCATAACTGCATTCTATTTGTTTGGATTGTTTCTACCGTTTACCAAGAAGAGTTTACCAAAGATCCTCACATGCAGAGTCGACAGGGAGAGGGTACAGGTAATATTTTATCTCAGAAGCTGCTGCTCTTTGTTTGGCCTTCCATTTTGTAAAAGTCCTGTAAAACCTTCCTGGTAAGATGTGTCATATAGTGTGTTACAGCATCACCTCACAGTGGGCTCTGCAAAAATTTTTTGTTGTTGTTCTTTTTGGCTAGCATATAATTGCATAGCTCTTTAATGTTTTGTTGTACTTGCCCCCACGTGTGGGCGGTATATGGGCATGGTGCCCAGCAGGACATGTGAGAGGCAAATAATATAGTCAGTATCTCAGGTATGTGTTTCTGAGAGGGGGCTTTCCCAAGCTGGCGCGGGTGTGTGTATGGATGTAAATTCTCAAGCTTGTGGGGGACAGCTAAGGTAATTGCTAAGGTATCAGTGTTAATTACCCTAGGTAATTACCATGAGGTCAGGGGACACGGGAAACTGTGAAGTGCCCTTGTTTGAAATAGAACCCCTGCCTCATTGAAGCACAGGGAAATGATTAGTTGCCTAGGTTTTAACAGTCACCCTGAATGTACACCGTGTCCCAGACCTCACCCAACCCTTTCCTGTCTCAGTTGCTCATGAAACTAGACCAAGGAGACAGTGCTCCTTGAATGCCTACAGTGTGCCCAATGCTGTACATTTGTCACCTCAGTTCCCACAACTGTTTGAAATCATCAGCAGAAACCCCTTTTTACAGGTGAGGTCATATCCACTGAGCCATCCAGGTGCCCCAACCCTCCTTTTAAGTGTTTGAACTTAGGGACCAGCCACTTAATGGGATAGTGTATAAAAGCTTCAGGCTCCTCTGCTTCCTCACAAGTTACTTTGTATTCAGGGAAGGAATGTTCTTTTTACAAAAGGTAGTATTTATCCAAGTAATCATTCCAGATTTTAAAAATAGATTAAAATTTCAGTTTGATTTAAAGTCTTTTTTCTTGGGATGCCTATTGGTTAAGCATCCATATCTTGATTTCGGCTCAGGTCATGATCTCATAGTTGTAGGTTTGGGCCCTGAATCAGGTTCTGCTCTGGGAGTGCGGAAACTGCGTGAGATTATCTCCCTAGTGCCCCTACCCTGCTTGCACTTGCTCACTCAGTCTCTCTGAAAATACATCAATAGACTTAAAAAAAAATCTTTCAATTTGAAAGTGAGAAAAACTTTAGATGATATTGAAGGTAATTAGATTGTGGAATACATGTTAAAGTGTGTGGTAAAAAATTAATTGTCCTTATTTGAGTATTTAACCCTTCTTTTTCTACCTCCCACTGCTTTGTTCAACCAAACTATGAGCCCCCTCAAAGGATTTTAGGAATAACATGGGTAGTTTTTGAAATACAGGTGCCTGGCAGTATTTCGCAGTATTGCAAGTCTAGACTGGCAGTTCTGAGCCCTGGGCCATTTTGCTTCTGACAGGACACTTGGCAATGTCTGGAGACATTTTGGTTATTGCAAGTGGTGGGCTGCTACTGGAATCTAGTGGGTAGATTTCCTAAAAGTTATTGGAGGCATCACCAGGGATATTTCTAAATATCCTACAGTAAACAAGACAGCTCCTGTAAAGGAATTATCCAACCTGAAATATCAGCAGTGTCGAGGTTGAGCTGGAGTCTAGACAATAACTATGGAACAGCATGTAATTACCTGTGACCATCTCTCCAACTGTCCTCAAAGCTCTCTACTGTTCTGCAGACTTAAGTGTCCCCTGGACAGGTAGTCTGCAGCTGCCCCATCTTTTCAGTCTTATTTGTGAATCGATGGACTTGCTGACATCTTGATCGTATTAGCAAAGAACTGGGCCCCAGACACATATATGTCACATGTATTGTTTTGCTATTTTGTCCTAATTTGATGATCCTCTCTGCATTTTGTGTCTTCACAGACTTTTGACCAACATGTCATTCCTCTAAATGAAGTTTTCTCTTAACCAGTGTCTGCATTTATGATCCAAAGGACTTTGATATTGTTTTTTATATTGATTGTATCTAAATTTCATTTCAAAAAAAAACCAAACATCTTACATCTCAGGCTTGCCCATCAGTAGAGTTTTCTTGTTGAATCAGCTCTGTTAATGCCACAGCTGCTCAGAGTAAAAGATCAATTAGATGTTGTGGTATCAGTTTATCAATTTGTTGAAAATAAACCTATATAAATACATGCTGTGTGCTCCATGTGTGCACACAGCGTGTCTGAGCTTTCCACAAAGCCTGTATCTTCCCAACGGCGGCTCTTGTGGTTTGAAGGCAGGGTTGTGAGCGGGTGAGAGTGGGGCCCAGGTAGGAGCTTCCTGACCTCACACTTCGGCGCCCCTACACCCTGTGGCCTGCATTCTAGCCTTTGGTGGTTCTGCAGATTTGGTATTTACTTTGCGGGGTGTTCTGAAATGTACCTACAGGTTTTTAATTTATGGAGGTAATTGAGTGTTGCCGCAGAGGTTAATGCCATTGAAAGAATTTCTTAACATTTTCCATGAGAAGGGAGTGCCCCACACCACGCGGGGCCACTGCAGAAGCACCAGGGTTTGTCAGGAGGCAAAAAGGAGCCAAGGGGGAAACATGGACAGGAGGAGCCTTTATTGGGGTTTGCACAGGAAAGGCAAGGTAGGGCAGTCTAAGTGACTTAGGACTGCTAGTTGGCTTTTCATTGGGCTTTGGACTTTAACAAGTGGTCTCTGGTTGTCTGATACCTGGCCCTGGGATGATTTAGGGCATGGGAAATAATGGCTTGGGTGAGTGTAGTTAGCTTGCATAGGAAAGGCATGTTCCCAGGTAAGTTCCTCCCTATCTTCAGGAGTTAGCCAGCCCTGGGAAGGGCAGTCACTCCCCAGGTCTGTAGGGTCTCAAAGATATCAAAACAGTATAAGAAGTAGGAGGGAAAACCCTCACGATTAATACACATAGAACCCGGAAATAATCACATCCAACGGAACTCACAGCAACTAAACCACAGTATGTGGTTATTAATTTGAGGTAAGGAATATTTCTTCCTGTGACCAAATCTTTAAATCTGTTCTTCAGAACACCAGGTGAATGATGGTATCAGAATAATTAGGAAGGCTGGTTAGGCAGATTATTTCAAAACTAATGTGGGTTGTCAGAGCAGAGAGAGACCTAGTGTACTTATGCTATGCTGAAATCTCACAGAATCACTTCTTTTTTTCTTTTTATTTATTTATTTATTTTGAGATAGAGCAAGCGCGAGGGAGCACAAACAGGGGAGGGGCAGAGGGAGAGGGAGAAATAATCCCAAAGCAGGCCCCACACTGTCAGAACAGAGACTGATGAGGCACTTGAACCCACAAACTGTGAGATCATGACCTGAACCGAAACCAAGAGTCGACACTTAACCGACTGAGCCCCAGAGGCACCTCTGACAGAATCGCTTCTGACTTGCAGCAGGAACACCCTTTAATGCCCACCTCATCTTCTCTGGGCCTCAGAGAACATGCTCTTCATGTTCCCACGTGGCTCTTGCAGGTGACCAACCTGCAGCTACTGAAACTATTGTCATGGAGCCAGGCTGTGGAATGATAGTCCTGCTTCCTTAGGGTGACACACAGAGAACTTTGGTTGGAATTTTGAGTGCCCCCAAACTCTTTGGTGATGCACTTTCACCAACAGTTAGTTTTAGCACTTATGTGTGGAGTTTCACACATGCAGCTCTCGGAAGTTCCTAAGAATTTTCCATTTCTTAGGTACCCCCCCACCCGGTCCCCATAGTACATACACTCAGAAAAAATAGTTCATGGAAAGAGCCCTGAAAGATCTCATTTTAGCCCCATAAATGCTTTAAACTGATTGTGTGACCTTCCCAAACCTCTGTTTTCTTTGTTGTAAAATGAAAGGTTGGAGTTCGTGACCCCTGAGGTCTTCCCCAGCACCAGCCTGCCCTGAGAATGATTATATTTGTCACAATATGGGGTTTGCTTTGCTATGGTAGCAAAACATCACACATGCAACTTATTATCATCGTTTTTTGATTTTCTTGGGTTTCTCAGTCTCTTCTGGGGGAGACATCGCTGGCTTATCACACAATGATACTGTGTCCTGTCACTTAATTTGGGGGGACAGCACATTGTGCTGGCACAGTCTCAGCGCTAATAATCAAGATTATATGTTCTGCTTACTGTGACTTTTTTGTGGTTTCTGGGGAAAAATGCAGATGCTTTTCAATTATTCTAAGGGAATTTTGATTAACCCCCTGGGTAGACTTCTCTGTACCACCTGCCACGGAGAAGCGACTTTTATTGAACAGAAGGTATAGAATTGAATTGCTCATATTTGTTTTCTTTCTGGTGCCTATAGCATTATTTCAAACTAAAGCATTTTAATAAATATTTAATAAATATCTGTCTAAAATAGGTTGAAACTGTTAGAAACGAAACCTCTTTTGTTCTTCAATTTCAAATGCAAATAAGCTAATTTGACTTTTAAGTGGAATCTTCAAATTAAAGACTCACATCTTCCTTTTATGATGTAAAAAGTAGTTATTTTTGACTGGTATAGTCAGTGTCCTGCTTACAACATAATTCCAAGTATCAGCCCTTGGAAGCAATCTGTTTAATAGGTTTATTGCAATGTTGCTATTTTTGTTTTTCTTGTAGTATTTTGCGTGTTCACTACTTGTCTCTCTTGTATTGCTGTTTTTAACTTTTGCCTGTGGCCAGGAGATGCCAAGTTCTTGATTTATAGAGCATTTTCAAATGGCTGACTATAAGGCCTTTAGCGTGCAACTCTCAATCTCGGGGTTGTGAGTTTGAGCCCAACGGTGGGGGTAGAGTTTACTTAATAAAAAAAGTTTTATTGAAATGTAATTCACATTCCACACAAGTCACCCATTTAAAGCGTACAGTTCAGTGGTTTTTCGTCTGTTCACAGGGCTGTGCATCCTTTAGTTCATTTGAGAGCATTTTCATCATCCCAAAAAGAAACTCTTTTCCCATTAGCAGTTAACCCCCGTTCTTCTTCAGCCCTGCCAGCCCCTGGCAGCCACTAATCTTCCTATTTGTGTATGTTTGCTTATTCTGGACGTTGCATATAAACAAAACATATAGTATGTGATCTTTTGTGAGTGGCTTCTTTCACTTGGCATCAAGTTTTCAGAGGGTTCATCTCTGTTGTACCATCAGTAGTTCATTCGCTTTTTGCGGAATAATTTTCCAGTGGACGGATACACTACAGTTTATCCGTTCCTCAGGATGGATGTTGTGTTGTTTCTTTTTAGCTACTATAAATAATGCTGCTGTGAACATTCCTGTACGAGTTTTTGTGTGGACATATGTCTTCGTTTTTCTTGAGTGTGTATCTGCAAGAGAGGTTTCTGAGTCATATGGCAACTCTATGTTTAACTTTTTGAGGAATTGCCAGGATGTTTTCCAAAGCACCTGCACCATCTTACATTCCCACCAGCAATATGTGAGTCATTTATTTTCCCCACATCCTTGCCAGCATGTCATTATCTTTTTGTTATTGAAGTGTAATTGACATACAGCATTGTTAGTTTCAGGTACTCAGTATTTGTATGCACTGTGACATGATCACCACAATAGGTCTAGTTCATATCCGATGTCTGTCTTTATTTCTAGACACCTAGCAGGTGTAAAGATAGGACTCGTTTTCAAATGCTCTGTGTAGGATTCCTTCTTTTCACTAGAACACCTGATTCAGAAAAAACCCAAACAGTGTATTAGTTGTGTCTTGTTTTATTTTGTTTAAAAACAAACTTAACCCTAATGAAACAACAAAGCACATTGATTTTAATTATTATACATTTTCTATTGCACTGTTGTCTCTTCCTTCTGCATGTAGAATGTTTTTGATATTAAAGCAAGCAAATCCTTTCATTTCCCTAAGGTTTTTTTTTTTTTTTTTTTTTATGGTAGCACATACTGTGCAGGAAGGTCATTATATAGAGAGGAAGAAAGAGTAATCAGCATTGAAGAGAAAGTTAATGCTGCTTGTATAATTTTTTAATAGGTATCTTGTAACATTTTGAGATATAAGCCAACTGATATTTTTTGCACATTACTGGGCAGTTTCTTCTTGTTGCCTGTGAATTGATATTTTGCTTTGGAAACTAAGATAGTGGGAAAATATCAAGCTTCAAATACTTGATTCCTTAGTCATTTAGGTAGTAATTCTCTTCTGTAGACCACCTACATGTGTTTGTAAGGGATATAATAACTGACACTGTATTTAATTAGTGCTAATACTGTGCAGAAGGAAAAACATATTAAGTATCTTTACGAGTCACTAGTTCAAAGTTAGCAGATGCCAGGAAGAAAAAGTCCTTGTCTATGCACCACTGTTATTTTCATAGCTGTGGAAGTTTGTGATTCATTCATTCATTCATTCATTCAACAAATATTTGTTGGGTGCATATTACTTGCCATACAATGTTATAGGTCCTGGGGAAATGGACCAATTGATGTAAGACAGAGTATAAACCACAAATAAGTATCCAGAGGCAACCAGCTAATGTATACAATGAGCCGATGTAGTAAGTATGGATCTTCCTCCATTGGGGGTGGGGTTACATACTGATAAACCCATCCTCAGTTGAAAATATCATGCATGGAAAATGCATTTAATACACCTACCCTACTGAGCACTGTGGCTTAGCCTAGCATACCTTAAATGAGCCTAGAACACTTACTACATTTGGGCAAAACCATCGGACACGAAGCCTGTTCTATAATCAAGTGTTAATTTATTGAATGCTGTACCGAAAGGAAAAACAGAGTGGCCGTATGGGTGCAGAAGGGTTGTCATTGTATGGCTGCTTACCTTTGTGATCATTACCCAGCATGGCTGACTGGGAGACGTCACTGCCCCACATCACCAGAGACAATCGTGCCTCTGATTACTAGCCTGGGAAAGGTCCAAGTTCAGATCCAAAGTGTGGTTTCTCCTGAATGCATATCCACTTTCAAGGCATCATAAATTAGAAAAAATCCTATAGGGCCATCATAGGTCAGGGATCATCATATGCAACCCAAATTACCTTTCCTTAGCTTCTCATAGCAAAATGAAAGGCCTTTGAGGTCAGTTCTCAGAGTTCCCCTTTGAGTTTGGGGGCAGGGAAATTGAGTAAAGGGGATGATGAAGACTTTGGATTCTGAAGATTGTCACTTTATTCTCCCTTTTTGAAGTAAAAGCCATTTTTTAGTTTTGTGGTCTTAAGTCTCCTTCCACAAATGTAAAGATCTTGCTTCCTTTCTTGAATTTCCCTTGCATTTTATAATTACTACTTCAATTACATATTTTCCACCTGTTTGTATACAGAAAGCAATTTACTTGTTGATGGAGTTCCTGCATGTGAGGGGCAGGGAGTATATGGGAAACCTCTCTATTTTCCACTTTATTTTGCTTAAACCTAAAGAACTTCTGAAACATAAAGTCTGTTTTTTAAAAATGTAATTACAGAGTGGTGCCTGAGTGGCTCAGCCAGTTAAGCATCCAACTCTTGATCTCAGCTCAGATTATGATCTCAGCTCAGGTTATGATCTCACAGTTCATGGGATCATGCCCTGCATCAGGCTTTGCACTGGCATCACAGAGCCTGCTTGGGATTCTCTTTCCCTCTCTCTCTGCCTCTCCCCAGTTCTCTCTCTGAAAATAATAAATATTAAAAAAATTTTTTAAATGTAATTTACAGAGTAATGATTAAAGGTACCTGGTTTAAAGTCTGGCAGACACTTAATAGTATTTGATCTTAGCCTTATTTGCTCTCTCTAAGCCCAGTTTCCTGGTTTGTAAAATGAGAGTAATAATCCCATCTATTTTGAAAACTAAGAGAGAGAATGCATATGTGCCAGTTATTATAATTCTCAGTATAATTCACTCAATAAGTTTAACCAGCACTGTGGAAATATATTTTATACCAAGGACTAAACTTGTGTTCACCTTTATGAGACACCATCCTGGGAAATTTCTAGTTGCCATGGTGGCTTTATCCTAAGGACAACTAATTTAGATGCAGAGCCTCTAACTTGGTGTGACTTGCTGTGTTTCTTCATTCTATACATCTCTGTACCACTCTGTCTTTTCCCCTGAAATATCTAACATGTGGATGCCTCAGATAAGCTGTCCATGGGGTAGAGCGGCCTTCCTGCCACAGGCATGGTAGAGAATGGAGGTGGCCGTGGTGGAGACAGGAGGAGGACAGGGGGAGGTAAGGCGGAGGGTGGGGTGCGGGGCATGAAGGGGAAGGCAGAAACCAGATGGGATGCAGAGTCAAAGGAGAGTTTGTTTTCTTACTGGGAATGACTCAAGCTTGTTTTTCAGGCTGAACAGAAGGAGCCAATGGAGAGGAAAACGTGTAGTTGGTGAAGCAGGGTCATAGTTGATGAAGGAAGGAGTAAAGAACAGGCCAAGGATTCAAGTGCAATGTCTGATGGCAAATAGGAAGAGCACTCCCTCTCTCCCTTTCTCCCTAGACTAGGGGGACAGAGCTACAGATTGACAAGTCATGGAGAGTTAGTTGGGCAGTAGGCTGTCTAAGGAGCCCAGGGAACTTTTTTTCTTTGTGAGAGCATTCATCCATTCAGTAATAATTATTGTGTTGACATGACAAGCTTTTCTATTTCAAAAGACCAGAGTGAGCACAAATTTATTTTATCTTATACTCTTTAGGGTGAAAATTCATATTATTTTAAAGCTATCTACCATAGGTGCTATTATATATTTATCATCTAATGTTTCTAATAATGGAAATAACAAAAAAGTGACTAAAGTATCCACATTTGACCTTGTACTAACATCATTCTTGGCTTACTCAACGTCCCTGAAGGTCAGCAAGAGATGAATCTGCCCTAGACTGGTCTTTTCCTGCATTCATCACTTTAAAAAAAAAAAAAAAAGAAAGAAAGAAAGAACAGCGAGAACAAGCTATCTTTTACTTTTATAATTTTTAATCCATCATTAAAAGTACAACTTGCTTTATGATCTAAAGAAATATCTAAGTCTTTATATTAGGAACAAAAGTGAGCCTTTCAGGAAAAAGGGAGGAGAGCTTAATCTGCATTAGCCCTTTGATGTATTTCTAGATTTTAAAGAGCTTCCTGCCGTCCCCAGCCACACTGAGACAGACCCAGCCGTATGTCCAGCAATGGCCTTGTCCTTTCTCTTCTCAGCACACACTGAGCTAGAGAGCGGGCCTTTTGGGAGTGAGCTAGGCTCCTGCCATTAGTGACATACTGTTTCTTCTCCTTGTACTTCCGGGGGAAGACTCTTAAGTTAATGATCGGTTTAGAAAAATAAACTAGATCACCCTTTGCTCTTCTTTGGAACATTTCTTTAAAATGTGACTGTCACTGGTGGATTTCGGGGACTTTATTGAGTGAGAAGTGGAAGAATGCTAACTGAAATGAGGTCTGTCTGTCTATAGCGATGAAGTAGGGACTGCAATAGATAAATTTGAAATTAAATTAAAAATTGAAATCCTATTGTTTGAATTCTTGCCATTTTTACTCTTGGATTTCATTTCTTATAACCTAGCTTTCAACTTTAGAGACGTTGCCGAGCCTTATATGGCAGCTTCTTAGTACTCATGTCTCCTTACGTTGTGTGGTGGAAAGTGATGGGTTAGTGCGTGTTTTTAATGCTCTTCCTATTCATGGACATTTTTGCCAGGAGGGGTGCCTTGTGCCAGCTAGTTTCATAGATGGAGGAAAGCAATCTGGGTTTCAGTTTCACAAAAGGAAAAACAAAACCTAAGAGGAAAAGGAAACAATTCGTTAGCAGTGGGCCCCTGTGCAGGGGAGGATAACCTGCCTTCAAAGATTTTTGTGTTGGGCACTGTAATATAATGTTTAATAAATAGTTTACTTCAAAGGGCCTCACAACAAGAAAATAGGCAGCTTTCCTGCCATTCTTGTTCCCTGGTTCAGTTTTACTATAAGTAGCTCATATCCGGTCCTCTGTGGTCTCGGGTGGTCGTTTGTGTTTATGACCCTAACACTGAAACGGTAAGAACTGTGGCCCTATTTTAAGTCAGTAGCAAATCCACAGTGTTCTTCAGGAACTGAGCGAGGGGCCCTCCTGAAACCCTTGACCTTTGACCCGTCTTAAGGAAAGTGCCCAGATGCTGTAAGCCGTATGCGTGGGATTATGTCCTCCCAAAATAGAAAACTACTGAGGAATAGAAAAACTCATTGACATGCACCTAAAGTTTTTGATGTATTGTGACTACTCCTGTGCTCCCATTCTAAACTTCTAAACAGTATGTATGTTCAATATCCTTGAGATAAAAGCCTGAGGTTACAAAGATCACTGGAGATGTTTGAATTTTTCTTTTTCTTCCTGTAGATATATTTGGCATATGGAGACTTTGAGAGCCCGCTGTTAATATCAGTTGCTTCCAGATATGACCAGATATCAGGTAGCCAGATGGAACTCAGAAGAAACTGATGGAACTCATAAAGCAACCATTATATATGTTTTTTTCACTATGAATTTTAACCCAGCAGTGTATTGAGTCTGGGTGGGGCCTGGCCATCTCCATTGTGAAATGGCTTCCCCATGATTGTGGTGAATACCTCTGTAAAACCACCGTTGTAAACTCTTGTTAGGTATGGTTTCATTTGTGTATTTTTTGTTGCTAACTGTTTGGTGCAGGGCTGTTCTAAGAAACATGGACTTGAGATAATTTCCCACCGGCTTACACCTCCTTCCATTCCTGTTCCTCTCATTCTCCCTTTGTGTAGAAGCAAAGGGAAAGCATTGCGCTAAGACCCAGCAGTCAGAAAGCCTAAGGGGTGAAGAGGAGGAAACAGAGCAAGTGGGTGTAGAGAAGGGGGAAACTGTCCCACCCCATTGCTTTCATGGGTGTGGAAAGGGTTTATGGATTGGGCCTGCGTTTCTACATTAGCCACACTGTTCTCTAAAGCAGTGGTAGTAGAGCCATCTTTTTCTCCCACCCTTCATATTCTTGAGTATTTACCCAGAACCAACCCACTGTGGCAGCTCTGGTGGGAAGGGGAGGTGCACTGTCAGTTCTGGTTGTCGTTTCTGAGACCCATGTTGAACTTGAACACGGTTAACCATTGTAACAGCCAATGACAAATCCTCAATTCATGTGAACCAAGCATTTCTACAGTTTAGGTATCATGTGGTTGAATTTCTTTAGAGGAATCAGTTCACACCAGTGTCCAGTATGAATAACTTCTAATAGAAGTTTCTCCAAGACAATTATATATACTCCTCTTTGACATGGCCATCCCAACTCTAGAAATTTATCATAAGGAATTGTTTTGGTTAGGTTCTTTTGCTTGCAGGAGATTCACTCAAGTTTCCTAAACTTATCACCAGGATGTGTGTAGAGAGGCCTTTGGAAAAGGCCAGTTGTCTAGGCCCCAGGGCATCCATCCAATTGTCTGGACCCAGGATGGCTCAGATCATAATGATAAGACTGTAATTATGAGAGCTAACCTATATTGAGTGCTCGGTATGTAGGAGGCATTTCAGTTTATCTTCTCATTTAATCTTTCATGAGATAAATATTGTTACTATTCATGTTTTTGAGTTGAAGGACTTCAGATGTACAGACATTAAGTGATCTTCCCAGGGTCATGTAGCCAGAATCAGAAACAGGGGTTAACCTTGGGACTCTCTGATGGCAAAGCCCATCAAGAGTGGCTCCTGGACCCTCCTTACAGTGCACCCCCATTAACATGACTGAGTGCCTCTGCAGGGGTCTGCTTGCATCCATCTGTGGCTTTTACTTCTTCTGCAGGGTACAATTTCTGCCTGGTAACTGAGGACTACATATGGCAGATTGACGCATATCATGGCCTTGTCAGCCATTCTCCAAATCATGCTCTCCCTGGAAGCTGCCTCTCATCCTGAGAGACTAGCTCATGTCATCCTCTCTCACTTAGATGTGTAGTGGATCACTGGGTTATTGAGGTTTGTTGTCCTCTCATCCCATCAGCCAACACCATGGACAGAAGGTGGGGCATGCACTATGCTATATATACTGCCACCTAGCAGGACTTGGATGGGAAGAGAACCCAGCCTGAGGTCCACCAGGGGGACTAATTGGATGAGTTCCCAAAAGTCTATGTCTGTGATATTCATCACAGTGTTGTTTACGTTAGCAAAATAATTGGAAACTACCAGCCTGTCCATCAACAGGGGTTTGATTAAAGAAATCATGGCATTCCATATGGTAGAATATTAATATTCAGCCATAAAAAGTAGGAGTAGGTCAGTGTTTATTCACATGGAAAGATGCAATGTGAACTATGCTGACATGAAAAAATAAGGTTAAAGTGACGTATATAGGATCCTGTTTTGTTTGTTTTTTTTTTTAATTTTTTTTTAACATTTATTTATTTTTGAGACAGAGAGAGACAGAGCATGAAGTGGGGGAGGGCCAGAGAGAGAGGGAGACACAGAATCTGAAGCAGGCTCCAGGCTCTGAGCTGTCGGCACAGAGCCTGATGCGGGGCTCGAACTCACGGACCGTGAGATTGTGACCTGAGCGAAGTCGGACGCTCAACCGACTGAGCCACCCAGGCGCCCCGATCCTGTTTTGTTTTAAAAGCACAGACTTGGATGGTGGAATTCAGGAATATTAATAGTTGTGTAACTTGAACAGAATCTTCTTCATGCCTTTCTGTTAACATCTGTTTGTGTGATAATGAACACCTATCGCATATATATTCAGCAGCATATTTGCAGAACATATCAAGGTATAGAAGTTGTACTGATTAAAAGCTGAAATGAATAGTATTGATTATTGAGAAAGAAAATAAAGTAAGACCTGGGGCTACGAACTATAGTTACCTCTACCTGTATCACACAACAAATTAAGGGCATAAGGGGGAACGTAATAATAGAGCATCATTATTACCAAGGAGCTAAAATGAGAAAAGTGCATTTCTTTAATAGAGTAACACTCCAGATTTCTGGAACTGTCTTACCATGGAGATGTCTTTTGTTTGTTTGTTTTGTTTTTTGTTTTTTGTTTTTGTTTTTTTTTTTGACCTAGAATAACTGGAAAGAGACTTGAGAATCAATGAGAGGGTGTCATTAAGTTCATGACTTTAAGTTTATTGACTCTTAATTTACATAGAATTCTAAGAATTAGCTCATTCTAATCATTTACAGCTGATTCTAAGAATTAGTTGATCTCTATGTGCCTGGGTCTGTGTGTGTGTGTTTAGGCCAGTTTTGCCAAGCAGTGTGAATGGTAGTCCTTAAAAAAAAAATATATATATATAATTTGGGAAATGGTAGGTTAAATTAAACAATTTTGTAAGGGAACCTCGACTCCCAGCGTGGGGCTCGAACTCACTGACCCCAGGATCCAGAGTACACAAGGTGTACCAACAGAGCCAGCCAGGTGCCCCTAAACAATGTGGTTTTTATTTTTATTTTTTAACAATGTTTTTTACTTCAGGACTTCTTAGTCTTTATTAGATTTATATTCATTTTGAATCTCTGAGAGGGAATATGGAATGCAGTAGTATTTCTCAAACTTATTTTTATCACTGAATCCTTTTTTTCATTGAGTATGTGTTAACCTTTCCCAGAACTTGTTTTGTAGACTAACATAGGAGATGCTGCCTTGAGATCTTTTATTTTTTATTTTTTGTTTATTTTTATTTATTTATTTTTAAGTAATCTCTACCCTACAACATGGGGCTCAAACTCACAGCCCTGAGATTAAGAGTTTCATGCCCTTCCAACTGAGCCAGCCAGGTGCCCGATGCCTTGGGACCTTTTAAACTAGGAATTAGAAGATAGCAAGATGTGCAGAGGACTGAGAAACAGAAATAATACCTGAGTTGCCAATGACTTGGAAAAAGAACCCCCTCCAAAAAAAAAAATCCCCTACAAAACTATAATCTTACAGGAAGGATAGTAGCATGTGATTTATAGGGACCTGTCTCAATTAGAATAGGCTAAATTATGTTCTCTATTTTATCTCTATAAGTAGGAATTATATGGTACATTTTACAAAGGTGACCCCACCCAAGTGTTTCAAATACATAGGTACTTTCGAAATAGTTACTATTTTTTTAAAAAAACATATTGATTTACTTAATTTTATAGATTTAAAAAATATTTTTACAAAGCAATAACCTTCTGACTTGAGGTTTTGAAAAATATTCTGTAAGGGCTCTCCCTGGGAGATTCACAGTGCATACTGGCATTTTAAAGCTGTTGAGCAGTGCTGTAGTGAAGAAACCTGCTTCCCAATTTCCCCAGATCTGTTCCCCATCTTTTTTTTCCCCCATATTCCTTATTAACAAGCCCTAAAAGTAGTGCTCCTTCGAATACCTTTGGGAAGCACTGCCCCGGAGTGGTAAACTGCAGCCCACCATTCCCTTTTGTAAATAAAGTTTTATCCGAACACCGCCACACCCGTTTGATTCTGTATTTTCTGTGGCTGCTTTCATGGTGCCGAGGCAGAGCTGAGTAGTTGTGACAGACATATGACCTGCAAAGCCCAAAAGATTTACTATCTGCTCTTTGTAGGAAAAGTGTGTCCACCTCTGCCTGGACAATCAGTTGTAGGTAGTTGTGTGTGCACACTAATTTTATCTTCTGCTTTTTTGTTCTCTAGCACATGCATACAGGTATATGTATGTTGTGCATATAGGTGTGTACCCTAAAATATCATAAAATGTCAAGGGATTCAAGTAACATTGTTAACCAGAGTGGATAGAAATGCCACCCAAACTTGTTCGTTATATTTACTGTGTCAAGAACAAAATGCACTACAGAATTGAGAAGAAAGATACTTTTATTCAGGCTATTGCAAGAGGGAGAATGCTCATTAATGAGGAATGTCTTAAAAGGAAGGGTTCGGGTCCATCGAAGCAGGTACACTAGGGAGTCATCGTCAGTCTAATGGGGCTTATGGAGGAGGAGTGGACAGTAAGTCTTGTCTAAGTCATGGGGGGAGAGTGGCTCTCTGCCTTTAGCCACTTACCAGATGGAAGAGAGTGGAGGTTCTGTGACCGTTTCTGCACAGCACTCGGAAGATTCAACATTGTCAGTTGTCAGTAAGTCAGTATTGTTAAATACCTACTCATACATAGTTCTGGCACTAACGTGTGGTTGTTTTCTCAGGTTCTACCCAGGGCCACCCTCGAGCGCTTCCTGTATGTTGCCTTGCATTACTTCTCTTGCCCGTATCCTAATCCTAATATAGTTTATGATGAGTCATTGTTATTGAAAGAGATGGCAGTAATGAAGACTGCTACTCTGAATTAAAGTAAATCTACACGTTCACTGTATTTTATTTTATTTTATTTTATTTTATTTTATTTTATTTTAATGTTTATTTTTGAGAGAGAGAAAGGGAGAGGGAGAGAATGAGCAGGGTGAGGGGCACAGAGAAAGGGAGCCACAGAATCCAAAGCAGGCTCCAGGATCTGAGCTGTCAGCACAGAGCTCAACGTGGGGCTCGAACTCATGAATCACGACATCATGACCTGAGCCGAAGTCAGACTCCCAACTGAACACCCAACGTTCACCATATTTTAAAAGGAAAGTGAGTGATTATGGAGAAGTGTAACTGGATTGGTTACATGCCAGTTTGCTATTGATACATTACTCTGTGGGATATCGTTTTTTCCGTCTGTAAAATCTTCGTAATAGAAATGATTGCCATAGGCCTAATTTACTTTTCAAATCAATTACAGGTTACAACACAGATCCCATTCAAGACATCAAGGCAGAATGTGACCCTCATACTTTGAAGGGAGATTAGTTCCTTTTATGACATGTCCAATTTGATAAATCCTTTTTTTTTTTTTTAATTTTTTTTTCAACGTTTTTATTTATTTTTGGGACAGAGAGAGACAGAGCATGAACGGGGGAGGGGCAGAGAGAGAGGGAGACACAGAATCGGAAGCAGGCTCCAGGCTCCGAGCCATCAGCCCAGAGCCTGACGCGGGGCTCGAACTCCCGGACCGCGAGATCGTGACCTGGCTGAAGTCGGACGCTTAACCGACTGCGCCACCCAGGCGCCCCTGATAAATCCTTTTGAATGAAATGATAAGAGCCAACATCTGATACTATGAACTGGGTACTCTTCTAAACATTTTTAAGTTTTAAGTTTTATTTAAATTGAGGTATTCTTTACAGACCACAGTCGACCACGTAGGTTGCAATCCAGTGATTGGTAGCAAATGGACTCGTGCAGCCACCACTACAGTTCGCTGTTAGAACATTCCAGCACCCCAGAAGTTCCTTTCTGCCTGCATGCAGCCAATCCCTGTCTCCTCCGCCAGCCCCAGGCAACCACTAGAAACACTTTATGTGTGTTACTACTTTGCTCCTCACAGCATCCTTCAAGACAGGTTACTCTCATCATCTCTGTTTTCCTGGTGAATACAGTCTCCAGCATCGTGAGAAATACTCCCTTTTGTGATGGGTCTTCTGTGTGTGCTTGTTACGATCGTGCCAAGCATTTCTGACAATCAGATGTGGTGAAGTCTAGAGGAAAGAAATGTATAAGACTACATGGTAAACATGCCATTAGATGCCATCTGAGAGGTCATGTTTTCCAATCATCTTGAAGTGCCGTTGGTGCTGCTGTGTGTGTGCATGCACGCGCACGCCTTCTCCATCAGTTTGTGACTTTCATTAGAATGAATTAAGGTCACATGACTCTATATCCATTTCTGCTTTTGAAAAAGCAGACAGCTATTCACGGCAGCAAGACACAGACCCAAGCTTGGTTCTGATGCCCCTAGTCACAGGCAAAAATGTCAAGGGTAATTTACCCAAATAGGAGAAAAAATCAAGATGAAGAGAAAGTAGTGACTCACTGCAGACAGCTGCAGAATGTTGCCCTTGGGATAGAGGTTAACTCAGTTGTGAAATAATGGCCAAAGCTCACACTCCTAATAACTTTTTCTTAGCCCTCGAGAAAGCTCCTCCATTTAATGTGAGAACACTTGGCAGAAGGTCTGCAGTTGAGTGGCTGGCTCAGCAGGAGGCCTGGATTGAAAGCTCTCCGTTTGTACAAACTCATTTGCATTTGTAACGCTTTTATTTTAAATCTTCCCTAAATGTAAATATTTTGGTCTCCTTTTCTCTATTTTTTAAAATAGAGTTTAGGTAAGATGAACCTAAATAAGGGTGAGTCAAGTAGCTTCTCATACGCCCCAAAAGAACAAGTGGAAATGGTAGATAACTCTCAAGAGTGATGCTGAATTCTACTCCATAAAGAACCTGGTGAACGTCAATTGGAGGGCCCATTTCAGAAGTATATTGGAATACAGGGGAAGAGTTACTTAGGAAAGGTTCATTTGCACCTTTTGGAGGTGGTCCAATAGGTTTGATAGGTTTCTTGAAGAAGCCAGCAGCTTCCTGCCCCTCTGTGACTGCTCAGATAGACCATCCTTTTTCTGAACGGCAGGACAGAGGAGTCAGCAGAAGGGTGTTTGCTGTCTCCTGCAGTTGACTGCACGGATGTAGGGGCCCCAGGACCAGCCTACCTCAACTGCCAGTGGGCACTCCTGGCATTCTCAGACCTCCAGAGGTGTCATGGATGTGAGCTGTCCACCCTGCTGCACTGCCAACCAGTGCCTGTCCAGAGGAGGAACACTAGAAGTGTTCCCTTTAGTCTCCAAGATTGCAATAGATTCTCTGAACGTGAGCCCTTCCAGAGCCTTCCTGGGTGTATCTGAGCGCCATGCTGAGAGGAGAACCAGCCTAGTCTAAGGAAGCTCGGTTCTTCTTTTTTTTTTTTTTAAATGTTTATTTATTTACTTTGAGAGAGGGAGCATGTGAGTGGGTGGGAGAGGCAGAGAGAGAGAGAGAGGGAGAGAGAGAATCCCAAGCAGGCTCCATGCTGTCAGCACAGAGCCTGATGCGGGGCCTGATTTCACAACTCCTGAGATGATGACCTGAGCCGAAACCAAGAGTTGGACGCTTAACTAACTCAGCCGCCCAGGCACCCCAGGAAGCTTGATTCTTAAGGCTGGCGCTGGCCTTGATCAGACTCTGCCACATGCCCAGTTTTCTCACAACCACAGCGTGATTTGAGAAAACTCACTTGGGGTCAGTTTTGGATCTATAGAACCAAACGAAATAAAGACTGAAGTATTGGTCATCCATACACCTGCAGATTCCAACCTTCTTGGCATGTGAGCATTGCTTGAATATTGGAAAATGTTAACTAACATTCTGCCATCTTTCAGGAAATCTGATGCATTTCAGTCCAGCATCTGATGACTGTTATTCTCTTCCTCTCCCTACCCACCACTCACTTGCCATCTGCTTCTCTTCAATGTGGACTTTAAAATGAGAGTCAAATCTCTGTCATTCACATGTAGAGAGCAGTGGTAGATAAGAGAGCAAACATTTATATTTTTTGAAAATGGAGGAGTGGATAATATGGTGTGTTGCCTAACTGTCCAGCATGCCATCATTCTTCCAGAACATTGTCTCTGGATAGGACTGCGTTCACCTTTGGCTTTCCCATGACATGGGTAGGTCATGGATACTAACCTAAGCAGCCTTGACTTTGGATTGGAAATTCCTTCAACACATTACAACATTACAAATACTTCTAGCTTTATCTACTGTTGAACGCTTTTGCTTGGCCAGCTGACTTCCTAATAGTCCTGTTGCAGTCTTGTTCTTTCCTACCTCTTCTACATCTTGATTCCTAGCATACTTTTCCAAGGAAGCTCACTGCTTCCTCTGCCCTTCTTCAGAATTCTTTTACTCCAAGACTTCTCTCCAGTCTTACCTTCTCCACAAGTCCTCTGACTACCTTAGGCCCTCCCTCTGAAATTCTACAGTATTTCATTTTCTCAGCACGGACACTCAGAGAAATTTGCTTGTTTGGAGTCCCTCAGCTAGGGACAGTCTACCTCCGCCCACCACCAGCAGACATTTGGCAATGAATGGAGATATTTTCAGCTGTGACAACTGGAAAGGGGACTACAACATCTAGTGGCTAGAGGCCAGGGATGCTGCATTGAGAAACGTGACCTTCAGTGATTCAGCCTAGATGATGTAATAAGAATCCTTGGTTCTTGTAGGACTTGAAGAGTACATCCTGGATATACTTGAGTGTATTTGGTGGCGAGGCTTACTACTTCACAAGGCCACCTATTGTATTGTTGGAGAGCTCTGTTGGAAATTGTTTCCTTATGTTGGATTGAACTCTGCCTCCCTGTGCAGGTCTTCTGTGGCTGGGCAATAAATCGATTCCTTTCCCTACATGGAGGTGTTTATAGAGAGCTCCCTTGTGAGTCCTTGCAGCTCTCCCACCCCTCGCTGGTTTCCACATTATGCTTGGGCCCACGACTCACCTCTATACGTGTGTTCCTCACATGTCATGGTAAACTTCCTGACGGCAGACGCAGTGTCTTACTCTCTTTGTTTTGTAGCCCTGCCGCTAGTACAGTTAATTTAATCTTGTCCTAGAAAATGCTGCCTCGGAAACGACCAACCCCATAGAGATGATTCCCCTGCTGGCAGTGAGGATCAGTCGGCTGCAAACCCTAATCCTGGCACAACATTATTGTTCCTTATCTTTTGTGTAGGGTATTTGTAGGATCATTACCTTTAAGGTAGAGTTTGTTTGTTTGTTTGTTTTTGTTTTTTAGTTTGTAAAGGCGGTGAGAAAAATATTTATTTCTAAAGCAGGTAGAGAGCTCAGCATTATGGACAGTGTATTTGCTTCCCACTTACGACTATACAAGTAAAGAAAATTCCTCGTATTGCGACGCTGTCCAGTTTGTTGGGTTAATCTGGGAGAGTGTATCAGTGACCTGGAATCGTGCCAACTTCCAATTAGCACTCTGTGTAGCCACTGATGTCACTTTAAAAGTAATTACTGCACGGGGGGAAAAAAAGGTAATTACTGCAGATTTTCTCATCCACCCTGAACATAGCATATGCGTTTCTAATCCTGTACGTTATTATTCTCATCAAAAAGGAAAATTTTCTTTAGGTTTTTATAATTAAAAAAGTTTTAAACCTATCTTGATACAATTTAAGACTTCTAGAAAGAATGCAAAAATAGTACAATTATGAATGTCCATATAATTTCACTGATTCCCCAAATGTTAACGTTTTGTATAACATGTTACTATGTATAACATTTGTTGCGGTGGCTTTATTGTGTGTCATCCCACACCCCCATGATTGTTTTTCTGAACGATTTTAAGTTGCTAGGAACTTATTTTAAAGTCAGGACAGCATTCCCTTATATAACCACAGTGCAGGAAGTTAACATTGGCACAGTAATATTATCTAGTCTAAAAGCCTTTAAAGTTTTGCTGGTTTTCCTACTTATGTCTTTTATAGCAAAAGAAAATAATTTTTTTTTCTGGTTGGGGCTCTAATTCAGAAACACACATTGCATTTACTTTTCATGTCCTTTTACTTTGCTTCATTCGAAAAGAGTTCCTTGGTCTTTGTCTTATGTGACCTTTACATTTTTTTAAGATAGGTCTTTTATTTTGTCAGATGGATCTCAATTTAGGTTTGTCTGGTGTTTTCTCATAATCAGATGAATTTATACATTTTTGGAATGTATACCGAAGTGTGGCATACCACCGAAGTGTGTTGTGCCCTCAGTACATCCTAGGGAGAGAGGCACATGTCCCATCACTGGTGATATTACTTTGATTACTTGGTTAAGGTGGGATTTGTCCAGTTTCTCTGCATTAAACTTACTACTTTTCCTTTTTCTAGTTGTCTGGTAAAGGAAATTGACACTTAAACTGGTCATTTCGACACAGCATGGTAGGTATGACAGACAGCCAGGGTACCATGGGAGCCATGGAATCCCCTGACGTGATGACACCTCAGCAGTGACTTAGGGAATGATTGTTGAATCAGCCAGCCACAGGAATCTGGGGAGAATATTCTAGAAGGCTACAATACCATGAACACAGCCATAGAGCCATGAAATAGCATGGTATGTTTAGGAAACTGCAGTGGTTGGCATCTTGAGTTCTGAGATTGAGTTCTCCAATCATGGAATCCTCAGATGGAAATCTGAGTGCGTGAGGTCTCATGGGAAGCTGGAAGTGAAGGTCCTGCTCTCTCTCAGGAATTGTGGGGTCTTTTTTTGTCTCTGATTTCTACAGTCCTCTCTTCCCTAATTCACAGAGCCAAAAGTAGCAGAAATGTGGGCATTAGAGGGAAAATCACAGTATTTGATAGTTGTACAAGTTACATCATCAGTGGGATGCAATTTATTCTATTCCACTGGAAATTGATTTCTTTCTCAGAGAAGGTAATTATCTTTGCAAAAAGCTCATGTCACTTTTTTGTCTCATCTTTTCCAGCATAAAAATTATTGAAAATAAAAATGGGAAAAATGATGCAAATAAAACAAAAATCAACCTGAATCTGGCTTTGCAATATATAGCCGAGAAGCCTGCTACTCTTTGGCTTAAGAAGTTAAAATTGTGGAGTGGTGAATGGGTGTAGCCTCTCTATGCTCTTTGACACTCAGCCAATTTGAAATTTTTATTTTTGTGGCAAATGTTGCTAACTTACCCAAGTATGAGGTAGCAAATACATTTGGACCGCCCAGGACTTTTCCAGGCTCCTGTCAAGAAACTGCTATAATTCTCCAAGAGTCTCCAAATTAAATTCGTGTCAAGACATCTCCTTTGTTCTAGAAGTGAGGTCATCTTTGGAAAGTGGACATTAGCGATGCTGTGAGTGAGAAAAGGATTATGAACCTCTGTCTGAGCTTTAATGATGTCTGGGCAAAAATACATGTTCAGAAGAATTCCTTGAGGTTTTCAAGACCCTATAAATTTCTAAGAGAAATTACTAGTTCTGAGGCTCAGAGAATTTCATTCTTCAGCATTGGAACTTTTCATAACTATCTGCTTTTTGCCTCCTCTTGCTCGGGTAGAGGTATGCAGAGCTTGGCCAAAATGATCATAGATTCTTTTTACTTTTCATCCACAATTTTGACTATCTTCTGTGTACCAGACACTATGATCCCTAACTAATGGAGGTCATCACATCGATGTGTGTATCAGTGCCAGCCCCAAATCAGGTAGCATAATCCAGTATTTCTAACTAAAGAGCCTTAATGTGAATGCTTTACTACATTCATGTGGCCAACCGCATTCTTTTAATTGAGTCAAAATTTATGTAACATAAAATTTGCCATTAATTATTTTTAAATATACTGTTCTGTGGCATTTAGTACATTTGCAGGGCTGTGGCCTCTCTCTAGTTCCAACGCAAAAAGCAACTCTGTACCTCTTAGCCATCACTCGTACCCCTCTCTCCCCAGCCCTCAGCAGCCACTAGTCAGCTCTCTGCGCCTGGATTTTCCTGTTCTTATGTTTTGTATAATTGGAATCATAGATTATATAACTTTTTGTGATTGGCCTCCTTCACTTAGCATAATATTTTTTTGTGGTTCACCTGTTGTAGCAAGTGTCGGTTTCCTGTTTTTTGTTCCTTTTTATGGTTGAATAGTATTCTACTACCAAGTGTATTCTTTTAAAAAAATGTTTATTTTTGAGGCAGAGAGAGAACACAAAAGGGGAGAGAGGGAGGTGTGAGGGAGAGAGAGAATCCCAAGCAGACTCTGTGCTGTCAACACAGAGCCCAATGCAGGGCTCAATCCCATAAATCATGAGATCATGACCTGAGCTGAAGTCAATAGTTGGACACTTAACCAACTGAGCCACCCAGGCCCCTCTACCAAGTGTATTCTTTAAGTATGTTTAAAAATCAACTCCTCCCATTGAACTGTTTTGAAGTGATATTTCTAGAATACAAGCAGTTTAAAGACTCAGCAGTATTATGTTAGATTTTTTTATAGTAGAGAAAGATTTTGTATTCTGCCCTCAAACCTTGTCCAATTTTAAAAAATATTTCTTTATTTATTTTGACAGAGAAAGAATGTGAGTGGGAGAGGGGCAAAGATAGAGGGAGAGAGAGAATCCTAAGCAGGCTCCGTACTATCAGCACAAAGTCCAACACGGGACTCCATCCCACGAACCGTGAGATCATGACCTGAGCCAAAATCAAGAGTTGGATGCTTAACTGATGGAGCCACCTTGGCACCCCCTTTGCCCATTTTGTTTTTGAACAAGGTACTGACTCAGTTCTCTGGTTCTGAGAGCGTGGCAATGACAGCAGACAAGATTTGTATCAGCCTGGCGGGCAAAATCACTGCTGTCAGTTCATACTGTGGTGGAAAACTATGAGTTGGGTTGACAGGTGGAGGCCTTTCCGCCTGTTATAGGTAGAAATCACAGGTGTGCAATCCATGCCTAGGACACTGTTTCCTTCCATTGCTTAGCATGGAACTGCTTTACCTTTTCTAAAATACCAACAGCCTTTGCTGTTCCTAAAAATAGGCCTAGAAACTAAGATTTTTTCCTTTGTCAGCAACGGTGTTCCCATACTGGAGCTTATTGACCTGGGAGATAGTTTCATTCCACTGGAGTATTGGGCAGAGAGAATGGCATATCAGTCTGTTCCCCAGGAGATATTAGTGAAATATTTGTGATTCCGATATTGATGGCTTTTAATGTTTGAGAAACTCTTTCCACTTTTTTCCTCTGGACCAGGAGTCACTGTTTCTAGGCCACGTGGCTTCCTCCTCCCCTTCTGGTACCGTTTGACCTCTTTTATTTGGCAGGGTAACAGGCAAGCCTGTAGGGTGTCTCGAGACAGACGTTTATGTTGGGATGAATAATACTTTGGTAAAGTTAGTTTCAGCCTTTCATGTCATGCCTTCTCATGATAAAGAGCATGGGTTGCTGCTGTTTCCAAGATGGACTGATGCTCATTGCGACAAGCACTTCTCCACAGAGCACTTGGCCACAAAGGAGCATATCTGTCCCATCATCTTGAGTGGCAAAAATAAGACCAGGGCTCATGTGAACTTTGACAGACTTCCTTATAGAAATAAATCTTAAATATATTTGATATTAAAAATAAAACTTTTTCTCTCACAGAGGACAGTTTTCAAAATGACACAGAAGAAGCCAAGGAAAACAATATTTTATGTTTCTGGTTCATAGGCTATGTGAGACTTTCCTGGAGGTGCTAGTATTTAATTGTCCCTAACTTAAGAGTCTATAGAGTTTGAAGGAATAGTCAATTAAATCATGCTTCTGCCATTGGGGGAGAATGAATAACAGATTTTTTTTTTTTTTTTAAGATGGACAATATTTGAATCCCATCCTCAAATCCCTCTGGCTCTGAACTTAATTGAAGTAAGAAATTTGGCAAGAATGGAGTCCCACTGTCCAGGAAAAGAGCTAAAACAATTCTAGTTCAACTCCTTTTCTCCTGGGACCATCTTCAGATTGAGGCAATTAGTTTTAAAATGAATGGAGTTTCCAGATTCTCCACATTCTAACAAGATTGTAGAAAGGTTGAAAGTCACATAGAAGTCAAACTGGTTGAGTGTATAATTTCCTCTTGCAGATGCCAGACCAAAGTCAGTAGTGATCTAGTACTTATATTTGCTGTCATTTATTGAGACTAGAATTCTCCTTGGGATATATTATAATTTCTTTAATATTAAAGTTTCTTTTTGAGGGATTTGTACTTAATAAGTTTTGTGTAATAACATATGCATTCCATTTGAAGTTACCTTGCCAACTTTTCTAGGACTTTTTTTTAGCCTCCCCATAGTTTTTAATAAACCAAGAGATCAAATGAATACTCCCCCAGTTGCCCAGATATTGGGTGGTTATAGCTGGTTTCAGCCTATCTATAATCTGTAAACATTTAAAGAGAACCCCTTTTGAGAAGATACTTTGAGCCCAGAGGTATTCTCCAACCTCAGAAGGTCACTTACAGAACCAGAGAAACCTTCAGTCTGTATTAACATGTTTCTTTCTCTAATCTCACCCTTCAAATGATGTGTATGATCTCATTCAGGGGCAGCAACATTGGGGTCAAAGAAGAACTAACAAGAGAGTAACTGTTGACACCAGAAAACTCCCCAAACTTAGCAAAGCTGGAAAGTTTTGAGGTAGCTAGAAGGTTTTGAAAGCTATTTTTAAGTACACATAGCATAAAACATATTGTGAAGAAGTTCACCTAAAGACTCTTACCCACGTACATCTATGTAAATTCCAACATATGTTTACTCACAAAAACTTCTTGAGACAGTAGACAAAGTCAGCCATCATCCCAGACTGTTTTTCTTGCTGTTGAAATTTGCAAGAGGTATTAAACATATTTAGTAAGCCTGGGTAGAATAAAAGTATTCTATTGAATGTTGATAACTCTAAAGACATGTCTATGTTAATTAAACCAACAAACTTAAACTAGTTTTAATACTGAATAATTTCCCTGATTACCCATCCAGAGGTAGAAAAATATGACATCCTAGAGAAGACGGAGGTAGAAAATCCACATCACAAAGGTACAGAGTAAGTATCCAGCTTTTCTTCAAGGAGTTTTGGGGGTATATCTGCCTCCTATCAGAGGTCTAGAGTGATTACTTTCATTTTTTTCCCTTTCCTTAAGTGCAAGACAATCCTGTTTCTAATGTCCTGAATTGTATGCACCTAGAAGTATTTTGAGATGAATAGGGGAGGTTTGAATTGCTTCTCAAACCACATTTCTGGTATTGTAGAGATCACCAAGACAGTACACTTGTTTGTAATTCCCCAAAGAACTAGATTGCAGCTTGAATATCAAGGGACTGACCTGCTCATCTAATTAAATTTTCTTCAATTTGCTTCTTTATATCAGGGAGAAGACTTGCATTCCACCTAAAATTAGAATTAAAAGATTTCTGTGTTCTAGAACTTCAGGGTTTAATGCATTACATCTTTTAAAAGTCTATATAAAGTGTTTTAAAAAGGACTTTGGGTGCTCTCTCTCCTGAAAGCATAATTCAGTCTTGGCTTTTATCAGCCCCCAAGCATCAGTTTCCAGCTGATCATTTGTAGTAAGGCCTAGAAGAAATTTCGTCATCTGTTTCCTCTGTGAAGCGGGTTGTAAATGGCCACGAATCTTTCTAATTCCTTCCTAAGTTTGGGCAAGATCTTCTGAAAGTGGAGGTCAAAAGAGCTTTATAACTTAAAAAATTTGTTGCTGTCCAGAGGACATGAATTCTTTGCACTGGGGGTCCAGGATATATCTGCAGAGAACATTGTGTATGAAGGCCTGCGGCTGGCAGGGCCTGATCTCAGGGCTCTGGAAAGTAGAAGGAATTGTAAGAGAAAGATGAGCTAGTCTGCTGGCCATTCAGGTGCTTCTGCTGAATTCACTACCTGACTTTTAGTGTTTACTTGAGGAGCCTGTATAATACCCCCGGTGCTCTGGGGTGCCTGGGTGACTCAGTCAGTTGAGCCTCCAACTCTTGATTTCGGGTCAGGTCATGATCCCAGGGCTGTGGGATCAAGCCGTGTATTGGGCTCCACTCTGAGCACGGAGCCTACTTAAGATTCTCCCTCTCTCTCTCTCCCTCCCCACCCTGTCCCTCTCCCCCACATGCACACACGCTCTCTAAAATAAAAAATTGGGGCACCTGGGTGGCGCAGTCGGTTAAGCGTCCGACTTCAGCCAGGTCACGATCTCGCGGTCCGTGAGTTCGAGCCCCGCGTCGGGCTCTGGGCTGATGGCTCAGAGCCTGGAGCATGTTTCCGATTCTGTGTCTCCCTCTCTCTGCCCCTCCCCTGTTCATGCTCTGTCTCTCTCTGTCCCAAAAAATAAATAAACGTTGAAAAAAAAATAAATAAAAAAATTAAGTTAAAATTAAAAAAAACATTACAATATAGAAGGTTGTCCAATTCAAAGGATCCATCATCTGGCTGTTGAGTAGAATCTTATTTTAATCTCAATAACAACTCAAACCAATAAGCCTTTTTATAACTTAATCATGGACACCCCTCAGAGCTGTCCCCTCAGGAGAGTATAAGAAATGGAGCCCTCACAAGTCCAGAAGTTCACTCCCAGGGTTAGCCTTGGAAAGCAGACTTCATTGTCACAGGCGGTAGGAATAGTATAGCCTAAACAGTGTCCCTGGCTTCCCAAGAGAATGTGAGACACCTCAGTCACAGATCTGCTAAGCTGTCACACTGAGCAGGTACTACTGGATTGGGACTTTACCAGCTCTAACAAGACAACAAAGGCTGAGATGACAAAGGTCCCCTCTTATCCAGGACCCCTTATGACGAACTCCTCTGTGAGCTTGCACGGTTGGAGAAAGAGAATGCTGACACCAGTCGCAACTCCAAATTGTTACTTGTACTCTGACTGACAGGCTATAAATCAGAGGTTTCTGTGACCTCCTTTCTCTTTTTTTTTTTTTTAAGTTTATTTTTAAGAGAGAGGGGGTATGCACATGAGCAGGGGAGGGGCAGAAAGAGAGAGAGAGAGAGAGAGAGAGAGAGAATCCTGAGCAGGCTCTGTGCCATTAGCACAGAGCCTGACATGGGGCTCGATCCCACAAACTGTGAGATCATGACCTGAGCCAAAATCAAGAGTCAGGCACTTAACTGACTGAGCCACCCAGGCACCCCATACTCATAACTTCTTAGGTTTATCAGTGATTATCATATATGAAGAAAGACTATGTCACTCAGAAGATTTTTCTACCCAGAGCAAGAGTCAAAGAAGCATTCTTTAGGGGCTCCTGGATGGCTCAGTCAGTTAAGCGTCCGACTTTGGCTCAGGTCATGATCTCATAGTTTGTGAGTTCAAGCCCCGTATCAGGCTTCGTGCTGACAGCTCAGAGCCTGGAGCCTGTTTCGGATTCTGTGTCTCCCCCTCTCTCTGCCCCTCCCCTGCTTGTTCTCTCTCTATCTCTAAAGAAAAAAAATAAAAACCTCAAAAGGAAAATATGTGATTAAATATTTTTGTGATTTAATATATGTGATTAAAATATTTTTTAAAAAATAAAAGGGGCCCCAGAGATATCCCTTGCCCCTTCTACCATGTAGGACACAACAGAAAGATGGCTGTCTGTGAACCAGAGAGCAGGCTCTTACCAGACACAGAATTTGCCAGTGCCTTAATCTTGGACTTCCCAAACTTTGTAACTGTGGAAATAAATGTCTGTTATTTGTAAGCCACACATGCGTGCTTTCTGTTACAGCAGCCCTGAAGGTCTAAGATAGGCCCCCCTGAAAAGGCTGCTCCAATAGTGGAGTAGGGTGCCTTACATCCACACTTCTCCAAGGGTGGTCCCAGATCAGCCACCTCAGGGTCTCTTGGGAACTTATTAGAAATACAGTCCCCCACCCAGTCCTGAGTCAGCAACCCTGGAGGTGGGGCCCAGCAATCTTCTCTAACCAGCCCTCTGGGTGAGTTTTGAGTCTTCTGGGCGGAGAACCACTACTTGTGCTGTCTTAATGGAGAGCACTGCCCCTTGATGCCGCTTCTGCTGATTCCATGTGTATCAAACAACCATGGATGTAATTTGTGTACACACACTACACTTGCGGGATGTGCTACTTCCCTTTACAAATGTATTTCTGATTGTAAATTTACAGGATGGTTTTCACACATCAGTTGCTTGTGAGCTTGACAAGCAAACCCATCTAGCTGAGAATGACCCATTCTGTGCTATAAAGGAAGTCTGTAGCACAGTGTAAGTCTGAGGAAGTCTAAGGCTGTGAAACAGTGGCCCGGCCTGTGATCTAGGGTGGATTCACTAACGTAGGTGCCATGGGGTGAGTCAGCCCAGCAGCCACGGTCCCATCCCAGCCCTCCTGGGGCTCTCTCTTTCCTGACCTTATATTCCAGTGGAAGAACTAACTGATAGTCAGCCCTCCTGGTCTCTGGGTTCTGGACACAAGTGAAGTGTTTCCTAGACTTATTTTCGTGGACTGCTGTGTAACATTATTTAACTGTAATTGTAAAAGTGTTAGGTGTTTTTCAATTTGATTAGACAGCTTTCGCTTAGGAATAAGTCCACAGGGAAATGATCCTAAATTCTATGACTAAAGCTTCGGGTGATTTCTTTTGGCATTTCTGACCTTCTAGACTCAGAAAAATCACTGAGTGGTTAACAGTTTATAAAGTTAAGAGAACTTTATGTTGATTGATATGAATGTTAGTATTTGAGCGAAGGACAGCTTCCGGGACATTATTGTGGAGTCATTGCAACCAAGCTTGGTTATCTGCTCCGTACAGATAACAGGTCATGCTGTCGGGGACAATTAGAGAAAACGAGAATGAAGCTGAGTGAAGGACAGGGGGATAGAGCAGACAGCAGACATGGTTTGTCAGTGCAGCCTTGGGAGGAAGGGCCCGAGAAGCTGAGGGGCAGCATACCCAAGGCCTTCTTACATTTACAACTGTGCCTCATAGTCCTCAGGAATAAGAGAGCTGAGTCCTGGGGAAGAGGGGCCAGCCGGGCCAGTTGGGGCTATTTTTCTGCATTCTGGAGTTGTCATAGCAGAGTCTGTGTATTATGGAAGGGGGTTGAGAACAACACAGGGGTATATGGGAATTTTCCCTCTGCTTCAGATGAGCTAAGCATGCAAAAAGAAGTAACCTAACTTCCTTCCTGTGTTTAAAAACTGATAGTCAAGGATACTGACTGGCAAAATACCATGGATTTCCCCCTTTTTATTTATTTATTTTTATTAAAATGTTTTATTTATTTATTTAGAGAGGTGGGGGCGGGGGGAGGGGCAGGGAGAGGGAAACCCAAGCAGGCTCCACACCATCTGGCCATCTGCGCAGAGCCTGATGGGGGATTCGATCCCATGAACCATGAGATCATGACCTGAGTCAAAATCAAGAGTCAGATGCTTAACCTACTGAGCCACCCAGGTGCCCGAATTCTCCCCTTTTTAAATAAGACAGCTTCCTTGTTGTATTGTACCCAGTGTGGATGCATTTATAAAAATAGATATGTATGTTTGTGTTTTTATAGATTTACATGAGTAGATTTACAATCCAAATTATTTCATGACTTCAGGGGAGTGGGATTGGAGGGGGGATTATTAGCGTGTTTTATATACTTCTTTATTATAGGACTCTTACAAGTCTTTAACTCTTGCTCACTTCATAAAAGAAATCTTAAATTTTATAAGAGTTTTCCAAGTTCACTCACAAACTCAGTCCCCAGTTCTCTCTCTCACTTATAAATCTCTCAATTTCCTCAAATATGAATTCTCCTGCCCTGAGAATTTAGAACATAGACCCTAAGTCTGGGGCAAGATTATGATAGATTAGCATAGATACAGCAAAGTTTCCAGGTAGTATGCTCATGAGAATTGAATAGAAGGCCACATTATTAGGCTAAGAATATTATCAGAGGAAATTCCAAATGTAGGAGACTGAGGTGTGAAAAATAAGTTGTGTGTTTACATGTGCTTGAGAGAGAGAGACTTAGATCTATGTGTTTTGATGAATTCTGGAATACCCAGTACAGCCTCCAGTGTCTTCTCGGAGAATATGCCCAAGCATTCTGGTGTCTGAATTTTGACTTCATGAGATATTGTGATTTGTAATAAGAAATACACGTTTGGGGGTGCCTGGGTAGCTCAGTTGGTTAAGTGTCCAGCCTCGGCTCAGGTGATGATCTCATGGTTCATGGGTTTGAGCCCCACATTGGGCTCTGTGCTGACAGCTTGGAGCCTAGAGCCTGCTTCAGATTCTGTGTTTCTCTCTGTCTCTGCCCCTCCCCTGCTCATGCTCTGTCTCTCTTTCAAAACTAAATAAACATTTAAAAAATTAAAAAAAAATACATGTTTGTTCTTTGTCCCATTCCTGGCATAGAGCTCCTAAAGCCCTTGGAATTTCCTAAGTGAAATGAGTGATAAAGGTAAAGAGAGCATCTTTCATTATTTATAACAAGCCCCTTCCAGCTACACCTGAGCTTAGGTTAATGAGTGACTTTTGGAAAGCCTCTAAGGATGGGGGGGGGGTTGCTAGTTTCCAGGGAAACCAAGAAGGTGATTAGAGTTCTGGAACTTTCAGCCCCCCCCCCCCCCCCCCCGCCAAAAAAAGAAAAAAAGAAAAAAAAAAACAACTCTGGGGAGAGAATAGAGGCTGGAAGTTAAACTAACCACTAACAGCCAATGATTTAATGGATCATGATTCCATAAGGAAGCCTCTGTAAACTCTAACTGAAGAGGTTTGGAGAGGTTGTGGGTTGACGTGCCAGGAGGGTGGCACACCTGGTATGGTCATGGATGCTCTGCACCCTCCCTCATATTTTATCTGTGCATTTTTTCAATCTGGCTGTTCCTGAGGGGTTTTCTTTTGTAATAAGTGAGTAATCTAGTAAGCAAACTATTTTCCTGAGTTCTGTGAGCCATTCTAACAAAGTTTCAAATCCGAGGAGGGAGTTGTGGGAGCCTCCAATTTATTTATAGCAGGTCCATCAGAAGCACAGGTGACAGCCTGGACTTGTGATTGGCATCTGAGGTGGGGCCAGTCTGGTGGGACTGAGCCCTTAACCTGGGAGGTCTGACACTAACTGCAGGTAGACAGTGTCAGAACTGAATTGATTGGTGTGGGGAAAATGCCCACACGGTTAGTGGCCAGAGTATTCTGAGTATGAAAAAGTGTTTTGTTTTTCCTTTCACTTCATTTCAAGAGAGGGGCTAACATAAAAAAGCCCCCCTCACATTGATTACATGATTTATAGTCCTCATCTATATTTATATTTGTGTTATTTATGAATGTCTTTTCTCTCTGGCCAGATTCTGGTGTTTGAGGTCAGGAGCCAATTTTTCTTATTTATATTGTATTCTCATATTACCCATATGTGCATGATAAATAGTTTTTGAATGAATGAACCATACTCTTTCACTAATTGAGTATGACATTATCTAAGGAAAGGATGACCATAGAATCCTGCACTGCCCGATCTGGATGCCTTCTTAATATCAGAACCAACTTCTTTTCTTTGATCTTAGAGCCAGGTGTCATTTTGAAAAATTTAGTCTATTTCCTTAATGTGGAACCATAGAACTAGAATTGTAACAAATAGAATTTGCTATTCCATGATGCTTTACAATATACAATTAAAAAAAATCACAACTACCACTGTCTTTTCTTTGACAGTCAGAGGTACTTGGGAAGGAAAGAGGAAATCATATTTGGTGAGTGGTTACTGTCAGGCACTTGCTACTTAGTCTGCAAAACTTTTTTCAGTTTAATCTCTCAGTCATTTAATCCATGTTTTATCTTGATTTTAGAAATGAAGAGATTTGTTCTGAGAAGTTAGATCACTTGGCCAAAAGGTGAATCTATTGGGATATCACAATTCAGGCCATTTGGCTTCAAAGACTTGTGCTTTTTTTTCTTTGAACTCTCTTCTGCTTCCAGTATGGTGGCCACGTCTCCTTTTACCTCTGTTGTCCACATGGCTTTATAGGGCTTGTCTGTCTTCAATACTGTATCTTCTGTATAATGTGCAACATGTGACATGCCAGAAGTCCACTTAGTAGCATGGGTTAAACTTCTGAGATATGTAAGAATTCTAAACTATAAAATTGCTAAGCAGTCCCCTGATAGATTGCAGAGGCCAAGGGCAGGCCACAGCAAAATGGGCCCTTTGGTATGAAGATAATTTTGAGTTAAAAGCAATCAAAACCCAGCAGATTCAGGAAAAGCTCTTTATCTCCCGCACAACTGCCTAAAAAGAAGTTA
Source organism: Lynx canadensis (assembly GCF_007474595.2). NCBI lineage: Eukaryota > Metazoa > Chordata > Mammalia > Carnivora > Felidae > Lynx > Lynx canadensis. The sequence goes on from NC_044303.2 coordinate 71,726,968, forward strand.
GTTAGGGGGCCTGCTCCCGGAAGAGAGCTGTCACCACAGATGACTACATTACACCTTGAGCTAGGTACAGTAGATAGGGAGGAAGCCAGCAAGGCCTGTTTGATCCAAGTCCTCCATGTTCTGTTGTTTCTGAGTGGCCCAGCAAACACTTATTCTTTCTCATTCTTCCTAAAGGTTACATTCCTTCCCTTTGAGGTCCCAGACCCATACCCCCTTCTCCTCAGTGTTCAACATGACAGAGATGCCTTATTTTGCCTGTGTTTGCGATTTCGTGTCTGTGTGGATTTCTTGTAACTACAATTTTAAATTTGATCTTCTGTTCATCTTATGTCCACCTGATCCTTAAATCCAGCTAGAAGGACCTTGAATGGCAGAGTAAATTTCTTCCTCCCTGACAAGATCATTCCCAGTACTTTGGACCAGGGGTTGTTGGGTTGTGTAGGAGATGAAAACTTTTTCTTCTCTCCTCTTAGATTTCAGTGCCTGGAGCCTTGCAAATCAAACTGACAAAAGGCAGATTAACAAAAGAAAAAAATAGATTATGTTACGTACTTATATACATGGGAGTTCCCAAAAAAATGTAAAATAAGACATTTAGAATGTGGGGGGTTTATACTATCTTAACAAAGGACACTATAGTGTGGGGACAAAGGAAAGGAGGTTTGGGACTTCTGGGGGTGGGAGTAAGTTGTGGGAAGGTAACTAGGAAATGTAGGATAAATATGGTATTTTTAGTGTGGTTTCTCATGCCGACAAGAGCCTTCTCAGGCCATAAGAGTAGCTCTGGAGCAGTTCTCTTCCTTGTGTATGAGAGAAAGACACCTGCTTCTAGACCAGAAGGGGAGGGCAGAGAGCTCATTGCTTTCAGCTCAAAGCAATCCTTTCAGCGAAAGGGCATGTTTTGGGGTGGCTGGCATACTGTGCCCTTCTTTAGTTTTCTGCTTTCATCTTGGCCAACAGTTTACTCCACAATATTATCCTCTGTACTTTTGTTTGCTTTTGCCTTGATATATTTTAGTTTCAAATTTCTGACCAATATAAGCTAACATTTTGCCTTATTAGATTCTGAGTTTCTTTAGTGAATTCATACTAGTAAGAACATTATATCATTAAAAAAATCCATATAAAGCCCAGAGCACTGTTGAGCAGCCCCATGGCATCGGTACACTCCCCAGATCTCTGATGTTCCATCTCAGGACTAAAGAACTTTCCAGGGAAGGCCAAGAGCCCTATCTTTTTTCCCCAGAGTTCACTTATTCTGCGCCCTGTAGACAACATTACTTTAACTTGAGATGAGCACAGAACAATTCAAATAGAAGAGGAGGAAATGGAGGCGTAGGGACCATAGCGAAATGGTACACTTCCCTACCTATGTGCTTATTTACATAATTGTGTTTTTATAACACTTCCTGTACTTTTCTGTAAGCTGATGCTGCCCTAATTATAGATTTTCAAGAGAACACTTCATTGTACCCCAAATTATATAGTGCTTTAAAAAGGTACCTTCTTACTGGTTTACCAAATACCTCATAAATGCGTAATTACGTAAAACTGTTCAGGATACAGAATAGAAACAGCCTGTACTGTTCACAGATGTTGGTATTGTTACATAATTGAGCACAAGGCTTTCAAAGATCTATAATATTTTTCTTGTATGAAAAAGAAAGAAATGACTCATTATAGTCATAATGTGTCACAGAGACTCCTGATCAAACAGAATGCGTGTGTTCTGTTTTGTGAGTTCTGTACAGAACATTGTCAATGGACTTGCCTTTGTGGGTGGGAAAGTGCCACTTATTCCAGCAAATTACCTTTGTGGCATATGTACTTGCTTGTTAGACAGCTTGCGGGCACCTGGGTGAGGCAGAGGCTGGGCCCCTTTATCCTGGCACACCTGCACACTGCGTCCCCACAGCGCCGGGCACCAGGGAAGTTCCCCCATTCACTGACTCGCTCTTTCAGAAACCCGTTGAGGACCCGCAGCCAGCGCTGTCCTGCAAACTGGGAGCGGGCTGGCTTCCTGTACGGTAGCTCTGTGGCTTTTCCTTCAGTTTTGGCTCTATCTTGAGACACCAGTGATTCAAATTGCAACGAAGTTAACTCCGTGGAACACAGCTGAGGAAATAGGATTGGTTAAGTGCCAGGTTTAATGTTTAAGTTGCAATTTAATTTTCAGTGCTATGGTGACAAAAGATGCGTTGCTGATCTTAGGATATTAGAATTGGAAGGACTCGTGTTTCTGAGGAAAAAACAAAATTGGAAAAACAAATTAGGTTAGATTTTTACATGATTGACAGATGTCCCCATGTTTTTCTCTTCCGAGGAAATTGCCTTTTGGGAATGAGCCGGAGAAACACACGAACTTACTCATTCCTTCAAAGGCTTTGATATCAGCCTTAAGATTAGTTCTTTTCTCTAAGGATACTTGGTCTTTTTTAGCAAGAATTTGAAAGATGCGGTGCAGAAGTGGGCTTCACGTATTTTTCTTGTTTTGCTTTGTTGGAATTCACCTCCCACCTCTCCTTTTGTGACTCTTGCCTCAAAAACTGTCCTTCATGAGATCGTTGCGCCACTGTGGCTCCTTGTGGCACATTGATTGGTCCAGCAAAAGCCTGGAGTTTGAGAACCAACTTAGCAGCGAGAGAATAAAACCTGGAGCATAGGTTGATTCATAACCGTAAGTGGGCCAGTGTTGAAAGTGGCGTATTATGTCACTGCCACATATTGACATTATCAATTATGTGTCATTAAACAGCTCACCTCACTGAATGATTTACTTTGTGTGTAACTGCCTTTTTCAATTAAAGGGAGCAAACGCTGGGGAACGGGGTCACAGTATCAGAAACCATATATTTTCTCCTGTTAACACCAGCCTCGCAGCCTCGCAAGCGAGGGGTGTGTTGGTGTTTTGCTTCAGGCTGTACTGCTCTAGTTTAAATGGTCCAAACAAGTGATTAATGATTGGGGGCAGGCCCTTACACTGCTTTCCAGATCTCTTCTTCAGCGTACTTCCATTTATGTCACCTAGCCACACGCTTAGGAGGTGTTACTTCAGCACAGATCACACTATTTTGTCGGCATTGGTTTCCATTTTGGGGACCCTTGATGTTGCTCTATATACATGTACCTGCTCTCTGTGTATGTGTGTATTTACTGAAGAATTATATTAAGCGTACTGTAATGCATATATACTCACGTGTTATTTATTTATTAGCACAATGACCTAAACCTTAAACTCTTTGACATGGCGTTTGCAATGCAGGTGTTCCTGATATATAAAGACTATATGGTCCAGTGAAAGGTGGGCTTGCCCCCACCAAAGCAGCTCTGGATTTTTTTCTCCAGGTTTCAGTGGTGATAATTCGATCCAGACGATGCAGTTTCTTGGGACGTTCTTTTATTGTCTTACAAGTCGATGTGGTATTTGGATTTCGCAAGGCTAAACCATACACGGTGTTTCTCAAACGTGCGTTTCTCAAAAGTGCGTTTGTGAGAATCAGATATGTTAACTGTTACTCTGAAGTTGAGAATTTGAACTATTAGTCGACCCACTATATTTGCTCTCTGTGTAAAAGTTTGTTATAACAGTGCTAATTACTAAGCAGCTGGATTTGTGAAAAAGTGCACAGCAGTAATTTGCACCTGACTGTTGCTTTGCTAGGAAAAGAATTGTGATCACATACATGGGGTGCATGCGCTTGATCTATAAACTTCCAAAGAGCATGTTTATCTGTGGACCTTCAACAGTTTGACTTTTTGAGTATAGCATTTGGTTTCTGTATGTGTACTTCTGAGACACTCGTTTTTACCCTAATAGGAGCTGTTGAGCACTGATAGGACATTTTACAAAGAGAAGGGTAGCATTTTACAACAAGACTGAAGCTTTTAAATGACTATGTGCTTCTGCTTATTATGTTTTGCTAGTTTTAGGGGGCCAGACAAGAAACAAGATTTCCTTTCTAATTCCTTACTCTCATACAAAATCATGAACTGGCCTAGTCAGATGTCAGTAAAATCATTGTTTCAGTGGCAGATCAGAAGAATGGGCCTGTCCCATTGGACTCACATCCTGAATAATTCTTTCTACGCAAATGGAGTAGATAACACACCACACCGAAACCAGTGGATTTTTGTGTTTGGTTTTGGTCTATTAAGAACAACTCCAGGTCAGGTCTTGGGAAAGAATTTATTTTTGCCCTGTGGATGCGTCGGAAACATCTGCTTCAGGTAGTTGACAGGTGTTCCTTATTAACCCATGAGCCAAAGACCCAGATAGGGAGTTCTCACTATTTGAAAACTGCACATTCCTTGTGTTTGTAAGTGTATATTCAGATTAATTCCACATACCTCTTATTTGGATTGCTGACAGACAGGAACTTCGAAAAGAAACGGGTGCTTTTAAAGAGGAATGTGAAAAATGAAATTTGCTTTCTTAGTACAAGAGTTTTTCTGTACTTTTAAGAACTGGTGCTCTTGGGCAGAAAGGAAAGGTTTCAAAGGAACCTCATCTCCATATGGTTTTACTCGATAATCCTTTATCCAACATCTTCAGCTCTCATTCCTTTGCTTTCTTGCCTGTGGCTACATTTCTATCTCGGCATCAATTAGCACAGTGATTTATACAACAAGCAAGCAGTTTAGAGGTAATGGTACACAATTAACATCTCATTCCACCATAAAGGGTATGCTAAATACCCCAGTCATTGCTTTCTCTGCCTGGAATTGAAATAAGTGTTTGTCCTAATTCATATGCTATCTGATGTGAAGTGGGCCGGCTTTGTACTGCACTACACCATTAATCTAATTATAGCTAGCTGCAAATGAAGTGCTGTCTGAGCACGGAGAGTGAAGAAAATAGCCTTTTGTCATTTAGCCTGACTCTGCGAAGCAAGATCACACTTTACGGGGCAATACTGCGAACTGGAAATCTCCATAATATTGCTGCCTGTTGCATCTTTTCTAATTGCCACAGCATTGTAAACACAACCGGGCGCTGATATAAATAGAGCTGTAGATATGCTGTCATGTGGGTTGTCGGAGAAAGTCCTCCGAGTGCTGTTGGATTAAATGATGCGTCCTGATTGACAGCTACCTCGAGACTGTGCGGATGGAGTTGTCACAGCATTATGCTGAGGGGCTGCTCCGGTGGTTGCAGCTGTACCGACTCGGGGACAGCCGCCTGTTCGGTTCACCTTCTTGGCCCGGGGTGTGTGTTGTGGGGCGGGGGCAGGGCTGGTGGAGGGGGGGGAGCTCTCCCAGAGAAGGGCAGCCACAGGCTCTGATCCTCTCTGTTTGGGGTATTGTTTCTTGCAGATTTTTTTCTTGCAGATTCTTGCAGGGTCGGTTTGGTTTGGCTGGGCCCGATGCTGCTGTATTTTGCACGGCATTGACCCCTTGCTGTGGTTTTCCTCCAGTGTTCATAGTGATCCCACAAAGAACTCAGGAATGGGGAAAACAAAAAACAAAACAAAAACCGTTGAATTAAGACTCCAATGTATATTTAGTGAGGCTTTTTTTTTCTAGTTTTCTGAAACTCCAGTGTTTTTAAAGATGTCTTTTTTTTTTTTTTTTTTTTTTTTTTTTTTTTTTTTTTTTGCAGCTAGTCATTTCTGACACTTTAAGAACACTGACACTTGCTCTCCAGCTCAGAGTTAGGAAAGTAGATTTTTAGGGGCATGTTGGAGTGTTAGCTCTCACTGCCACACTGTGGAAATGAAAAGGCAGTTTAATGTTGGAGACCCTTGGGACCAGAAGGTGAAAACTTGGAAGAGGAGAACCTTATATCTGAAGAAATGCATCTGCTCCCTTACTTAGTGAGGGTTGATATACGGTATATGGCCGGTGCTTCAGGATGTTTTGGGAACTGATGTAACATAATTCCCAGCAAAGTGCACCATTTACCCTTGACTGAGATGGCCCACGGTTGCCGTATGAAAACACGAGCAGTTCATCAACTGCACATGTCCTGATCGTTTTGGAAGAATGGCATAGGAGTGGAAACCAGAGGTGGGCTACTTTAAGGTGAAATCACAACTGAGACAGTATGCAAAGCAGCTTGGAAGCATTCATCCTGCAGGGAGCCCATAGGCCTCCAAGGCCTGCAGGTGCGAGCACTCGGGGTGTGTGACTTGGTGAAGTCGCTGGTAAATCTCAGGGCAGTACAGAGAGGCGCACGGATTTAAACTCCCTAAGGAGGCGCAGACACCAGCGGCAAGGCATTTTGTGTGACCATCTAGCACAGTGTAGCCGTAGCAAGGGCTGCTTTACGCGGTGGTGTGCGTGTGCGTGTGCTGTGTGTGCGCCTGGCACGGGTGGGCTTGCCCATCTGCAGGATGTTTCTGTTAACCAACCTGACCAAAAAGCATATACCCCCCCCCCAAACTGTGACCACGCATGGCTTCTCCCCCAACTACCATGGCTCTCTGCCCCCACCTTTTCCCCCTTCGTTAGGTTCCATGCTGAGAGCCGTATGTTCATTGCAAAAACAATTCCATTGTGTTCCTTTTAAGCGTCCATCTCTTGTAGTTTTCTTCCTGACCCTTTATGTCTGGTGTGATTCCCTTCTCTTTCTTTCTTGTTGAACTTTTTGGGAGAAATTTTGTTAGACATGGTTTTACATTACAGACACCATAAAATTCATTCGCTTAGAGCCTCTGGCTGGGGTCATTAGAGAACACCTCCCATGAATGTTCCCTCCCATCACTGTCCTTCCTACACGGGTTGAGCTGACCAGGCCACCCCCCGGAGAGCACCTGTTCTCAGCGTTAAGTTCCTCCATGCGGAGCTTGATAATTTGTGGTTTATGAGCACCTCCCTAAAACCACAGTGAGGTTCCATCTACCGAAGAACCTAGAACGAATCCAGTTCAGGCCCCACAGATGTTTCTTGTGACCTTGCAGGGTGAGAACCTTCTGGGTTCTTCTAGGATTGTACTTCTCCGTCCTATCAAGTAACCTTTAAAATCTTGGACTCCCACCCCCAGAACCTCAAGTTTGTGGTTTATCTGCTTGAAAACAGTAACAACAACAACAACAACTTAAAAGCACAACTCTCCGGGGAGGTTTCACGGAACACTTTAGGAATATTTTAATGCCTAGCGTAAAAAACCAAACTCTTTGCGCGTCATAGGGCATTTTCCTGAATTCTTTTAGCTCGTTGGCTGGCTCTGCCTGAGCCCCGTAAGAATCAGAGAAACCAATAAATAGCAGTTTTGATCAGAAGCTTTGAAAGCCGTAGTGTACACTCTTAAACGACTTCTTTTCTGGGGGCAGCAAAAAGCTTTTATGGCTCTCACCAGGCACTTCATTCTGATGGGCCCATATGCTGCACCCGCTTAGATCCCATCCCGCCAGCGCGCCCCGCGTCCGCTGCACGGCCGAGCCAAGACGTTGTTTTAAGAGGCGTGTTTGTGTGGGCACGCTGAAGGGGTCAGGACACATCAAAGGTAATCTTAAAAAGAGAACCTCTTGCTGCCTCCTCTCTTTATATTCAGAAAGGTCGTTTCTTAGCCAACTATTTGCAAGGAGGCCTCTCCTGAGGCATTTACCCCGTTGTTATTTTTTACTTGTGATTACAATAAGTCGCTTATCCCCCAAACAGATTTAAGAACAATAAACAAATACAAGAGGAAAAGGAACATCTCATCAATAACAAAGACTGCATCTAAAGGCGCTGAGTTTTGTGACTCTTTTACATCTCTTTCCAAGCAAAGCAGGAGTCCTACAGAGAAAGGAATTCAAAAGATATGAAAATTATAAAAATAGTAAAAGGATCCAGTTTTAGTCAGGATCTTGTAATTTCTGGGGAGAAATGGAGCTCGGTACGATCTCAGCTCTTTATTTACATTAAGGCTTGTTTGTGATATAGCTAAAATTAGGTTTTAAGCCTGTCCACTGTGGTGAAATGTGATAAATCATATTGTTCACAGTGCAGAAAGAGCCTTTCCCTGAATTTAGACTTCACATTTTGTAGTCAAATGGTACAAAAAACAAGGGGAAAAAACTAGATCTGTGTGCTACACTGAACCTGGACAGCTGGGCCCAGTGCTGACCAGTCACGTGTTGGGAGCCGGGGAGGGCGCTGCCAGCTAGAAAAGTGACTTTGCTGTGGACTCTCCTGCTCCTAGGGGTGTTGGGTTTTCTTTTCTAAGGCAGACAGAGCACAGCTACGAAAACCATACAATTTGGTACAATTATGTTATCCCTTCTTTCTCCGTCCACCCCCCTACCCCCCCCACCCCCCCCGCCATGGTCTAATGAAAGACTTTGAGGTACAATTCATCGCTGATAAGTAGTCCCTCTGCCTGGAATGTTTATTAGACTGACAGCACAATGCACTCTCCTTGCCACTTAGGACTCAGATGAATTTTAATAGGAGCAAAAAGCTTTTATTTGCACTGTAATTTCACTTAAGGATCATATCCTTCAGAAACTGGCAGACACTTGTATGTCTTGATTGCAAAACACACACTCAGGAGTAAAGAAACATGCAAAAGATGTTATTATTCAACCTGTCACAATGGCAAATCTGAGCGGAACTTAGGCCACCGGTGCTCCTCCTGGGGGTCTCCCTTGCCCTTTTAGAACAAGTCCCACAAAGAGCACCCAGAAGGAATTCCGCCATGCCTGTACAGAACTAGAGGGGGAGTTCTATTTTGCCTTTGCATCCCTGCCATCATGATGCCCACAGGCGGCTTTGAGTTACAGCATCTTTTTTCGAACAAAATGGAGCTGCCTCCATGTTGCATCTCTCTTACCCAAGGGAGATGCAATTTGGAAGGAATTTAGAAATCTTCAGGTGCTGGTTTCAGCCTCACTGAGTAACCCCTCCTCAAACCAGCTGAGTTTGTTTCTTTTTGGGTAGACCAAACTGTGGCTCTTCTATTTGTTCATAGAGATCCAGGATATTTTCCCCTGCCAGGCAGAAACTCTATTAGAAATGTTCTGTTTGACTGAACTCCCCTTAACCTGCCCGATTGTTTGAGAACCATATACAAAAGGTTCCATTAAAAATACTTGCTTGTGCATAATGTTTCTCTTAATGGCTTAAAGTCTGATATTATTGTCTCTCTGTGTAGAAGATAGTCCTTCTATTTCATTTTTATCTACCCTAAGCGTCTTGGTACCTTGGAAAGACTACGCCATGTTGTGCCCAAAAAGAAGAGCTAACTTTTTCTGTAGTGAATATAACATACTGTGCCTCTAGAAAGAGATTGAATTTTAAATATTATTTTGCCCCAAACGAACACTGAAACCCTTTGTCTTAACTTGGTGGCGCGGCCGCTCTCGCGGGGAGCAGGAGCCTGAGACAGCGATCTGCTGCCATCTGCTGGCGGGTGCCCGCAGAGTCACCCCTCTCCCTCCTGCAGATCCAGCCAGCTCATAGAATCCGTGTTAATTGGGATAAGTTTGTAAGCAGTGAAGGGAATATAAGGAAAAATCCTCACTGTTTTCTTTACAAAGTTTTGAGATGTTTGTCTTCAGGGTGACTGCTATTTCTCACTAATTAATTACTCGAGTTGTTCTCGTTTCAAGAAATTTCTTAAATAACCAGCTCACAACATGTGCCAGAAACAAAATGACTATATTTTGTTTCTCTGTACAATAATTAAAAACCATTGAATTCAAAGATGTGATCATTTAAATTTCAGAGCTAAAAATCTGATTCTGAAAGAATGCTACCTTTGAGGAAAAGTTCATTTAGACTCACTTACGTTTTTTTACCCCCTTAAGTACAAGGTGCATATATTAACCAAACTGGCTGCAGAACTGAACAAATATATGCTGGAAAAAGCGGCTGAGGACACAAGCAGTATTCTGCGCTCCCCGATGCCTGGCGTGGTGGTGACCGTCTCTGTCAAGCCTGGAGACATGGTAAGGACCGAGCCTGTCTGTGGGATGAGGCGGACTGAAGCGCGATCACATTCCGTGCAGCTCTTTCTTGACTCCTGCCACCCCCACAAAACCGCTAAATAGCTTTTGCACATTCTCTGTCCAACTGCTTCACATTTGAATTGGGTTAGTAACAGTATCCCTGAGTGTCTCCCCTACCAAAGACCTGGGACTGGAATAGAAATAAGGCCAGAGTCATTCTGTTAATTGGCAAACGCAGTATTTTGGAAGTAGTTTATTTAACATTTCTATTTGCTTTCTAGTTCTCTGTGCTTTAAGTATCCTTGAAGAACTGACACCAAGCGATAGTCCTTTGATGGGGAACTCTCTATGATTTCTGGGGCTAAGGAAAGCTAATTCCATAAACTGTGCGGTACAGAGCACTTCCGTAACTTGATACATATAATTCAGGATCACAGTTTGAAGCTTTTCATCTCGACCTTGTGACATTAAGGCACAAATCAAAGCTATCTTAGTATTTCCTCACATGTTCAGAATCACCATAACATGTTATGGACAGATTGGTAGGATGCATTTTCATAGAGCATGGAGAGAGAGCTCTATTGATTCGCAGCAAAAATTTGTAAAAAGAAAACAAAGATGCAACCAGATTTCTAGGGGACAGTTAAATACTAGCATTTTTATTTATGTGCTGGAAAATCATGGCCCAACATGATAGTCTTTAATGGATGGTATGGTGGTGACTCCATTGCGTGTCTCAGTGAAATCACAGGAGTTTACATACTTTCCCGTAAAGAGTGCATTAAAACTTCCTCTGTATTTCTTTATTAATATACTTAGTAAAATCACATGGAGAAAAACTCATGTAGCTTGCATTGGCCTCTAGAGAAATATTTATAATAAAAGAATATTAAGAAAAAATGATCAGGGAAAAAAAGAAAACGATCAGCTTGTTCTTTAAATGATTAGCCCTGAAATTGATAAGTGAAGTCAGAAAACTGACTTAGCAGTTGCTCTTACCTGATGATATAGAAACAGAACTCTACCCACTCTTCTAGAAAGGCATAGGAGAGGCTCAGTAGCTATGAATTGTTATATTTACTTTAAAGACTTTGACATTCCTGGAAGAAAGCCCTCATTAAGACTGTCTTATTAAGGATTTAGGAGAAGTGATACATAAAATTACATTTATATGTTGAATATGGGGAGGGGTTTGCCTCGTTGGTCTTCATTCTAAAGGGTTAGGGTCCTAAGATGATAGCTCGTTGGCCTTGACATGAAGAATGCTTACACCAAGACGTCGAATCGCTAAGTTGTACACCTGAAACTAATGTAATCTTGTGTGTCAAATATACTATTTGGATTTTGTAAAAATGCCTCCACTCACTCACTGCATTATGAGAGCAGTCAGTGGAATCTTCCAGCAACTAGATGTGCAGGTTGGTAAACAGTGTGGTGGGTTCTTTCTTTTTTTCCGTTTTTCATCTTAAGCTTTTTCTAGAAGCTACATAGGCTGCCATCCTGAGCTTGTCCTAATTGTGTGGCTTTAATTATAAAATCACATTTGCACTTAAAAAAATAAGTGTAACTGAAATCCTTACTTTTCCAACACCTGAATCAAAACCAGAGGCAGGGTGGGGGGCAAGAGGGGCTCACACTGTGGTCGGTCTTGCTCCTCCCTTGGCACTGGCCTCCCCCGCACCACTCCTGGGGCAGAGAACCGGGGAGCATGTAGCCTCCTTGTTTCCAGCAACTGCTTTCTCCAAGTCTGGCTTCTCCAGACACCAGAAGGGTTTAGGCTTCATACTTTCCGTGTCCTGGCTAATAATCTAATGGGGGAAAGCAAAGCATTTAGTAAATTGGAACAACGTGGGGTTAGTCCTTGGTTCATTGGGATAGCTCAGATATTGAAAACCACCACCAGTCATTAAATGTGGGTATTCAAGAATGGTTTAATTTGAGAACCAACTGTTAAAAATGTTACTGTGGGGTCATGGGACCTCTACTTTATGTAGTCCTTTAAAGTCCAAGTCTGGGTGTGCACCCCTAGTGAATTGGCTTCTAGTCTCTGTGTGGTTCCCCTTACTTAGAAATGCTCTCTGCACGCATGTGCCTAGGCTGGTCAGGGAGAGTGCACACCTTCTTAAATTCTTCGCCCCAGCTTCCGGTGCCACTTTTGGTCCTTGCTGAACTTCCTTTCTTACTCTGTGCCGTCGTGTTTTGGTAAAACAGTATTTTCTCTTGAGTTAGTAGTTGTGAGAAGTGTCCCAAACCATTCCCTTCCCCAAATGCAGGGTGAGAAGCTTCATCTTGGGCTCTTAACAGCAGCTTCTATCATTAAATCTGCCTTGTGTAATTAAAACACAAGAAACTTTCCTTTGACCAAAGGCACACGCTTACTTGAGGCCATTATGAGAAAATAATACTTGTAACTTTTAAGTTTTGTGGTTTTAAATTATTTTAGTGCCACGGGCATGTTGTGTTGTTCTTAGCAATAACAATAGCTGAGCCAAAGTTCCACTTGTATCAGTAGAAAGATAATGGAATCAGTCATCCCGGTGTGTTTTCAAGGAAAACAAGGACGTAAGAAACAAATAGGGGCCTACAGCTCTTCTCGTTTTCTTTGAAGTGTTATTTTTTTATAGTTTGAATTCCAGTAATCTGAAATTTTTATATTCAGGTTAAGTAAAACTTGAGAAATCTTAGAATGGAGCTCCTGGCAATAATGTGTTCCACAAAAGCATCACATAAATAATAAATAATAAATCTGTTTTGTGAGGCAAACAATCTTAACAGAGTTAAAAAAAAAAAAACCTCAGGGCGAAATGATGTGGGGTGGCTGCTCAAAAGTAAGAAATGCACTCTGAGAGCTTCCTGTGGAAAGGTCTTTCCCCTCCTAAAGCACGGAAGCTGTGTTCTTTTGGGTTCACGCGGCAGAAGTTTCTAATATCCTTTCAGTGTCTGTTACATAGTATTTAACATTAAATGTGGCAGTAAAATCATTTTTCAAATGATTGTAGAGTAGCCTTTTTGAACAAGTGGGAGGGGGTTGTAGTCAACAGTCAAACACATACCAGCAAACAAACCACTAAGAAAGAAAGAAAGCGGATTGTGGAAAGTCAGGAGACACACATTTAATTCAGAAGACAGTTGGCAGAATGACTTTCATATGCTTTTGTCTGTTTTTGTTTTTGTTTTTGTTGTCTTGTTTTTTTTTGTTGTTTTTTTTTTGTTTTTTTTTTTGTTTTTTTTTTGGTAATCAGCCTTCTGAAAATAATTTTGCAACGGACTTTCATTTCAGTTGGAAGAAATCCCTATTTTCCTGTATATTTAGCACGATCATACACTGGTGGCATTTTAATCAAAGCCAGGATTTTTTATAACTTGTTTTAATTTTAAAATGTCTGTCTTTAGGATGTTGTCGAACAACAGTATTAAGTACACATATTCTCTCATAATAATGGCAGAGTGCACCTGCCAGCTTTAGACTGAGAGCTGCTGAAATGGCATAAAGTCAGTAAGGAGCAGAGTTGTTTTGTTAGTCCTTCGATACGAGAAACAAAGCAGAAAATGAGGCAACCCAAGGGGAGACTTTCCTGTCGCAATCAATCAAGATTTCTTCTGAGGTGGATTCCAGTTAAGCAGACATCTCAGATTTGCATCAGAAATATTCGTCTTCTTGATTACAGTAACAGTGGAGACCTGAACCAGAGGCAGGCTGTGTCCCCACTTAGGTAATTACCACTTTGTGACTTACTAGTTTGTGAGAACAGGTCCAGTAATAGATTGGCAGCAAGTACCTGTTGCTGCTTTTCTTGCCACTTAACCTGTTCAGTATTAGTGAGACAGGCTTGGCGGTATTTTTGTGGGGCCAAGACGAGGGAGATGTATTCGGTGAGGGCACTGACCTTTAGCAGCAGGGGAAGTAGGTGTTTGGGACTGTTGTTGTCATGCATGGGGTCTTGGGCACAAAACTATATACTCTAACGTGCACCAATGAAGACAAAATTTGTGATTAGTGGGAGTCTCCCCCCGCCCCCCCCCCACCACTGGCCCCAGAGTTAGCCCTGATTTTTTTCCTCCTTGCACGTGCTCCTGCAGGGGTTCCGGGGGAAGGTTCCCAAGCAGTTGGATGGCCACTGATCATGAGACTCAGGTGCGCCGTTTCAGAGTGTGGCATTCATACCCCCCTCTGCCCCCAGACCATCTGGAACTGAGCCCACAGCTGATCCTGGGGAAAGCGCATGTAAAATTTGGCAAGAGATCTTTAGTTTTCATTTCTTGAAGAAACAGATTTGGAGCCTCTTTTGCTCTTAGGCATTCTAGATGGCATTGGAATGGGCCCTCCTGACATGTTTATCTGGCAGTGACTTGTATGCCCCGTACAGCCCAGTATAATAATGATAATGGTGTCTTTCCCTGGCAGAGGCCCTGGCTCGACTGATGGATTTTCCAATTTCTGGATATCTTGATGGACACTCGTGAAATCACGACAATAATTACATTTTCATGTTTTATCGCAGTTTACTTGACAAGATGCCAGTTTTTCACCTAGACCTCAGATGGTATTTTAAAGCAGGTATAAATAAATTTCTGCATTCATTACTTAACATTTCTAAACTTTAAATTACAAAATATTACAAACATAAAGTTACAGAGAATAATACAAGTACTCATGCTCTCTGCGTACCTTTCCTGTATTTCCACTTGTACTTAACCATAAAACATTGCTCACACTGTGGACTTGCCCGTGGCCCCTCCCTACCCTCATCAGATTCCTGTCCTGTCTTCTTCAAGTGATGGCTACCCAGAATTTGGCCTTATCTTTTTCAGGTAACATTCGCTTTTCAGTGTTTAGGTAAATTTTTATTGGAGGTAACCACCTGAGAATTTTTACAGTGTAACTTAATGATAATTATAAGAGAAATATTTCACAGATCAATCAATAAATACTGTAGGTGAGTCTTCTGCAAGTTGGGCATTTGATTTTATTTTTCAAGAAATGATCCACTTGGGATTAGAGGCTATGTTATCTTCATTTTAACCATTTTTGAAGATGGCAGTTCTCGAGATCTTTTCTCACCCTTTTGCTTAAAAAAAAAAAAAAAAAAGAAAAAAGCCAAAAACACTGAATCACTGAGGGCTTTAAAACAGCATATTTCACAGAGGTAGAGGATCCGGACTGATACCTTAAAGATACTGTTAAGTTCTCTAACTCTGGGGGCTTTGGCTCCAGTTCCTGGCTACTTAGAGGGCAGTAAGGAGAAATGTTTTTCATTTTAAGGAAAACTAGACTTTTATCTTGGCCACGACTCTGTATTCTCTCCCGGAGCCTCTCTGCTCCCTCGTCCACTGTACAGACCCAGGGAGGCAGCTCTGGGCGGGGGCGGGGGGGGGGGGAGGGAAGCGGGGCCAGTGCTGCGCAGGCAGGGGCCTGGAGTCCCCCCAGCCGGCAGCCTTGGCTGAGGTGTCACCTCTCCTTGCTCCTGGGTGAGCAGGCGGCTAGAGCACAAACCCATTGCTGGAGGCCTTAGACTGGAGATAAGGGGTTTGGTGGCATTTCTTTCGCCCGCCTCCTCTTTCTTTGTAAATTTGATGACGGTTCCTTCCATCACTGCTTAAATACTAGACCATCTCCCCGGGTCTCCCTCCCTCCCTCTTTACATGAAGATGTTGGGATGTGAATGCACATTTCTTCTTCAGGAAATATCAGGGGATATTTACCAGCCTATCTTACCGGCTCAGAAAGAGGAAGTTATTATAATCAGATTCTAGCAGTGCCTTTTAACCAAATCTGAGAGGCCTTTTTCTTGTGGCTGTTAACTGCGTCTTTCTTCAGATCTAAGGGCCGTAAAATGCATTGCATTCAGGCACCTGTGTTCTAAGTAGAACAGCCTTTAAAAATGTAATTGAAGGATTTTCACTTTTGTGGAGTCGTCAGCAGGGTTGATATTGATCCGCGCTTTCGGGTGGCCCAGAAGGGGAGCCTGCAGCAGGCCGGTAAGCCCTCCGAGCCTTCTGTCTAATTTGGCAGAAAAACACAGAATGTAGGACAACAAAAGAAGGCTCCCTTTTCCATAAAAATTCGTCCTCCCACCCACCCCTCTTCCCCAAAAAGGGGACTTAATTTTTCAGCTGCACACAGTGATTTGGTGCTCACTCTTGCATTGAAACAGTTGCTGTCTGAACAGGCAGGAAACAGTTTTCTTTTAATTGCTGAAATCATTCGGAAGTGCTGCGTGCCCTGCTTCTATACAGCAGATGCTGTGCATTAATTGGCCTGCGTAGAAGTGACCCAGGGTTCCTTGCAGCGGGCCCAATTTTAGGCAGAGGGTTTAAATAGCTTATTTATTATTGTGTATAATCTGGCGTACATTATGTGCTCCTGCACGTGTCGTATTTCATGGTCTGCAGTTTCTAATGTCATGTGGGCTTCAAAACCTGTGTTTCTCTGGTAATGTACTAGCAGCAGGTAAGCTCAAAATACCATCCATCAGGAGCTAATTTTTTATCCAGATACCACAATGACTGATGAACCTGTCTTTTGTGTGAATGTTTAGCACAGTAGAAAGCCATATGCCACTGGCACCGTTTCCGGGGCCTTCTTTACAGTTGCCGGAGAGGAGGCTTACAGGGGGAAAACCCTCCGTGACATTATGTCCTCTCTCCTCCACTTAAAGGATAACACCTTTAAAACAGCCCTGGTTCTGGACGACAAAAGAGGGTAGGACCCATCTCAGAGGAAAGCCGACTCCCGTAATCATTTTCTTTATCAGAAATAGGACTGCACACTCTTAATAGGGAACCTTGTTTTGTTTCTCCCCGTCTGTTCCAAACAGACCTTCGCCCATTAGAAGGGCCTCCCCTGTGTGGGAAGAGCACAGCTGTTACTGTAAACCTCATCCCGGCACTGTATCACCCCCATTTTGTGGCTCTGAAGGATGAAATTGAGAAATGGGATACTGTGCAGTCAGCCTTTACATCTCCAATTTTAGGCCTTTGCCATCATTTTCATGCTTTTATTCCAAATCAAATAACATTAGTGAGCTACACCACCTTCTGATGAATGTCTGCCCTCGAGCACAGCTTTCAAGTCTGGACTTTTGGGGGCTCCCTTTTATGTTTGGTGGAGGTCTTTCTTCCCCCTCTCTCTGCTCGCGCTCTTCCTGCACTTTTCTTTGAGCCTTCTTCGTGCATTCGCAGTCAGCACGATACAAGTTGCCAGACGTGTCCCCGTCTTCGCGTGCTTTCCAAGAGGGACGTGTGCTGGAGAAGGGTCTGTGTCTTTTCATCTTTGGGGAAGGAGGGAAGCGAACTTGGGAGAAGGATATTGGGGGCTTTAATCAGAAATAAGAAGGGGTTTAAATCATTAGCACAACAAAGCATACTATAAGCTTGAAGATAAAAGTCTCTGGGGAAAGAGTCCTCTGAAAATAAATGGAACTTGATAGATTTCCATATCATTTATAACTTCCCTTAATTACACTTGGAAGACTTGCCAGTAAAACTGGAAAATTGGCAGCCTATATCCATTAGAGTCATTTTGCCGACCATGGCAAGCAGCTGGCTTTACTGGATTTTATTTCCCATCACTCACAATTAATCATCAGCTGGAGATGTCTGAAACTCTTCAGCGCAGAGCACTGCCGGGTGACATTCAGGCCTCCTAAACATGCTAAAATCTGCTGAGTAAATGGGCCGAGTTTTCTCTCCAGCTTACTCATTTTGGAGCGAGGCAGGCCCCCGCTTAATGAGCGCTGCGCTCTGATAATCGGATGCGAATGTGAACCTTGACCCCATGTCAAAGGAGAGGACGCAATAAGCCGGATGAAAGATACAGGACTCAGGCCTCCAAACTTTACACCAATTAGACAGGGAGCGGAGAAGGACATCAGGCTGACTAGGTTTATCGAAAAGACTTGCGAGGCTTGTGACCATTTTGTAAGCCCAACGTTGGAGACCTCCTGTCACAATCAGTGAGCCTTTATCAGATGATGCACAAAAGTGTTAGAGAAGTGTGTGCACGGAGCCTTCGGGAGCCGCGCGCTCACGTGGAGCCGTCGGGGCCAAGTTCCCCACGTCAGCGCTCCGGGCCCATGCCGCGCCTGCCTGGGCTTCGCAGGCACCTGGGGAAATGGAGGCGGCGTCACCGTGACCTCGTGAGCCCCGTGGGCAGGCCAGCCACCACCGCTGGACTGGAGGCTCCCAGATCACGGGGTGGGGGTGGGGGGCCCTGGGATGCCCTTGGGTGCGGCGGGCCAAGCCCGGGTGGGGCGCCCTGACAGCGTGGCCCACGGTCCCCGACCTTGGCATCCACCCCACGTAGCTCCTCTGGCTGGGGTTGTTGAGGGATGACATAATGTGAATTTAGAACACGTCCGCGTGTGCGTGTGACTCGATTCTGCTGACCAAGACGGACCTCTCTGTTTTGTGGGGTCTCAAGGGACAACTTCCAAGACTTCTTTCTCTTTCAGGGATGAATGAGTGAAAACAGACTAGAAAACCCATTGCTAAGTGAACAGAGAGGGAGAAGTGAGTACTTCACATTCCACCCGGACCGAAGTAGAGATGCAGACTGGCAGGTGGAGGGAAGGGACCAGGGGGGGAGCAGGAGGGAGAGGAACCGGATGTGGGTTCGGGGCAGTGCTGCCAGTGGCCCCTTGGAATCCGAGGCGCTTTCTTTGAAGTCCTTTTAATCAAACTGCCAGAGGGACTTAATAAGAGTATTTTCACTTTGGGACTTGCCCCCCTCTCCTGCTTCTCTGTGTCTAAATCCAAGGTTTTGTTTTTCTGAGTAGTGTGATTGGGGACCTCTGCTTGAGTCACCTGTATGGCACCTCTTTGCACATCACGCAGGCTCTGGGCGCCCGGGGCCAGCCAGGCAGGATGGCCAGGGGTGGCAAGAGCAGAATCCTGTGAACTTGCCCTGCGCTCCAGCGGGCCCTGGTCTAAGCACCAGTGTGACCAGCTCATGTCGGGTCGTGGCCTGGGTTCCGCTGCCCTTTAGCACAGGTTCTATGGTATCCTTGTCAGGTTGGTCTTGCCCCCTTGGTGTGACCGCTGGAAACTTCCGGAGTTCATTTCTTTTTCATATTTGCATTAATTGTGACTTCACTTGAAGATCCCGGAAAGAACGGTGAGGGGCGCTTGGTCTGGCCTGCAGACCTTGAGCCGGGCCGAGCAGCCGACAGGGAACAGACCTGCTACGGGGGGTGGGGGGTGGGGGGTGGGGTGTGCCCTCCCCCACGAAGCCCACAGGGCCCGGGGTCAGGGAGCCCTGGGCTCTCGGTGGGAGGCCAGGTGGGGGGCAAGCTCACACAGGTCCCTGCCATGGGCACTAGGCCAGCTGTGAAGGAGAGAGCTACCAGCACCTGGGGGGGGGGGGGGCGGGCGGAGGGGGGCTGGACAGGGGAGAGCTGGTTAGTTTGGATAGAATTTACATTCTGTTGTGTTGGGTGTCAGATCCATTTCCAGAAATCCCCCCTGGCATCTTTTGCCAGGATGCCCAGTCGTCAGGTGGGGACGCCGAGCAGAGAGGCCAGCTCTGGCCCCTCAGCCCCCAGGAGACCGTGGTGCAGGCCCACCAGGGGTTTGTGAGCGGGGCCCCTCCAAGGGAGTCGCCCTTCTCCCGTCTCGCTGGGCCCCGCCTGCCTCTGAAAAGAAAAACGGCCCCGGAACGACGACTGGAGGGGGCACGTGTGCCAACGCCCACCTGCTGCCCCCCTGCCCTGCGATGAGCGGCCCTCACGTGCGCATCCTTCGCTCTCCGCAGGATGCAGATGCCAGGAGAAAATGAAGCAAAACGGGCAGTGAGCACAGAGCTTCAAAGCCCAGCTCCCCAGCTCAGCGTCTCTCCTCCGTGCCAGCCCCGCAGCTTTGGCAGCCCCTGTCCTAGGTTTCTGTGCCAGGAGAAGGCAGCCCACCACCTGATCAGAGGAGGAAAGGAATGCACGGGGCGCAGGCAGCCCCGACTGCCAGCGAGACAGCTTGTGCCACACAGGGGGCCAGGGGCAAGGGTGGGGGGAGCTCGGAGATCATCTGGGGATTTCAGGAAAGAACATTCTCCAGGCGCTCCTGCCACACTGGGCCAGCGCCACCTTGGTGGTGTGAGTGCCCTGGGGCCCCACCCCAGGATGCCCACCAGCACCCCAGAAGAGCCAGCCAGTTGCCCTGGGAAACAACTTTACCATTTCAAAGACTGGGAGGAGGCCCTTTTTCAGAGGAGAAAAATCCAGCCCGCTCCTTGATCCTTCCCCATCAAGGGCAGCGAAGAGAATAAACAGAGCGGCCTTTGGTCACAGCTGCCTGCTGCTGGAAGCCCCAGGCTTAGCCCCGGGAGCTCATGCCAGCTCCGCCTGGACTGGCCCCGCCACGAAAGGCAGGTGAAGCTTCAGCCAGTGCCTGTGGGAGCTACCGGTCTCCTTGCAAGGACCGGGCAGAGCTTGAGAAATCCCTCCCTGTGTTGGAAGGCACTTTCCAGGAGCCACCTGGTTGTTACTTGGCGTGTCCTGCAGAAGTTGAGACTGTGGTCCCCATGGCTGGCTGCTGTTCCCGGCACACCCCCCCCCCCCCCCCCCCCCGCCCAAGGCGATAGACAGGAACACTATTTTTTGGTCACAGCTTTCCTGAGATAAAATTCACATCCAGTGCAGTTTGGCCCCTTACAGCATGAACTTGGTGGTTGTCATGGCTTCACAGTTAGGGGTGCAACCGTCACAGCATTTTCCTCACCCCTAAAAGAAATGCTGTGTCCACCAGCGGTCACTCCCCTCTGCCTCCCGGCCCCCAGAACCCCCAGATTTCTCTGTATGTAGAGATTTGCCAAATCTGGACATGTCACATTAAGTGGAAAACATCCCATTTTGCCACATCTCTGTAGCAAAGGCAGATTCAGAGACTGATTCCCAGGGGAGACCCCACAACTAGCCCCCCTAATCCTCCAACATCAGGGATTTTTTTCCAGTGAGGATTTGATGATGATAGAGAAAATTGTCCTTCTCTGTTGTCCCCCAAGAAGAACTTGGAACATGAAGTATTAGAGGTCGTTGCTGCTGTTTGGATAACATTTCAGAGCATTTGACAAAGAATCTCTTGATGGCTTCACTCTTGAGCATTGTTGCAAAATTACAACGATTTTAAAACGTGTGTCCTTTTTCTGTTTGCTCTTCCAGGTAGCAGAAGGCCAGGAAATTTGTGTGATTGAAGCCATGAAAATGCAGAACAGTATGACAGCTGGGAAAACTGGCAAGGTACGTCCCCAAGTTCCCAGTAGCCCTTGCCAGCTCTGTGACAGGAAGCAGAATTTCCACCCTTGGATCTTGGATGGGTAGGCCTGGAAGGGACCGTGGAGGTGACCCCTGCCAGCACACCAGGACATTAAGATTGGGAGCTCTTTTCACTTTGCATCCGTGTGTCCCTGCCTCGTGGAGAGTCTTTGCGATGTGCAGGTAGTCCAAGAACAATTGTTCTTCACCTTAATGTCTTTCAAATTAAGGACTCTTTAATTTTTAATGTTTACATCTGTCTTGGAGGCAGTTAGTTATCTGAGACTCAGGTGACACAGCAGGAAATGGTTTTAGAGATTGCAAAAATTAATGTAACTCTTCAAGATAATTTCTCCGCAAAGAGAACAATTCAATGTTAGATCAAGAGGAGCTGAAAGCCCCATGCACACATGTGGGATGGCATGATTTAGGAAGGAGAAAAGGTGCTATATTTGTCCTGAAACTTGTTAAGAGTAAAACTTCTTAAATGTGGTTTCTCCTTGAAGAAAAGAGAAGAAAAGTCCTTTTAATAATAACTTCATTATTCCCCCTGCTTCTAAAAAGATGCCACTCGTAGCAGAATGAGCCTTTTCTGAGGAGGGTTTGGTTTGGAAGTGTCCGGTGTCCTGGAGGAGGCGGGGTGGGGTGGGGAGGGGAAAGGACCATAGGCATCCTGCCCTGCGGCCACGCCTGGGAAGTGAGACCAAGCCTTGGGGACATAGGTGCCCTGGCAGGTGCTGTCAACTCACAGTGTCACTTGCAGAGAGATACAGCCTCTGTCACCCCAAAAAGAAATGAGGCTGATGTGCAGACAGTAGGCCTGGCTGGGGGGACAGAGGCCCAGTTTATGGTCATTGGGCCTGGAGCTGGCTGGTCAGGCTGGAAGAGGCTGTCGTGGGCTGTGCCCAGGCTCCGTGGTGTTTGGGAGAGGAGAATCGCATGATTTGGGAATTCTGCTCTCGACATCTGATTTCTTTTCTAAAAGCGGACCAACAATCGTTTCTGTTCCTGTAGAAATCGTTGCATTTGCTCCCTAGGGTTAATTTAACATTTATGCTGCATTAGTGTCAAGAAATTTCCAGGCATGATGAAGACGTGGCCTTATCTGGGGGGATCCAGAATATGTCTATGTCGTCGCGTGCCAAGGGCCCGTGTTGCTGGACCGAAGTACTAACACAAAAATGAACGCTGTCTTAGCTCCCAGAGGGAGCGTGGAGCCCTGGTCTGTCAGTGTGTTCTGTGCCCCGTGGCCTCACGGTGGCTTCTGGGTTTCATGTGGAACTTAGCTGATCCCTGGCCATCGGCGGCCCAGAGTTGCTTTCAGGGTGTCGATGGGCTCTGGGCGAACTTGTACTCTGGCCTGACCCCTTTCAGCTGGAGTCTTTCCTGCCCATCCCATTTCCTTCTGCCCCTCCCCAGCAGGGCGCCCAGGAGTGGCCAGAGGCCCCTGCACAGAGGAGCAGGCCCTGGCGAGCCTGGGGACTGGCAGCTCTTATCTGGAGGGCCATTTTTCCTCCCAGAGAAATGTTCACAATGGAAACCGGTCCTCATGTAGTAATCGCAGCATGAAAGATACACGCTATGCAAACATCGGAGGCTTCAGATCAGAAAGGGCGGCCGCTTCAGTGCCAATAGCACCTACCAGGCCTTTGAAGTGGCCACTGCACATGTTCACATCATGAAGGCCCCAGGGCTTGAATTCCAGGGAGAAAAGGTCCCTCTAGCCCTCCGCTTCCCAGTGGAGCAGTGGGGACGCAGGCCAGGGCCCCGAACCAGCCGTCCGGGACGTTCTTCCTGTTTGCCAGGTGCTCAGATGGCCAGGAAGCTCTAGCCCATCGTTTGTTTCCATGCCTGAGCAGAGCCTCCAAGAAATCAAAAGACTGCTTCATCTCCACTCCAGTATCTCCCTGCTCATCTTAAATCGGAACACAAATTCGGGAAAGCAAAACTTGATTAAAATTGAGA
Source organism: Lynx canadensis (assembly GCF_007474595.2). Classification (NCBI taxonomy): domain Eukaryota; kingdom Metazoa; phylum Chordata; class Mammalia; order Carnivora; family Felidae; genus Lynx; species Lynx canadensis. Next base: position 71,750,048 of record NC_044303.2, read on the forward strand.
GGAATCAGTAGAATGTAAGGGCACAGTGGCACAGCTGTGGGAGCTCAGTGCCTGTTCCACATTAGGCCATACAGTACTATCCCTGCAGCCACATGTCTTTGGAGGATTTCATTTCCCGTCAGAAGGAAGTTTATGATCTCAGGCTAAGGAGTTTGTTTTGGCTCGTGTATAATTGTGTGGTATTTTTGGTTTTGGGTTTAACACTAAACCAAGTATATACCGTTAGCTCTGAGAGACCATTTCTAGCACCTGATGCTGTCGAAGAGACTGGGAGGGCTGGCTGTTGAGAGCTCATCCGGCATAAACACACTGAGCTTTTAGGACACTGCACAGACCCGCGGGTGCACCCAGCGCTGGGCCCAGGCAGACAGCAGCAGAGACCCCCTGCGCCAGCAGCTTTTAGGACAGCAGGGGACAGGCCGGGGCGGGGGAAGGTGGCGAGTCACAGCCCCCAGCAAGGATGTCCCTATGCTCACAGTTTCCTCTGCCGGCAGGAGAGGACTGTTGTACCTGTGCTCCGGAGCCTGCCAGGCTGCCTCCTCGTTTCCAGAAAAGGAAGATGAGATCTCCCTCGTGGTCTACTTAATAATTTTTACCCCCGCCTCCTTTTTTTTTTTTAATTCAAGGTGAAATCAGTGCGTTGTAAAGCTGGAGACACAGTTGGAGAAGGAGATCTGCTCGTGGAACTGGAATGAGTATTTATAGCCTTTCCGTCATCACCCAATTTAATTAGCCATTTGTATTATTATTCTTTCACACTCAATTTAGTCAAGCATTTTGCAGGAACACCCCTGTGCAGCAGATTTTACATGGTCATATTTATTCCACATATAGTCAAAACCAACATTTCTGCCAAAATATCACCAATGGAAATTTTTATTGATATAAATACTTGTACATATGATTTGTACTTCTGCTGTGAGATTTCCTAGTGTCAAAATTAAATCAATAAAACTGAGCATTTGTCTAAATATTAGCTTGCCCTTTTTTTGAATGAAGACAATGTACATAAGAGGCTACTGGCTGTGCCAGTAGACTTTAAATACTAGCGTTTCATTGTGATCCTTTAAAACATTTTATATAAACCCCAGTTCTTTACCTCGGTTTCATGAAATTATCATTTGCCACTGTATATACTCTGATTACCTACTTCTTCCTGGTTGAGGACCTAACTCCCATTTGTGGCAGTTCATGATTCTGGGAGCCCGCGCAGTACCCACAGGGGGTAGAGGTCTGGAGCTCCCTCCTGCGCTGCTCTTGGCTCTCATTGGGCAGGCGAATGAGCCAGCAGGGTTGGGGCGGGGGGGCACCTTAGTGACAGCCGCTCACCGGGTCCCTCTTGCCCGGCCCACATCCCCAGGGCTTTGCTGGGGCTCCCTCCCCTGGGAGTGGTGGGTGTGGCTGCCACAAGCCCATCAGCTGATACCCATCCTTGCCTTTTTGTGTTTTTGTGAAGCAAGTTTCCCGTCAAGAAAAAGGGGCTAAAAATAATGATGATGTTTTTGTGCCAGATGCAGTTAGCGATCACAGTGTACCATTAAGTTGAAGAGTGAGTGAGCTCTCCCAGCGGAGGACGAGGTCACTGAGGATCAGCAGCTGCGAATGCGGTTGCTTCTGCAATTCTTGGAATCCATTTCCTACTTCGCTGGTAAGGAGGCAGAGGCAGAGTCGTGCGCGGATTCGAAGCGCCGCTGACAGATTATCAGATGGAGGTGGGTAGTAATTGGTACTTCGTGCCTCACGAGAATTATTTTAAGTGCTGTTTGTATTTGGAAGCTAAGCTTCCGTCAGGCCTGAAGAACAAATTACTAATGTGTCGGTTCTTCCTTGAAAGGCCCGCCCCGCAATGCTGCTCCTCGGGGCCCCAGGCCCCCGGGTCACTTGAGCTCCGTCTGCAGTCACGGTGCTCAGCACCTGCCATCAAGTAGGTGCTCAGGACTTTGCTGGGTTCCAGTGAAAAGAACCTTCTGCCAAATAAGGAGATGCAAAGAAAAAAAAAAAAAAAAGGCCAATAACAGTACCAGCACTTTTAAATTTGGTTTCCTAAAATACCCGGTTTAATTTTACATGAACATCTTTAGTAAATCCTTCTTTAATAAGCTTGATCTGAAAACTCAATGATGTTTTATAGAGTCTAGAACTACCCCAAAACACAGTGTGTTTTTCTTGAGTTTCTTTTATTATACCAAGATAATCAAAATCGGTTTAAAAAATTACTTTTCTTGCTGCTACAAGTTAGAATCAATACAGCAGGGTTGCTAAAATCTAGCTGCAACACAAAGTCTACATTTTAAATGTTATCTTCAGATCAAAGCAAAGCAAAATATGACATATGAATTCTGGAAATGTCATTTAGGGGAATGAAAATCCTGAATTTCCTTATCCGATGTATTCGAGCCCATGGCCACCTTTAAGCAGCAAAAGCAACAAAGCGCTACCGGAGAGACAGACTTCAGGCGCAGGCTTGTGACCAGTGTGTCAGGAGACTGTGGAAAGCAGCTGTGACTGAAGAAGAGATCGTCCCCTTTCCCACACACTGAGTGTACAAACACTTGTTTCAAAGGGAATTATTATGCTTCCACCTTCAGCGAGTGCAGGCCAGGCTGGTGTCCCCGACTGATCACCAGGGCTCTGTCCACCTTGGCCCTTCTCACCTGTTTTCCCGCGGGTTGTAGGGAAGGCCATGCTCCCCCCGGGAGTCGTAACTGTCATGGTGTGGGAGGCGGACCCACTCAGGTGCGTAGGAGGCTGTGCTGTACACAAAGCACTGCAGGGTCCCGTCGGTGGCCGGCATCTCCTCCGGGGTGCCCTGCCTGCCCTCCCACTCGAGGACCGTGACCCTCACAGGGGTGCGCTGGTACATGTCGGGGCAACCCTCAAACTCATCCAGGAAGCTGAGCATCTGTTCGTCCACGACATAGATCTCCCCCGCCACGCGGCGCCCCTGCCCTGGGAGGTTAAGCAGCCACGGAATGTTATGTTCGCCGGCGATCACCAAGGGGTACGGCTCCACCGTGCGGCCCCGGCCTTGGAAGGCCGCTCGGCCATTGGCACCGTCCAGCAGGACCTTGTGGTTCGGCTGGCCTCTCTTCAGGGTCCCGTATACGAACACACGAGCCATGCGGGCCGCAGGAGCTGCAAGACAGAAGGGAAGCAGACCGGTACCTACTGAACGTGTCAGAGAGCCGGGGAAGGGCTTTCAGTCCTGCCTGGGGTCGGAGACTTTGGGAAGGTTCCAGGGTCTGCTGGGCGAGCGGGTGCTCGCAATCCCGCTTAGCCCCACAGCCCACTACTCTCGACCATCCTGTGCTGGGCTCCGAGGTGCCAGGAACACCCAACCACCTTTTATAGTCACCCTTCTGGGAAAAGGTACTCATTTAAGAACATACTTGTCAGAGGGAGACAGCCTGTCTCGGGATCAAGCCCTCAGAACCGCTGTTTCTTAGATCGGTTAGTTTTTAATCTTTTTAAAATGACTGCACAAATTATACAATAAATATTTTTTATAGAACAGTCAGAAATACTGGTTAGTGAATATAACTATGTATACGTACACGGTACCTGCATACATATAAGATAGGCCCATGGAATCCGCTACAAGAGGTCATTCAGGTTCTAGTACTAAATTTACACACCGGTCCTGGCAGCGTGACCCAGCAAAACTTCAACAATCACACCTTCCGTGTCCCTTTTCAAGGTCCTAGAGGGTAATGATGCTTCCCTGTGACTCACTGTGACTCAGCGCAGCAACCTTGGCTCTCGTGTGAAGGTAAATATTTACTGCTCACCTGGGTCTGGGCTACAGATTGTTACATAAATTGCTAGAAGTCATTTGTGTAAAAGTGACTCAAACAAAACTAGAAATGGAAGTTAGGCAAGTTGGGTCCCTCCCCAAAGCCTGCATTTCACTGCCCTCCTGGCCCAACGCTGTGTGATGACGGCAGGCTCTGGAAGGAAGACACCGTGCACAGGACAACAGAGGACGTGCCCGTCTGCTGGCAGCAGCCCACCACCAGCCACGAACAGCTGGAGGGTGATGCCCCTGGACACCCGTCAGGTGGTCCTTGGAAAAGTCCCACTTGGCTCACAGAACTTCCACTTCCTGGTATGGGGGTCTCGGCCTCACCCGACCTCTTCAGGGTATCTGCGGAGGATGCACAGCCCCCACAAACCAGCACGCCTGCTGACCTCTCCTCCTGTCCACTGCGTCCCTCTCGGTCATCAGTGGAACGTCAGGACATGCACAGGTTTTGGATGAACCTCAGGAAGGCTCGGCTGTGGGAGAAGCACCAGGTTGGCCGTGCATGTGCACCCTGAACACTTGGCAACATTGGGACACCTTGAACAGGACGGGGACGCACCCAGAGCTCTTGTTCTGGTGACCCTGGTGACAGGGAAGGACAGAGCAGAGCTATGGGGTGTGGAGGGAGTCATGCCAGGGAGGACAGCACGGAGGTGAATCAGGCGGGAGCTGGAGCACAGGTGCGGAGGGAAGAGGAAGGAGTAGACGCTGGAGCCGAGGGTGGCCGGGGCCGGGGGATGGCACAGCTGGGCACAGAGAGCATCAGCATGAACTGTGGGGACAGCGGGAGCGCACCGGACGGGTCTCTGCGGAGACCAGACACTTGGGAGCAGCCCCGACTCCCCCACGTGTGTATCCTGCCCTCCAGCAGGCTCTGTCCACCGCTCCACCCAGTGCAACCCCGGGTCCAGCCATTTCCCGCCCTCCTGCAGCCTCCGCCCAGAGGGTCTTCCTCCAAAACAGAGGCCTCGCCTCCCCCCCCCCCCACCCCAGGGGTCACCTACCCACCTCCAGGCCCCTTCACAGCGGCTTCCTCGGGCCGGCCCGGAGCAGCACCCACCCAGCCCTGCCTCGCCCCAACTTCTCTCCAAGGGGCCTGCTCCCTGAAGGGCTGCCTGTCCTGTTTCCCGCTGGAGTGTTCGGAGCTGGCAGCAAGTGTGGAAACCACGTCAGCTGGTAAGGATCGAAGAACGCGCAGGTGGACAAAGCCATTCAAAACTGGAGACTTGCTCTCGCCATCACTGGCGCCCCAGCTTTCTCCTCTTTGATTAAATGTTTTTTTTAAAAGTAATATGTGTGCATAATGTAACCGTGAACTAGTTCTACGGGAAAGATGAAAGTGCCTACCCTTTCCCACTCCCTGGAGGCCGCACTTTTAAGCCTTAGGCTGTGGCATCGGTATTTATCTGCGTACTGTTGATGACATGCATGGCTACTTCTGGATTTTTCCATTTTGTCTTACCTTCCTGAAGCAGGTGAGCTCAGTGGTTTACAGCACAGACTTTAGAACCCAATTGCCTGGGTGGTGACTTCAGGCAAACCACCTAACCTCTTGGGTCTCGACTGTAAAAAGAAGTAAGACAGCAGCCTGGCTGCTCTGTGAGGTCGTACCGCCGGTGGTCCCGCGTGCCCTGGCGGCTGTGGTCATCACTGCCACCGGTGCCCTGAGGACGCATGCCCACCTTGTCCCCGACCCTCCAGCGGACTCCCATCAGTGTTTGCTCAGACCCACACTCAGTTCAGCAGCAGAACTATGTAAACACTGTTCTCAGATAAGGCACACAGTGTACTATCATTAACTTCCTTTCTTGGACAACTTTTCTGTTTTCCTTGGAATTAAAAATTGCTTGCAGCTTCCTCCCCCCCACTTTGCTCAAGTTTCTCTGACACTAATTCAGCCTCACATTTTCAGAAAGTGCTGTAAGAATCCTTTCAGCCTTGACCACTGTTAAAGAACAAACACTGAACTCAGGAAGTGTGAAGATGGCATTGCCTTGATGTGTAGGTTGGGCGGCCCCCATCTGGCACATGGAGGGGCGCTCCAAGGACTTGTACCAGATGGAAGCTTTTCACAGGACTGCAGCGGTGGCGGCGGGGCAAGAAAGTTATTAGCAAAAGAACAGGATTGCTCCGGGCAAGGTCACCTTCCCTTAGAGGGGAGCCAGGCAGTCTCACCAGGTGGGTTACTTCCTGTTCTCTGGGCGACGGACAGGGCCCCCGTGACAGATCACTTCATTGGCGCTGATCAGGAAACTCCTGATCGACCACTTCAGACTACATTTCTGGGGAAGTCTGAAAGGACAGTTAGGTTGGGTGTAAAGTCTTGATTTAGTGCCTTGGCCTAAGTGCAGCCATTTTGGGCCTCTGCTTCTCTTTTTAACACCACCCACTGGGTTCTCCTCATTTTCCCCTGGAGCCTATCCTGTTGCAGTGTGGTACTGCTGCCATCTGGGATGTACCGCCATGCTGCCAAGGGCTCCCCTGAGCCAGTGCAGGAGCCTGGCCCCTGGGTCCCATGGCCCCTTCTTCATCGACTCCCTCATTGTGCTGAAGCTAATTTTCTCCCACCCTCAATGAACAGTGTGGCTTGTTAGAGAATTCTAGAAATAATTTTCTAAAGAACTTTAAAGTCATTTCTTTGTTTTCTGATTTCCCAAGTTCTTGTTGAGAAGTCCAGTGCCATTGGACTCCCCCATCCTCTGTTCAGGACTTGAGCTTTCCTCTCTGGAAACTCTCAAGGTTTTCCTTTTTCCCTTGGATTCTGAGGTAATGGTGTATCTTCTTGTGGGTTTCTTTCATTTATTGTGCCGGGAATTCCCATCTGAAAACTGACCACCTTGGATCGTGGGGAATTTTCTTCTCATTCCTACCTTATTGTTCTCTTTCTTGTCTTCTAATACTCAGGTATTGTGTTTCCTGGATTAATTTCCCAGTTTTCTTTTTTCCAGGTATTTTTCTTTTTTCAAAAATTTTTAAAAAGGTTTTTATTTTTGAGAGAGACAGAGCATGAGCAGGGGAGGGGCAGAGAGAGAGGGAGACGCAGAACCCAAAGCAGGCTTCAGGCTCTGAGCTGTCAGCACAGAGCCCGACTCGGGGCTGGAACTCACGGACTGCGAGACCATGACCTGAGCTGAAGTTGCCGCTTAACCAACTGAGTCACCCAGGTGCCCCCCAGGTATTTTTCTTTATAGACTAATTTCCAGGTCTTTTATGAATTTGTGTCTATTTCTTGCCATTGTATTTCTTTCCCAGCACAAAACCATCTCTCATCTTTGGGAAGGTATTATCATGCGTTTGGTTTGTTGTTTTCATCTTTGCCTGCTTTGCCTCTATTTTGGTGTGTTTCTTTAGATGTTTTCTTCAAATGCCAGTAATCCTTGGCTGTTGGCCTTTCATACTGAGAATCAAGACACCGTATAGGAAATTAAAGCTCTGTGTGCTAGGGAGGGAGCCTGATGGTCGACAGGCCTCATGTGGGGGATCTGGGTGCAGGTTTGGGGGGTGCCAGATAATGATCTACAGGTATGCAGATTTTCCCTTGATCCCCATTTTCAGGGTGCCACTCACCCCACCCTCAGCTGGACCTGACGTCCCCAATACCAAGCCTCTCTGGACAGTAACCCACCTGTTCTCTGCAGGAAGCAGGGAGACTGGTGTCTCTGCTCCCTATAAGGACGTTCACCCTCTCTTCCTGTTTCTACTCTGATCCTTGTCTTCGCACGCCCATGGGTCCAGAGTTCCTCTGCTGCTCTGCTCTACCAGGTGGCTAGCTGCTTGCTGGCTTCTTACTATGCAGGGTCTTAGGTTTCCGGTTTCTCCAGGCTGCTAAGTCATTTTCTGTCTACCATCTTGTCTTTCTGGGTCACTAGAGTGATTTTTAGGGAGAAAGCAGGCACAGAAGAGCCTGTTCCTCCTGTGTCTCCCTCACTGCACCACCCATCCAGCCACTTCACAGGGCCCTCAGCCCCTTCATCTTTCCAGAGGCTCAATGTGAACTGGGATGGAGGTGGGAGTTTGGAAACCACTTGCTTAGAGGGGCACTGAGGAGAGTTTATGGCACCACTGACTTGGGTGTGTTTAAGGTCGCCAAGAGAAAGCCAGTAAGGTAGCAATCATGGGCACAGAGAGGGCTGGTGATGGCTGGGGGGACAGAGAGAGGTCTGCTTATAGAGGGGGAATCCTGTCTGCTGAGGCAAGAGCAGGGGGGAGAATGGGAAGCAACCACAGGAAAAGGCCACCACAGCCCTCAGGGAGATGCAGGCTGTGTACCCAGAGGCCTCGTGTTGAGTGCAGGGGTGCACGCTGTAGGGAGCAGAGCTGGTCACCCCAAAATATGCCTCTTTGGCATGAGGATTATTTTAGGATGAATATTTTTAAGAAACACAGGAGAAACTCTGATAGAAGTTACCCTTTATATAAGAGTCATTTACATCTATAAGGGGTGTCTCCATACATTATCTTCCCAGCTCTACCAGCAAGCAGAAGATGCCTACATCTCTAGAAACTATCGATGCCAAAGGCAAAGACCAAGAGATACACATCCTTGCCCTTGTTCACTGTACTTTGCCTGAAGACCTCCCACAGCCGGCTTCCTGGCCCCAAGATCTTCTTTTGCCTTTTGCTGGAAATGGTATTTAAGGGGAGGGTTGTGGGTCATGTGCGGAGGTACTCCGTTCTCCGGGGTCTCCCCATGTATGCAGGAGGTATATGTGTTACAAAACTTGTGTGTTCCTCTCCTGTTAATCTTTTATTACAGGGAGTGTCTCAGTCAAGAGCCTATGAGGGTAGAGGGCATATTATTTTCCCTCCCCACATAAAGGAGGAGATATATTCGCCTCTCCTCCGCTTGCTGTGAAGGTCAAGGGAAAGACAGGTTGGTAAATGGGCAGCATCCAAAAAAAAAAAAAAGTGGAGCAAGGACAATAGGAAAGAGTGCACCCAGGGCGTGGTGAGGGGGACCCTGCCTTAGGACAGATGGGTGGCCACAGGGACGTTTGTGCCGGGTTGCCTGGCCTTTCCTTAAAATAGGTGATGCTGTCTGTCCAGGATGGGGCGGGTGCCACCAGGGCTGAGAACTTGCAGAATGGAAAGAGGTTTAGAACAGTCCTACTGGAGAAAGCCTGGGCTTTGGAATAAGAGCCATAAGATGCCAGAGCAGGTTCTGAGCAAAGAAAGTGTCATGCTTCCATTATTCAAGGGATTCAATTGCAAAGGAAGGAAAGAAATGCCTCATCCAGGAGAGGAGAGGGGAGGAAGGACAGAAACTGTGGTCAGAGGGCTGCAGAGGATGGCACTTCTGCAGGGGCTGATTACTTCCCTGCGATGACCGGCCCTGGGCCAAGTGCCACGTGCCATCCCAGCTTACCAGATCCCCAGCACCCCGTTAAAGACGGGTGGCGGTACCTCATTTGAGGGATGAGCAAATTAAAGTGGTCGAGGTGAGGCTCCCTGCACAGAGCCTGTGGGGGCAGCACCAGGAACTGGGCTACATCTACAGGACTCTGAATGCCTCCAGGGCTCTGCACTTCCAGATCCCAAGGGAACTGTGACCCTGTCACGTACAGCCCAGGACTCAGGCTCTGCAGTGACAGTGCCAAGGACATACTATACTCTTTTTCTCTCCCCTCCCTTTGTTTTGACTGAATTTTATTTAATAAATCAATTACTTCTCTGTATTTCTCTTATTTTCAAATTTTTAAAAATTGTGGTAGAATACACAAAACATAAAATTTACCATTCTAACCATTTTTAAGCGTACAGTTCGTGTTAGGTGCATTCACACTGTTGTGCACCCATCACCACCATCCATCTCCAAAACTCCATCTTACAAAACTGAAACTCTATACCCATTACATAAGAACTCCCCATTCCGTCTTCCCACCCCTGGCAACCCCATGCTGCTTTCTATGAGTTTGGCCTACTCTAGGTACCTCACATAAGTGAAATTATATAGTGTTTATCTCTTTGTGGCTGGATAATTTCACTGAGCATAATGTCCTCAAGGTTCATCCGTGTTGCAGCACATGTCAGAATTTCTTTCCTATTTAAGGCTGAATAATACTCCATCATATGCATACACCATATTTGTTCATTCATCCACCAAAAGACATTTGGGTTGCTTCCACTTCTTGGCTATTGTGAATAATGCAACCACGAACATAGGATTGCTAGATCATATGGTTATTCTATGTTTAATTTTCTGAAGAACCTCCATATAGTATTCTATTAGCAGCTGTACCATTTTGCATTCCTACCTGCAGTGCACAAGGCCTCCAATTTCTCCACAGCACTTGTTACATTGTTTTCTGATGCTTTTTTTTTGATAGTGGTCATCCTAACTGGTGTGAGGTGGTATCTCACTGTGGTTTTGATTTGCATTTCCATAATTAGTGATGTTTTAGCATCTTTTCATGTGCTTATTGGTCATTCATGAATCTTTTTTGGAGGAATGTCTATTCAAGTGCTTTGCCTACTTTTTTATCAGGTTGTTTTTCACTATTGAGTTCTAGTTCTCTGTATCTTCTGGGTATTAACCTTTCCTCAGATGCATGATTTACAAATATGTTCTCCCATTCCATAGGGGGTGCCTTTTCATTCTGTTGATTGCATCTTTGATGCACAGTTTTGAATTTTGGTGTTGTCCAATGTATTTTTACTTTTACCATTTTTGGTGTCCTATCCAAGAAATCACTACCACATCGAATGTCAAACTTTTGCCCAATGTTTTCTCCTAAGGGTTTTATAGCCTTAGCTCTTCTGTTAGGTTGTTGATCATTTTGAGTTAATTTTTGTATGTGATGTAAAGTAAGGGTCCAGCTTTATTCTCTTACATATGGATATCCAGTTTCCCAACTTTTGTAAAGACTGACCTTTCCCCATTGGTCTTGGCACCCTCATCAAAAATCACTTAACTATACATGCAAGGATTGATTTGTAGACTCTGCCGTCTTCCATACCATACTGTTTGGATTACTGTAGCTCTGCAGTAAGTTTTTTGTTTTTTTTTTTTAATTTTTTTTTTTTTCAACGTTTATTTATTTTTGGGACAGAGAGAGACAGAGCGTGAACGGGGGAGGGGCAGAGAGAGAGGGAGACACAGAATCGGAAACAGGCTCCAGGCTCTGAGCCATCAGCCCAGAGCCCGACGCGGGGCTCGAACTCACGGACCGCGAGATCGTGACCTGGCTGAAGTCGGACGCTTAACCGACTGCGCCACCCAGGCGCCCCTGCAGTAAGTTTTTTGAAGTCGGGAAGTATGAACCTCCAACTTTGTTATTGTTCACGATTACACTGCTTATTTGGGGTAGCCTGGTATTCTTCATGAATTTCAGAATGGATTTTTCTATTTCTGCAAAAAGTCACCTTTGGGAATTTTCATGACAGTTGCATTAAATCTATAGATTTGGTAGATCTGGGTAGTCTGAGCATCCTAACAATATTTAATCTTCCAATCCATGAACACGAGCTGTCTTTCCATTTATTTGTCTTTAATTACTTTCAGCAACATATTGTAGTTTTCAGTGTACAAGCCTTTTACCTCCTTGTTAAGCATTTTACTTGCCTGATTGTTTCAGGTAGGATTTTTTTTTCTTTTTAAGAGAGAATGAGAGAGTGTGTAAAAGTGGGGAGACGGGCAGAGAGAGAGAGAATCCAAAGCAGACTCCACGCTCAGCCCAACAAAGGGCTCAATCCTGGGATCGTAATCTGAGCTGAAACCAAGAGTCAGATGCTCAGCTGACTGAGCCACCCAAGCGCCCCTCAGGTAGGACTTATAATACTACACTGAAAGAAGTGGTGAACAAGACAAGGATGCTTGCTTTCTGATCTTAGAGGAAAAACCTTTCAGTCTTTCACCATTGAGTATGATGTTAGTTTGGGGATTTTTATATACAGCCTTTATTATGTTGAGGTAGTTGCCTTCTGTTTCTAGTTTAAGTGTTTTTACCACAAACTGGCATTGAATCTTGTCAACTTTTTCCCCTTCATTCTGTTAACGTGTATTACATTGGTTATTTTCTTATGTTGAACCACCCTTGCATTCCTGAGACAAACTCCACTTGGTGGTGGTATATAATCCATTTAATTCTGTTTGCTAATATTTTGTTTAGAATTTTTGCATCAATCTTCAGCAGGGATATTAATCTGGTTTTGGTATCAGATTAGAATGCTGCCCTCATTGAATGAGTTTCATTGAATGAGTTTGAAAGTGTCCCCTCCTCTTCAATTTTTGGGAAGATTTGGTAAAATTCACCAGTGAAGTCATCTGGTTCTGGTCTCTGTTAAGGGGTTTTTGATTAGTAATTCAATCTCTTTTTTGGTTACTCTGATTTTCTATTTCATCACAATTTATCCTGATAGGGTGTGTTTCTAGGCATGAGCCATTTCATCCAGGTTTCAATTTGTTGGCACACAGTTGTTCTCTTATAATCCTTTTTATCTCTACTAAATGGGTTGTACTTTTCCCTCTTTCATTTCTGACTTTATTTATATCTTTTTTTCTTCCTAGTAAATCTAGACACAAGTTTGTCAATTTTGTTGATTTTCTCTATTGTTCTTCTATTCTCTATTTTATCTCTGCTCTAATCTCTATTTTTTCCTTCCTTTTGCTAGCTTTGGGTTTAGTTTTCCTTTCTGTTCTTTGACGGGTTCATCCTGTCTCCAAGGGCTGCGATGAGGGTGACAGCCAATAGGACATGCAAAAAGTCTACTTACATGCACCAGATCCTCTCCGAACCCCAGCCAGAGCTAGCTGAGAATATGCGTGTGATTCATCCAGGCTGGGAGCGGGCAGCACTGCCACAGCAGAAGGGAATGCCACCTCCTGAGGCTCATACATTACTATGTTTCAGCCTGGTTAGAGTTTTGGATAAAATGCAAGAGTTTAGGAACAGCTCTAGGTGAACCATCTGGGCTTTTCCAGAGGAAACTGAAGAGTGACCTTTAGAAGTGGCTCTGTCTCTGCTTTACTGTGGCGTATCCCCCCCGGGTAGGCCTCTTCTAGGACACTGATGGCCTGGCCAGCCCTGTGGGCTCAGACAGCAGTATGGGCTGAACCCTTGTAGGGTGGCCTCAGTGTTCTACAGATGGACGTTTAAGAACACAGTGCATGGTAAGTGTAAGGAGATGCACTGTGGCACAATGACAGGCCTGAATCAAATCCCCACCTCTACCACTCAGCAGCTGTGGGTCTTTGGGAAAAGTTATTTTCAACCTGGGTTCATCCCATCTCTAGTGACTGCTAATTGTGTGTCCAGCCTCAGAACCCAATGAATGTTCTGAAGTTCTCCACCCTACCTCCTTCATTAAGGTCTTATAAAAATATCTACTGGCTTATATTCTTCTCAATGAAGCCTCTTAAAAAAATAAAAATGAATATTCTACATAATAAATGGGAGAGGGAATCACGCCATATCAATTACTGGTTGGGCGTTGATGAGTTTTCAGAGCCAAGAATCCCTGGGAAGGTGCTGTTACATAGAAATGATCATGGTTAGGCCACAGGTTGTTAACTTCGACTCTGTGGAAAATCAGTCCAGTAGCTTTCTTCTACAGAAGATAGCTTTTTCCCATAAAAGAAAACCTAGCAATAAAAATTAAACTTCTTTACTAGGAAAAAATGTAGCTAGCTAGAATGACCAAATTATAATAGTCTACATTTCATCTCTTGTATCTTTTACTACTTATGTAAGGGGGGGAAAAAAGAATTAACATTTTGCATTTCTGGCTCCTTTCATAAGAAAAACATCATTACCTTTCTGATTGTGTTTTGAACAAACACAGATCCTTCAGGAAGAAACTCATCCCTGTGGGGATTGAGAAAGGATCAGAGTTAAGCACTGAAACAAGCAATTAATTCCCATTAGAGGATTAAGGCACTCATGTTCACTTTGAATCAGAAAAACAAATTGTGAATAAAATCATGTACAACCAAGAGGTTACTTGTCAAAGTTAATAAATTAGAGAATTGAAGGGCCAACTGGAATGCACAGGGGAGGCTGAGCACCACAGGCAGGCACACTGGTGGGGTTTCATATTTGTGGGATAAGATCGGCCATCCTCTTTAAATGCCACAGAGCCATGGCAGGGACTGGGGCGGGGGGGTCACGGTTTGTTAAGATGCTGTCCTTCTGCTAACAGATGGGGTCTATGAGAGGACGTCTAAAAGTGTTTTTCAACCCTGTTATGTCACCATCCACCACACATGGATTACCCTACAATATCAACGAGAGAGACACATGAGATGCTAACATTATTCAGTGTGGCAGGAGCCGATTCTAAATGACCTGAAGCACCATCTCTGCCAACATTACCAGCGTATACAGGACTGAGTGGGAGGCCACTGCTGCACTAAGGTCTCAGGACCCTTCACTTGGGAGTCGAGGAGCCCAAAACTGAACCCCTGTCCCAAACCAACCGGTTGGGAATGACGTGGACAGTGAGGGGTCAGTAGGGAGGTGGGACAGGCACAGAAACTTTTACTTCAGCAAATTTTGGTTGCTTTAGCATTGTCAATATTTCAGAACACGAAACCACCCGTGGAAGTGCCCATCTGGCCTGGCGCTGCTGGAAACGCCTGCCCCTTGCTCAGCAGTTTTCAGTCTTCAAACACAGCCCGTCTATAGTTTCGTATTTCATGGCTGAAGCAGAAATTGAAAGTGATTACGAATCATTCCCATAATTGTTGGATTTTTCCTGCTTAATTTTTTCCTTAGCCACCTGGTGGTAAGAGTGTAAAAGGCAGGGTTGCAGTAAGAGTTTATTGTGCTAGTTTACAAACGGCAGCTATCGCAAAGGCTGAGACCACATTTAGAAACACACGTACCAGGTGAAGCAAAGGGCTAATGGTGAACTGTTCTCAAACTTACTGGCAAAGGGACTTCAATGGGCACCAGCTTCTAACATGAAAACAACCTTTAAGTAAAGGCACCTCCATAAAATATTCATCCCGCATGGATTAAAATGTAATGAAATGGGGAAACGTTAGTAAATCTGTATGTTTTCTTGGATAATTTATCGAGCCACTAACACTGTTCACTGCCTGGTGTCAAGTTAAGAGGGTTCGAGAAGGTGGGTGAAGTGGCGGGATTTGGGTGGCACAAAACTCAGCGCCTAGGAGCCGGCCCTGCCTCTTGGCACTGCACTGTTTCCAGAAACGCCTGCCCCAGAGAAGTGTGCGATTGTTGGGCCTGTCTTCTCCCATCTTCTCCTGCCGTATGAAGCCGCTGTCAGCATTGGCTCCTGCAGACCCCGGCCACCCTGTCACAACTGAGGACCCACTTCACCAAAGCCAGCTGCCACCCTAGTCCTTCCGTGGCCACCAGCCACCCTTAGCAGATGTCACCAAGTGTGGCCGGATCTCGGTAAGAAGCGCGTGTGCTGTGCGTGCCTGCTCTAAGGAGGGTTTTTATTTTATAGAAAACTCTGGCATCTCAGTCAAGTGGCTGCTTCTCCCCCGACTGTAACATTATTTTCCCTTGAGAAAACCCCTGAGTGTCTGATACAGTTACACATTAATTCTTCAGAAGTTTCTCAGAACTGTAGGAAACAGGTGAAAAAACAAAATGCCTTGAACTTTAAGCTGGAGCTCGGCCTGGAGCACCAAGCGCTGGAAGGTCACGTCACTCTCCCCCCTGAGCGGCTCGTGGGCGACGCGCCAGGGAGGGCTCTGGCCGCATCCTGTGGGTGCTTTGATGCTGTCACTCTCCTGCTTGCTAGTTTCTTTCCAGCAACGACAAGGGCTTCCTGCCCGGCCGACCCCGCGCCAACCCCACCGAATACCCCGGAAACGTTGATGGCAAAACACCTTTCTTACATTAACCGAGCAGCTCCGGTGAAACGGCGGTGCCTTTGAAATCAAGAAGCGAGGGTCTCCACTCACAGCTGTCCCCTCCAACTCTGACCCTTCATGGGTCCATGAAACAAACAGGCGCTTTATGGTCCCTGATGCCACACGGGTTCCTCTGAATGCTGCCTCAGCAACCATTCCATGCGTTTTCACTCTTTGGCCATACCAGACATTTTTACAAAGAAAATTTTGAATGCCATACCACTTTTAAGGCAATTATTTTACCATCTTTAAACACAGAGTGACCAACGAGGGGGACGTGACCATGCCCTCACATCCCTGGGCCCACTCAAAAGTCTGGGAAGAACAGCTGTAAAGTCCCCAAATGCCAAGTCAGGGAAAGGCCTCTCTGGAAACAGGCTGGACAGTGGCCCGGCCAGGGCTGCCAGGGCCACAGCCACAAACACCAGGCACAGCCAGGGCGGCGGTGCTGCTGCCTCCTGGCCGGAGGCACAGAAAGGTCTGGAAAGGCCTGGCCCCGCCAGCTGGAGGTGGTGGGGAGAGCACTGGGTACCATCAGCAGGTGAGATGCCCAGAAGAAGGTGCTGAGAGTCCTCACAAAGAGCCCACCTGTGGCTCAGAGGGGACAGTATGAATAATGTTGGCCATCAAGAGTTGACAGCATTTACTCCGTGCCTAGCCCTGTGCTAAATGCTTCATTTTGCATTCTCAAGTTAACATTCAATGGGAGAGCTCCTTACTCTCTAGCTTCTCCCCATTTTACAGATGGGGAAACCGAGGCAGAGTGACTTACACAAGGTGCCCAGTTATAGCCGACAGAGCAGCTGTGTCTGCCTTCACCTGTCCTGCCCTCCGAAGGCTCTCGCCCAACTCTGGGAGGAGGCATTTCTCTCACTGCCTCTGGCCTCCAGAGGGCCCAGGCAGCTGGTGGCTCCGGCCACTGCTCCACACTGGGCTCCCTTGATAGCCTCACCCAGAAGACAGCCACAGGTGTCTACGGAGACCTGGCGGGCTGCCAGGCACCATGGAATCAGCACCCAGAGGCTGCCACCATCCTGGAATTCCTAATAATTTTCTCTTTGAACTTAAGTCTGAGGGAGCGCTAGCAAACAGAGAAGATCCACGCAGCCCCAGTGGCACACAGCATTCTTGGTGCCCTAGGAGCACAGTCTCGGGGACAGGAGCATGGGACTCTGTGAGACTCAGTGGGCACAAGTAACATGGTATGTCTATGACCAGGTCAGCTGGGAGAAGCAAAACTCCATTCCAAGCAGAACTTGCTTTGAATGTAGGAAGGCAGGTATATGTTTGTCAGAATCATGCACCTACATACTTAATGTGTAAATTTTCTTGTGTATACATTATATCTCAAAGAAAACTGAAGTAAAGAAAAAGATGAAATGAGATCACAGAAGGAACACAGTTTGCCAGCCTCTCAGTCTATATTATTATCCGTTTATATTCTTACCTGAGTTCAACATGTTCCACAATCCCCAGTCAACAGCAAACACTTCCTGTCTTTTATTTAGGATTTATGGTGGCCTCCCTTAGTCACTTTCTGGAACCCAACATGCAGTACAAGGCCAGAAGACTTCTTCCCGGAAGGTGAAGCAGCCCTAGGAGTTGGGGCTGAGGGAGCAGTGAATCAGCTGCTGGGATTCAGACTCAGGCCCCACCAGCTATCCTTGCCCACCCAGGGCCCGTCCACTGTTGCTGACTGAGCGGAGGTTCCCACACTTGGCTACTAAGAAACACAGCAAATGATCTGCCTGTTAGAGTATATCTGCAAGCCTGCTAGAGAAGAGTGGAGCTCTTCCCCGACATGCCGGCAGCTGCTCAAGGTATGTTCATGCCGCCTGGCACAAGCCCTCGGGTCAAGAGAAAGAGCCAAGAATCTGCACCGTGTCCCAACCCAGTGTCTGTCTACAGGGCAGGCAGGGCAAAGGGGCCAGTGGGTCTGGTTAGAGGCAGGTAACTTGCATCTCGTATGCCCCCAAAGGTCTTTGTTTTTCCTCCATGACAACTCAGGCCCACAAGCAGCAGAGGGAAGGGGAAGGACTATCCTTTAGTGTACTACTGAAAGGTTTTTTCAGAAACATTTTAAGTCTGTAGTAACAAAATGGTTTTTATTCAACTGATCTGCTTTCCTAGGTGAGAATGGGAAGCTTGGAAGTGCAACTTACATGTGAGTCAGAAGCAACACAGAACTATTACAAAATGTCATACAAAGCCATGCTTTTTTAGGTAGTGTGCTAACAAACTATTCTAGAAAGAAGAGAACGTACACCTGTTTAAACAACTCTAAGATAATGCTTTAGAAGTCAGGCCTACCCAAAAGTGAATAAACTTGTTACGAATGCAGGTGAGGGTTCTTGGCTAGGTCTGAGCCCTCACTCCCTGTACTTAATATAGTATTTCATAGCTTTACAGAAACAAGCCTCCCAGAAGGAGCACTGGACAGAGAGCTGGGAAATCAGAGGTCAAAGCCAAGCCCCTGCTGACTGTCAGAGGGGCCTGTTTCACCCAGCCACATGAGGCAAGGCCACAGTGGGTGGCAGTGGGGGGTGTGGGCTCGGCTGCCCTGGGACCCGGGATCCATAGGGGGCAGATCACAGGCCTCTCCGAATGACATGGGACAGAACTGAATTAGTGAAAGGACTCTGGAAGATGACCAGCAGATACAACTGCAAAGCTCCAGAGCACGACCTAGACCGCCAAAGTGGCCCTGAGCATCACTTGGAAACCACCAGCACACGTGGCTCCCACCCACTGGTGTGTCCAGTGCTCCCGGCCCCATGCTCCCCTGCCAGTTGGCACTGCCAGCCCACAGTGAATCAGCAATGAGCCAAACTCCGTTCCCAGTGGGCTCTGGAATTCAGGACTTAATTCTTATGGTAACAAACAGATCTACCTTCAGAATTACCTTTGCTGAGAATATTGTTAAATCCTGTCTAAATTCTCTGCAAAGGTGCTGGCTACCCACAGGAAGTCAGGTAGGCGAGGGGGAGGAATGCAGACCTAGAGGGAAGGTAACTGCCTGCTGGAGCACCAGGAGGACCGCCCCCGGTGCACATGTGACACACGGATCTCCGTTTTTAAACAGTTCTTAAAAAGAAATAAGCTTTCTTAAAAATAAAAGCACAGAATATTAAGCCTAATGTGGGTTTTGATTAATTACCTGTCCCCAAAGCATTCAAATCCTTCTGGTGCTTTTCTCATTCCCTCAGTTCATCTCAATTAAAACAGTTGAGAGGGCAGCAAAAACTGAATTATAAGAAAGAAGTGGGGAGGAAATGAAGGCTATGTTACTGAACATGCTTTTAAATACTTCACGTAAAGTGGATCCATTTACTCACATTCCTGTGGGGCCTAAACACGCAGCTGGTCACTGTTTGCTGATGGCAGCCAGAACTCTTTGGGTCCAAAACTACTAGAAAAATATGTTGGGTTTCAAGGGAACTGAATGCACTGAACTGAATCCAATCCTTTCATGTACGAAATCCCCACCAATGTTTTTTTCAATCCCACTTTAAAAGCCACATTATCACTAGGACCAGCTGACAGAAGTCAGTAGCATTGAGGCTGAACACACCATTCTTCCTCAGGGTCCATGACACTTTGGCCTCTCTAGTGTTCGGGGATGGATCCCAGGACTCAAAATATTACTAAAAAGCCAATCTGGTCTAACTTGGCTTTTAAAAACCACTTAAAAGCCAACATAGAGTCTGTTCCTGGGAAGAGCAAAATCCAGTTAGAATGTAAAACTCTGTTGTTACTATTTTGTGGTTATCAAAGAACAGATACTGCTATATTTAGTTTAAACACTTTTTCAAACTTATTTCAAAACAACAGAACAATAGCTTTGTGTTTCCATTACTGGATATATTTTTTTAGGTTTATAAATATTCTTTCAATCATGATAAACAGAAGTACTCAGGGAAGCTACCATGGGTTTACTCAAACATTTTCCTAATCAAATAGCCCAAGGATTTTAGTTTTTTGTTTATAGGAGCTTTGTCATTTTCCTTGCCCAAAAGACTTTCTTACTAAAAAACAAACAAAAAGCCATGTTGTATGTATAAACACAAAGAGAAGAAAATAAGGTGTCTCTCCTCTCCACCCTCCTCTATCCTGGGACCAACCAGCCTGTGGTCAGCAGGAGGAAAAACCATCTCCCCACTCCAGCCAGAGCTGGTAGTAACAGATGTCATCTGGTATCTCAGGAGTTTCCCCCAAATGACAAAGCAATCTGCCCCCCCCCCCACCGAGGTGATGCTTCCCAAACTACAAACTAAAGGTTAAAGACAGTCCCACTTGAAGCCCCCTAGTTAAAGTAGCTGTGCAACTCTCTACCAGTCCTTTGAGTGGGTGCCCACAGCCAGGACCCCTGGGCTCTGCTGTCCAGTGTGACATAGTGCAGAGGCAGCAGGGGAGGGCGAGGAAGGGGAGCTCCAGAAAGAGCCGCCTCTCTCTGCATCATCCCCCAGCTTCCCAAGGAGGGAAGGACACCACCAGGCCACAGTTGCCCAAAGGAGCTGATCCTTCAAAATTCATGCAAATTTGGCATTCTATCACTATAACAAAGATTTCAACTATTTTTAAGTTGAGGAATTTCTCTCTCCCTCCTACTGTTCCAATCTTGGAATAAAGACAGCTCTTTAGAGAGCAGGTCCCTGTCTCATAGCGAGAGCAAGACCAATGCAGACCAGGTGGACTGTACCTCTTTCCCAGGTGCTAAACACCTGAGATATACATTAAAAGATGATTATAAGACACACTGTGGGGAGGCCAATGAGACATGCCTGGGGAAGCAGGGCATCACAGGTCCCGAAGGAGAATGACTATCTGAACAGCAGAGTCTTTGAAGAGAAACAGGAAAGAGGTGGACACAAGTCAGGGGACGGCTAGGGGACAAATGGGTGGTTTGAGCAGGAGGACAGCCTGGGCATGCCTGGGGGTCAGGGCATGAGTGTGAGGCCAGGACTATAGGGGAAGAGACAGAGGAGGGAGGCTGGGTCCGGGTCACTAGAGACCTAACTCTCAGCCCTATGTGATGGGGTAACTAAGGGTAGTAAGCCTGAGAGGTGACATGGTAAGATTTGTGTTTTAAAAAATTATCTAGTGCAACCCCAGTGGAAGACTGCTTGACATATTCTGATCAGCACTATTTATAATAACTCAAATGCAGATACTACCCAAATGTCCCTCAACAGTAATTAAAACAGGCTAATAAAGTGTGGTATACTGTGGAAAACTCCACAGCAGTGAGAACGAATGGACAACTACATGTAACAACATGGATGAATCTCACAAGCAATGCTGAGTGACAGAAGTCAGGCAGAAACAGCACATACTGTATGACTGTATTTATAAGAACATGAATAATAGCCAGACTGACCTCTGCTGCTGGATGTCAGGACAGTGGTTACTGCCAAGGAAAGACATGAGCACACTTGATTTGGGTGCTGTTTACACGGTGTGTTCCTATTATGATTCCTATCATGCTGTATGATTTCCACACTTTTCTGATGTGTTATACTTTCATAAAATTGCATTTTACATTTTTAAAACACATATAGTAACAGAGTAGAGGACAGACTTCCAGGAAGGAGGAAAAGAAGAATAAATTAAGCCTAAAGTTTGCAGAAGGAAGGAATAACAAAGAGCAGGGCAGAAATAAATAGAGGCCAGAAAAATAGAAAACATCAATGAAACTAAGAGCTGTTTTTTTTAAGATAAAATTGACACAACTTTAGCTAGACTAAGAAAAAAAGAGAGAAGACTCAAGTACATAAAATCAGAATAAAAAGAGACATTACAGTTGACACCACAGGAATACATAGGACCACAGGAGACCCCTATGAATGATTATCTGCCAACAAATTGGACAACTACAAAAAACTGATAGATTCCTAGAAACATACAACTTATTAAGATAGATCGGCGGAGAAACAGAATATATGAACGGACTATTAACAAGGAAGGAGACCAAGTCAGTGATCAAAAACCTCCCAACAAAGAAAATCCCAGGACCACATGGTTTCACTGAATTCCACCTTAATGCCAATCCTTCTCAAACTCAGCCAGAAACTTAAAGAGATGGGAATACTCCCAAACTTATTTTACAAGTCCAGCATTAACCTGATACCAAAGCCAAATAACAACACCACAAGAAGACTACAGACTCATATTCCGGATGAATACAGATGCAAAAATTCTTAACAAAATATCAGCAAACCAAACTCAACAGCACATTAAAAGGATCGTACACCATAATCAAGTGGGATTTATTCCTGGATGCAAAGATGGTTCAATACACACAAGTCAACAAATATGACAAATATGACATTAATAGAATGAAAGATAAAATCATACGATCATCTCGATAGATGCAGAAAAAGCATTTGACAAAAGCACAACATCCTTTCACGATAGAAACTCTCAACAAACTAGGTACAGAAGGAACATACCTCATCATAATAAAGTTTATATATGACAAACCCACAGCTGACAACATAATAGTGAAAACCTTAAAGCTTTTCCTCTAAGATTAGGAAAAAGACAAGGATGCCCACTCTCACCAGTCTTATTCAACATACTGCTAGAAGTCCTGGCCAGAGCAGTCAGGCTAGATGAAGACATAAAAGGCATCTATGCTGGAAAGGAAGAAGTAAAACTGTCTTTGTATGAAAACTATACATTCTTGTATATAGAAAATTCTAGAGAGTCTTCCAAAAAACTGTTAGAGCTAATTAACAAATTTAGTTAAGCTGCAGAATACAAAATCAACACAAAGAAATCAACTGTATTCTATACAATAATGACAAAATATCTGAAAAAGAACTAAGGAAACAATCCCAGTCACAAAAGCACCAAAAAGAAAATTCCTAGGAATAAATTCAACCAAGGAGGTGAGGGATCAGTGCACTGAAAACTGTAAGACTTTGATTAAAAATAATTGAAGACATGAACAAATGGGAAGATAGCCCATATTCATGGATTGGAAGAATTAATATTGTTAAAATGTCCATATTACCCAAAGTTATATATAGGTTCAATGCAATCTCTATCAAAATCTCAATGGCATTTTTCACAGAAATATAAAAGACAATCCTAAAACTTGTACAGGACCACAAAAGACCCTAAATAGACAAAGCAGTCCTGAGAAAGTAAAACAAAGCTGGAGACATCACACTTCATGATTTAAAACTGTACTACAAAGCTACAGTAATTAAAACAGTATGGTAGTGGCATAAACATAGACACATTGACAGTGGAAGAGAATTGACAGTCCAGAAATAAACCCCAGCATATACAGTCAACTAATATTATACATGGAACCAAGAATACAAAATGGGAAAAGGACAGTCTCTTCAATAAATAGAGTCAGGAAAACTGAACAGCCACATGCAGAAAAATACAATTGAATACTTACCTTACACCACTTCAAAAATTCACTTGAAATGGATTAGAGATTTAAATTAAGACCTGAAACTTAAATTCTCACAAGAAAATACAGGGGAAAAGCTCCTGGACATTGGTCTTGTCAACAAATTTTCAGATATGACACCAAAAGCAAAAGCAACAAAAACAAAAATCTGTGAGACTACATCAAACTAAAAAGCTTCTCTACAGCAAAAGAAACAATTAGCAATGAAAAGGCAACCTATGGAATGGGACACAATACTTGCAAACCATATATCTGATAAAGGGTTAATATCCAAAATATATTTAAAAAAAAATGCCTACAACTCAGTAACAACAACAACAAAACAAACAATCTGATTAAAAAAGGGGCAGAGGAACTGAATAGACATTTTCCCAAAGACATACAAAGGGCCAATAGGTACATAAAAAGGTGCTCAACATCGGGAAAATGCAAATAAAAACCACAGTGAGAGGGGCACCTGGGTGGCTCAGTTGGTTAAGCATCTGACTCTTGTGCTCTACATTGACAGTATGGAGCCTGCTTGGGATTTTCTCTCTCTTTCTCTGCCCCTTCCCAGCTCATGTGCTCTCTCTAAATAAATAAACATTAGAAAAAAACTACAATGAGGTATCACCTCATACCTGTCAGAATGACTATCATCAAAAAGATGAGGTAACAAAGGTTGGCAAGGGCTAGAAAAAAGGCAACCCTTCTGCACTGTTGGTGGGAATGTAAATTGGTACAGCCACTATGGAAAACAGTATGGTAGATCATATGAGGTCACAGAAAAATTAAAAACAGAACTACTATATGATCCAGTAATCCCACTCACAGGTATATATACAAAGAGATATCTGCACTCCCATGTCACTGCACTAATTGCAACAGCCAAGATACAGAAACAACCTAAATGTCTGTCAACAGATGAATGGATAAAAAAGATTGTATGTGCATGTAACATATGGAATACTACTCATCCATGAAAAAGAAGGAAACCCTGCTGTATGCAACAACATGGATCAACCTTGAGGGCATATTAAATGAAAGTCAGAGAAAGACATAAAGCCAAACTTGTAGAAACAGAGAGTAGAATGGCAATTACCAGGTGCTGGGGCTGGGTGAAATGGGGAGATGTTGATCAAAGGGTACAAACTTCCAGTTAGAAGATGAATACATTCTTGGGATCTAATGCACAGCACTGTGAATACAGTTAACAGTACTATAGTATATATTTGACAAGAGAGATCTTAAACGTCACCACAAAAAAGAAATAATAGGGATGCTTGGCTGGCTCAGTCAGTAGAGCATGCAACTCTTGATCTCGGGGTCATGGGTTTGAGCCCCTCATGGGTTAGAGATTACTTAAATAAAAATTAGCCTGGGTGGCTTAGTCGGTTAAGTGTCTGACTCTTGAATTCGGCTCAGGTCATGATCTTTCAGTTTGTGAGATCGAGCCCCACATAGGGCTCTGTGCTGACAGTGTGGAGCCTGCTTGGGATTCTCTCTCTCTCCTCTCTCTGCTTCTCTCCCCCATCATGTGCGCTTTCTCTCAAAATAAATAAACATGTAAAAATAAGTAAAACTTAAAAAAAAAAGAAATTAACAACATGTGACATGATAGAGATGTAAGCTGGTACTATGGTGGTAATCATATTGCAATATATAAATGTATCAGATTGGGGCACCAGGGTGGCTCAGTCAGTTGTTCAGCTTCGGCTCAGGTCATGATCTCATGGTTCGTAAGTTCAAGCCCCACATGGGGCTCTCTACTGTCAGTTCAGAGCCTGCTTCAGATCTGTCTCCCCCTCTCTTTACCCCTCCCCCTACTCGCATGTATGCATGCATGCTCTCTATCTCAATAATAAACATTAAAACAAATAAATGTATCAGATCAACACACTGTATGCTTAAACTTATATGCCAATTATATCTCAACAAAGCTGGAAAAAATATCAATGGAATTTCTTTCTGTAGTAATGGGAATGTTATAGAATTAGACAGTAGTGATGGTTGTACAACCTTGTTAATACACTAAAAACCACTGAATTATATGCACTTTGATATGGTGAATCAAATTTGATCAAATCAAATTTGATATGGTTGGTGAATACCATAAGGTATGTGAATTCTATCTCAATAAAAATAACTGGTTAAAAAAATCAGTTGAACAGAATACACAGTCTAGAAGTAGATAAAGGTACCAAGGTAATTCAAGAACGGACAGTCTTTAAAACAAAAGGTACTGGAAAACAGGATATCCATATTAAAAAAAAAAAAAAAAGAACAACTCATCTCATTCCATATACTTAACTCAAAATGTGTACAAACTGTAAGAGTTACAATTCTAGAATAAAAGCTTTTGATAGGACACAAAAAGTACAAATAATAAACAGAGAACATGGATAAGATGGACTTCATCAGAATCAAAACCTGCTCTCAAAAGGCTCTGATGATTAAATGGAAGGGCAAACTCAGACTGGGAAAAACATCTCCAAAACACACACAGATAGACCTTGGAGATACTGCGGGTACGGTTCCAGATGACTGCAATATAGCAAGCATTGCAATAAAGCAAGTCAAATGAATTTTCTGGTTTTCCAGTGCATATAAAAGTTATGTTTACACTATGCTTTATATTAAGTGTGCAACAGCATTATGTCTAAAAAACTGTACATACATTAATTTAAAAAATACTTTATTACTAAAAAAAAATGCTAACTGCCTGAGCTTTCAGCAAGTTGTAACCACTGATCACAGATAACAAATACAGTTCTCCCTTGAACACAGGTTTGAACTCTGTGGGTCCATTTATAATTGAATTCTTTTTGAGAAATACAGTACTGTAAATGCTTTTTCTCTTCTATATGATTTTCTTAATAACATTTTCTTTTCTTTAGCTTACTTTGTCGCAAGAAGACAGTATGTAATACATATAATATACAAAATATGTGTTAATCACCTGTTTGTTATCAATAAGTCTTCTGGTCAACAGTAAGCTATTAGTAGTTAAGTTTTTGGGGAGTCCAAGTTACATGCATACTTTGGGCTATTTGTAGGGGGGCTGGTGTCCCTAGCCCCCTCCATTGTTCAAGATTCAGCTGTTTAATATTAATAGAAAGGATTAAAATATTGCAATAATTACCAAAATGTGACACAGAGACATGAAGTGAGCAACTGCTATTGGAAAAATAGCAACTGTAGACTTGCTTGGAACAGGGTTGCCACGAACCTTCAATTTGTAAAAACAAACAAAAAACCACACAAAAAACAAAAAAACACCTAATTATCTGCAAAGTGCAATGAAGTGATGTGCAATAAAACAAGGTATGCCTGGATATATTTGATAAATTACTTATATCCAGAATATACAGAGAACTCTTAAAAATCAGGAAGAAGAAAAACAACCCAATTAAAACTGGGCAAAAGATTTAAACACTCTACTGATATATGAATCTCATAAGCACATGAAAAGATGCTTAATATCATTAATCATTAGAGAAATGCAAATAAAAACTATAGTAAGATACCATCATAGAATGGGTAAAATTGAAAAGACTACTGATACCAAGTGTTGACAAAGATGTAGGGCAACTGAAACTATACGTTGCTTTTGGAAAAGAGTGCAGCAACTTTGGAAAACAATCTTAAAAAATTAAAGATATGTTTATCATACAACCTAGCAATCTCACTCTTGGGAATATACTCAAGATGAGTAATTTCATATCCTGCATGAAGACCTATATATGAATGTCTACAGCAGTTCTATTCATAGTAGGCAATAGCTGGAAATAACCCAAATGTCCATCAACCTGAGAATGCATAGACAATTTGAGGAGTATAGATGTAATAATACAGATAAATCTCAAATGTATATGCCAAGTGAAAGAAGCCAGAAGCAAAAGGCTACGTGCCATATGATGAGTGTCCACTGACATTTTGGAAAACACAAATCAGAGGGGCAGAAAACAGCAGTGGCTGCTCCGGCTGGGAGAATAGAGAAATGGCCTGCACAGGGGCATGAGGCAACCTTCTGGGTTCATGAAAATATTCTGTATCTGCTTATAGTGGGGAGCACATGAGTATATACATTTGTAAAAATTCACTGAACTGAAAAAAAATTACTGAACTTCAAATATTAAATAGGTGAATTTCATCTCATATAAATCAATAAAGCCAACTTATTTTTTATTTTTTTTTTATTTTTTATTTTTTTTAAATTTTTTTTTTTTTCTCAACGTTTATTTATTTTTGGGACAGAGAGAGACAGAGCATGAACGGGGGAGGGGCAGAGAGAGAGAGGGAGACACAGAATCGGAAACAGGCTCCAGGCTCTGAGCCATCAGCCCAGAGCCCGACGCGGGGCTCGAACTCGCGAGATCGTGACCTGGCTGAAGTCGGACGCTTAACCGACTGCGCCACCCAGGCGCCCCTGCCAACTTATTTTTTAAAGGCCTGCCAAACATCAGTATTTGTACAAAGTCCCCTTTATCCACTCTGATTGTACTTGCTTTTTTTTTTTTAAAGATTTTTTTATTTTTAAGTAATCTCTACAACTCAGAACCCCGAGATGAAGAGTCACATGCTCCACTGATTGAGCCAGCCAGGCACCCCTGTACTTGCTTTTTTGCAGTATGTTAGGATTCCATAAATTTTAGGCCTTATCTTTGCCAAACTGATTTATCCATTCCTCTGCCTCAATTTCAATGAAGATCGCTGAGAAGTCTCTTTACATTCTCGTTTCTTAGCTTTTACCCAGGGGAGCTTAACTCAAGTCTCCATCTGGAAACAAGATGGAATTGCCCTGGGTTCAAGGTCTAGCCCCACCAGGACACCAGGATTACCCATTTCCTGGGTGAGTGAAAACCCTTCCTCAGCCAGGCCCGTAGGAAGATTTAATAAGGAAGTGGAGCACCAGGTTTGGCCTCAGACACAATGCCTGTTTCTACTATTTTCACCTAGTGATCCTCTCAGTTAAGGACCCATATCTCTGCCATCATCACCTGCCCTCATTAGATGCCTGTGACTTGCCTGGGTTTTTTGTTATAGATAGTTCCATTTCTTCACATAATCTATCTTTGTTCTCCCAGACTCTTGTATGAGTTCTGTGTGTATGTGTGTGTTCCTGGGACACAGTGTCCTAAAAAATATGGTGCAGTTCTTCTCTAAAGCATTAGGGCACGTGACCCAAAAAGACTGACGTACGTGTGGGAGAAATCTTTGCTGTCCAGAATGTCTCCGACAGCACATGCTGTACCCCCACCCCCACCTCCTCCAGGGCTGGTGATTGTGGGGGATCATTTCATCACATGCACATGCCCCCAGAGCACCCACCACTCACACACTGTCTCATCTACCCAGTCCCAAGAAACACCTCTTTTCTCCCTAACTTTTGACTCTGCACCCATAGGTAAGCTCTTGGCTGCACTCACCTGTCTCGTAAACATTAAAATTCCTGGAGGAACATTTTAAACTCTGTTTCAGTATTTCAAGTTACATTTCTTATTAACTCACCATTAATGATCTAAACCTCCTTGAGCTCACCATTAATTATCTCAACTTCCCTGAACTCTGTTTTATATTTCCTTTTGGTTCTCATTTTCTCATATGAGCAAAATTTCCATATTAGTTACCAACTGCCCAGGAGAGTTGCTTATTCCTGAGTGTTAGTGAGAGGTAAGACCCACCTTTTGCTCCATTACTTCCATTTCTGACCCATTTTAGAGGTTGTGTTAGCAATGAGGGCTCTCCTGAGACACGAGACCTATTTCAAAATGTGATTTTTAAAGGCCAAGCATTCTCCAAGTGGGTTCCCTTTTGCTACCTTTGAAACAAAAGCAAATCTGTGCAATAAATATTCCCTTAGAACTTAGCTATGCTGCTGCCCAGAGGTGCTTTTCACACTTGACCCCGGGCCTGAGAGGGCAGAAGTGCTGCGCTGTGGGGGGACTGGCTTCGGAACCAGACAAGCCTGGGCAGTGACACTGGCAAATGACCAAATCTGTGGCCCTCAGTTTCCTTCTCTGTCCAATCACACAGCAGCACTTCACAGAGGTATGGTGGGCATCCCCCAAGATAACCCAGGTAAAGCACCCAGCACAGAGCCTCAGGTGTGTGTGTACCCAACCAATTGGAGTCAGTCTGGGTTGCTGTAACAAAACTACCACGGACTGAGTGATTAAGAAACAACACACACTTGCTTCTCACAGTTCTGGAGGCTAAAAAATCTGAGATCAAGGCCCTTGGCAGATTCAGTGTCTGGTGAGGGCCCGCATTCTGGCTCAAGGATGGCATCTTCTCACTGAGGTCTCACACGACAGGAGGGCCAAGGGAGTTCTCTGGGGTCTCTTTGTAAGTACACTAATTCCATCAGGGGGCTCTACCTTCACAACCGAATCACCTCCAAAAAGCCCTACATCCAAATAGCATCACATTGGAGGTTTAGATTTCAACAGATGAATTTGGGGGGCACACAAACATTCAAACCATAGCAGTGTTATTTTGAATGAAATAAACAAATAGAAAAATATTAGTTCTGCCCAAGAGATCACTCTTCCATAGTCTCCCTGCTCTGAGAAAATACTGGAAACAGGCTTACTGCCTGGGGTCCTCTTCCAGGCTGTGTGACATAGTGGGACTCAAAAGGACTGGATTGGGGAAAGCCCCTGGGGGACCTCACTTAGCCTCACAGGGAGGAAACTCCCATCTTGCCCACCTCACTGGCTCTTCCATAATGTTCGAGTTACTGGATGCACACAGAAGCACTGTAAAATAACTTTTCCATAAAATGACAAGCCCTGCCCACCACCCGTGTGGTCCTCCAGTTGCACACACTTGACAGCAAATACTCTAGGTGTTCTATTCAACTAAGTTCAGGGGAGGTGACATCTTGATTTTTATTCTCACACATACACTTTAGTTTTGCAAGAAAAGCAACACTTCCTTGCATAATCATCATCCTCTCCAAATCTGGTGTGAATAATAATCACGGCAGGCACTTAACACAGAACTTACAAAGACTCAGGTATACTTTTAAGCACTTTACATATCTGAACTGATTTAATCATCACAGAAACCTATGAAGTAGG
The DNA here is from genome assembly GCF_007474595.2 of Lynx canadensis. NCBI lineage: Eukaryota > Metazoa > Chordata > Mammalia > Carnivora > Felidae > Lynx > Lynx canadensis. Next base: position 71,780,170 of record NC_044303.2, read on the forward strand.
CACCTTTATTTCCATTTTACCCCTGAAGAAGTGGAGACAGAGAGTTTAAGTAAAAAGTGTTGACTTGACCAAAGTCAAATAGCTAGTAAGTAGCAGAGCTGGGATCTGGATCCAGCTGGTCTGACTCTGGAGTTCAGGCTCTTAACTACCTAGAAAAAAGTGCTCCTATTCCCTGCCCTGGCCCCATGACACACTGAAAGATAAAGCAGAAGTAAATGGTTATTTATCTTGAATTGCAAGGGTAGTTTACATAACCTTACTTGGATAAATCATATGTGCTATTACAGCCTGAACTGTGCCCCCCCACCCCCCCACCCAATTCATATGTTGAACTCCTAGTCCCCAGGACCTCAGAATGTGACTGTATTTGGAGACAGGCCCTTTAAAGAGGTGATTAAATTAAAATGAGGTCGTTAGGGGGGGGCCCTAATCCAGTCTGACTGGTGTCCTTGTAAGAAGAGATTTGGACATCAACACGTACGTACAGCCACAGAGGAGAGACCAAGTGAGGACACAGGGAGAAGTGTTTTGTTTTTTTCCAGTTACTTCATTTTTACTACTACACATTTTCAGCAAACAAATCAAGGTGTAAACAGGATTTACTTCACATTATTATCTGGATCTTTGTCAAATAAACAGGAAATTCTCTTTAAATAACCATCTCACTGCCCGCAAATGAGAGCAAACTTGCCTGCATATCACAAATGAGTCATAAGCCAAGGACAGAGGCCTCAGGAGAAGCCAACCCCACCACGCCTGGATCTTGGACTTTCGTCCTCCAGAACCATGAGGAAGAGACTTCTGCTGTCTAAGTCTGCGGTGCTTTGTCACAGCAGCCCACACAGACTCAGGCAGTGTGGATGTGATATCCACCTTCCCCTCTGGCCTCCACGTGATGAGCTCACTTCCCTCAGCCCCCACTGAGCCCACTGGGACAGGCACGCTGCCTGTGTGCCAGCCCCAGTATCCAGTCTAACTCAAACTGGACTCCCTGTTTTCCTCTCCAAGGTGGATCTTCTCCCAACTCTCTCCTTGACCGGCATCAATTCCAAGTCTGTCCCCTCAAAGCAGCCGCATGCCACCCTCCTGTCCACAGCCTCTGCCCTTACCCACCTTCAAACAGCTACAATGCAGATCATTACTCTCCTTTCAGGAGCCCTAGCCCCTGCCTTCACCCCTGAGCCGTACCGAGCTTCCTGAGGCCAAGCTCAAGGGCTGCAGGCTGTGTCCTGACAGGGTTCGGGGTCCAGACACCATGTGTCCCATCTAGCTGTTTGCACCCCTACCCTGTAACTCTAGCTTGCTGCCCTGCTGCTGCTCCCCAAAACCCTCCCCAGCTTAGCGTCCCCCGAATCCTAACCTTTTACTGCTACCTGGACCACACTTACACCTTCCTGCTCAAATCCAACCCAGCCCTAAAATCTCAGCCCAGACCCTGCATCTGTCCCAAAGCCTTCTCTGCTTGTATCTTAGTGCCCCAGTCACATTCTGCCCTACATTTCAGTTATTTTCGCTCTTACTAAATTTCTGAAGGACAGGTGACACATTTTAACTTGTTCCCCATAATGTGTGGAGAAAATTAATGAGTTATTTTTGCCTGGTCCTGGGAATTCTCAATTAGCCAATTTCTTCTGTCTGTTTTCATCAGAAAGAAAGAAATGACAACAGTTTCCAAGCAGATATTTAGTTTAAAGCTGCCTCCTCTGACAACAGGAGTTGCAAGGATCATTAGTTCACTAGACACACCAGTGTTGTGTACTTACTGCGGATAGAGAACGCAAAGAGGATACGGGCCCGAGAAGTGGCCACTTGCTGCGCTGGGTCTGGACAGTGGCACTGGGCATCCACCCAGGGCTGGCTGACACCGGCCGGCTGTGAGGACACAGATGTGAGCTATGCCCTCAAGCTCAAAGTCCAGAAGAAAGGTGGGGCATGTACTCAGAGAACTCTACAGTGGACAGTGGTGTGAAAACGAAGTAGTGAACAAGATCTACTGACTGTTACGGGCTGAATCTGTACCTGCCCCAACCCGCAGCCAAATTCATATGTTAAAACCCTAAACCCCCAGCACCTCAGAATGTGACCGTATTTGAAGACGGTGCTTTAACCAGGTCATTGAGTTAAAATGAGGTCTTCAGAGCCTTAATCCAGTGTGACTGGTGTCCCTATAAAAAGGGGAAAACTGGACACACAGACACCAGGGACACTTGAGCACAGAGGAAAGGCCATGTGAGTGCACTAGGAGAAGGCGGCCATCTGCCAGCCCAGGAGACACCCCTCAGGAGACACCAAGCCTGATCTGGACTTGTAGCCTCCATGCTCTCTGTTGTTTAAGCCCCCAGTCTGTGAAATGTTGTTACAGCCACCCTAGCAAACTCCTGTCAAACAACTCAAATGATAATGTGATCTACGATACAACGTGGATGAAGCCGGAAAACATCCTGAGTGATGGAAGCCAGACATGAGGTCACACGTTGTTTGATTCCATGATATGGAACACCAGGATGGGCAAATGCACAGACAAGGAAAGCAGATTGGTGGTTGCCAGGGGCTGAGGGCAGTGAGAAGTGACTGCCGAGCATACAAGGAGTTTTCAGGTTGATGAAAATGTTCTGGAACTACACAGAGGTGGTCGTACATTGTTATGATAGTGCTGAAATGTCCCTGAATTCTTCACTTTAAAAACAGTGAATTTTATATTATGTGAATTTCACCTCAATAAAAAACTCTTAAATTAAAAAAAAATCTTTAAAGAGAGACACAAAAAATACACTATTGGAATACAATGTGTTGAGTGACCAAGTGAAAGTGCTGGTACAGAGGGTAATGAAGAACAGAAAGGGACAGAGGAATTCTGCTTGTGATTTGGACCATGAACTGACCCTGAGAGGAGGGCAAAGGTCATCCTGAGAGTGACAGGAGGAGAGTGGGAGGGGAGGCATTCCCTGTGGGGGAGATGGGTGGGACCTGGGTCCCCAGGTAGGAAGGTGGGGCTGCCAGCAGCCCAGGACTGGGCCTGCTTTCAGAGGATGGACAAGAGGAGTCTGGGGTCTGCAAAGTGGACTCAGCTGAGCTCCCAAAACATGGGAAGTTTCAATGTATCTGTTCCTGGGCCCTTTCCCTGGAGAGTTTAATGTTGCATGTCTGAAGTCGGGAACAGGAACCTGTATTTATAATAAAATACAACATTTCTGAAAGCTCTCTAGTGATTAATCTTTAGGAAAACCATTTATTTCCCAGTGAGTCTTTCCCATTTAAGGGAAAGGTCTTTCAGGGTTTTTGCCCCCAGCTTTACTGAAGTATAATTGGCGAATTAAAATTGTGTATATTTGGGGCGCCTGGGTGGCGCAGTCGGTTAAGCGTCCGACTTCAGCCAGGTCACGATCTCGCGGTCCGGGAGTTCGAGCCCCGCGTCAGGCTCTGGGCTGATGGCTCAGAGCCTGGAGCCTGTTTCCGATTCTGTGTCTCCCTCTCTCTCTGCCCCTCCCCCATTCATGCTCTGTCTCTCTCTGTCCCAAAAATAAATAAACATTGAAAAAAAAATTTAAAAATAAATAAATAAATAAATAAATAAATAAAATTGTGTATATTTAAGGTGTACAATGTGATGATTTGATACATGTACTCATTGTGAAATGACTACCACCATCAAGCTAATTACCACATCTGTCACCTCAGAGTTATCGTATATGTGTGTGTGTGTGCGTGTGTGTGTGTGTGGTGAAAATATGATCTAGTCTCTTAGCAAATTTTAAGAATACAATACAGTATAATGATAGTCACCATGCTGCATGTTAGCTCCCTAGAGTGTATTGATATCACGGCTGGAATTCTGTGTCCTCTGACCACCACCTTCCATTCCCCTCTCCCCCCAGACCTTGGCAACCAGCATTCTACTCTCTGCTTCTATGAGTTCAACACTTTCAGAGTCCACATATAAGTGATACTATACAGTATTGATCATTCTGTGCTTGGCTTATTTCACTTAGCATAACATCCCTAGGTTCATCCATGTTGTTGCAAATATCAGGATTTCCTTCTTTTTTTTTTTTTATGGTTGAATAATATACATATGATATGAATATAGTATACATAATATGAATGATAGTACATACATAAAATTCCATTATGTTATATATATATATATATATATATATATATATATAAAATTCCATTTGTTTGTTTTTTTTAACGTTTATTTTTGAGACAGAGAGAGACAGAGCATGAACGGAGGAGGGTCAGAGAGAGAGGGAGACACAGAATCTGAAACAGGCTCCAGGCTCTGAGCTGTCAGCACAGAGCCCGACGCGGGGCTCGAACTCACAGACTGTGAGATCATGACCTGAGCCAAAGTCAGACACTCAACTGACTGAGCCACCCAGGCGCCCCTATATAATTCCATTTGTAATGGAATATTATACACACTTTATCATCTGTTGACAGACACTTAGGTTGTTTCCATATCTTGCCTACTGTAAGGTCCTTCAGTTTTATGCTGATGCTACTGTAGAATTACTAACTTTTGGGTTAAAGAGGCTTCATTATTTTTTGTACACTATAAAAACACTGATTCACAAGATTTTCTAGAAAAGATTTTTGCTTAACCTTCAGCTATACGGAAAGTTCAATTAACCAGAAAAACAAATTTTCCAAATATTAAAGATTTCACATGTATAGAAACCTGTATCTTTTAAAAAATAAAATGCTTCAAGTGTCCAAGTTACACAAAAAGGAAAACAAAATACATAAAAGTAAAGATGATATAAAAAGATCTCAAGATAAGTAAAAGGTGGTCTTTTCCAAGTTTAATACACATTAGCCATTTAAACTGCCCCATCATTTTATGTAACTATGAAACTGTTTCCTAAACACTATTACTGAATACAAATTTTCTAAGAGCATCATGTTTTCACTCACTTATGATTCAAGGTCAGCCTTAAGTGCAAGTATTAAGCAACAGGAATAACCATTTTAAACATGTGGAATAAATTCCATTTTTAACTTTCAACACCTGGTGTCAGCAGCATAACACAGTACAGGGCTATACAGGCCCTGTGCTGGGTGTGCCCCAGGGTGGTGGCAGCCAGCCCTTCATGGGGGAGGGAAGCAGGGTCCCAGTTCACACCTTCCAGAAGCATGACTTTACCACTCTCCCAGATGGCCGCATTCCCAGGAATCACTCGGGGTTAATGGATGGTCTCTATGCTTGTTTTTAACTTTGAACATAATGATGCTAGGAAAAGACTAGAGTGAAGTAAACCTGAAATACTTTTTCTCCACATATAGGGTTTCACAAGTGATGGCCTGTCTACCTCCCCCTCCCCAATCCTATGACCCTGTGCCCACTACTTATGCACATCTACTTCCCCAATGTGCAGGTAATCTTGTTTACGTTGGCTTGCTGATGACACACCTGAAATACAAAATCCAAAATCTCTGTGGAAACATCACTCTTTAAAGTAACTGGCTGGTGTTCAGGTCAAACTTCAAACAAAGGGGAGATGTCAGGAAGGAGAAGCCATCCTTCAGATGTCCTCAGTAAAGATCACAGCGTTGACCTCCAAGAGGGATCCGCTAGAACTGTAGAGCCTGGTACAGTTCAGCCTGCCCTCAGCCTGCCCTCAAACCCAAGCAACCTTCATGTGTCATTTCACTACCAAATAACAGTGTGGGTGGAGAACATGTGTGAGATAAAACTGAAGGGATTACAGCCGAGCTCCCACAGCCTGAGCATGTGCTTTAAAATGAGGTAATGGCCCAGCAGCTCCCACTTGTTTCCTGGCAGCAAAGGGATCCTGCAAAGTCCTCTCTGCAGAAGCTGGTTTCCACCCACTGAAGTCCATGAACCAATCTGCTTAACGGCAAGTAATAAGAAAGCATTGGTGTTTTTTCAAACAGCAGGCATCTCATCACAAGTTTCTGAAGATGATGCCTGCTGCGGCTGGGTGCACACACATAATCTGGAGGCATCGGCACCGCCTGGTGACCTAAGCCCTCTTTCCTCTCACTCCAACTGCTCCCAGCTACTGATGACAAGGCCTCTCCTTGCCCACATGGATGGCCACCTCCTAAATGGTCTCACTGCCCCAGGCTTGCCCTCACCACCCCCCACCTGCAACTGCATGCAAGACCGTGCCCCTCCCCGTTTCCCAGCCTGGGCTCTGAGGGGCCCCCTCAGATGACCCTAATGATCCTCTCCCCTACTGACAGTGTCCCTGTGTGATTCGTGCCCCTTGTGCAAAGGCTAGCTTTAGTGACTTGATTCAAATGAACACAATACAGAGGATGTGATGGGATGTTACTTCTGAGATTAGGTTTTAAATAGACTGTGCCTTCCGTCTGGAGGGCTCTCTGGTACACTCTTTCCCTCAGACCCCTCGCTGTCAGGGAAGCCAGCTGCCATGCTGTGAGACTCCCTAAGGAGACACCCATGTGGAGAGGAGCTGAGGTCTCTGCCGACAGCCAGAAAGGCCCCAAGGCCTGCTGGCTGTCACATGAGTGAGCTCAGATACTCCTCCAGTCAGCTAGGAGATGACCACAGCCCCAGCCCACACCCTGTCTGCAGCCTGCTGAAGACCCTGAGCTAGAGCCACGAGCCAAGCAGCTCCCAGATTCTCACCTGCAGAAAATGGGGGATAATGCATGTTGTCTACAGCCACTGATGTTAAGGATAATTTGTTATGCAGCTCTAGACAACAAATTCTAAAGGGTCAAGCCTAAGTTTCTGCACGTGGCTCACGCAGGACAATCAGTGTCCAGCTGCATCTTTCTCTTCGGCCATATCTAGGCCATGCCTTACACTGCTCTGTGGCAGGTATAATCTGACCCCCTCTTTGCTCATAAGGCTGCCATTGCCCCTAAGGAACTTCTTCCTTCCTCAACATGCTGCCTGGCAAAATCCTACTCATCCTTCAAGGTTCCCAGGTCACTTCAAACATCATCTCCCCTGTGTAATCCTCCCTTGTGGGCAGAACTGTTTCTGTCACTGAGTCCTAAGAATGCATTTCCTTGCTTTCTGGCACAAGATGTTCCACATTCATCTCGGACTTTCTCTGCCCCAGGCCTGGAACCAGCCATTTCTCCAAGGAGCCCTAGTTTCCACCTGTTAGTTGGTATTTAGAAGTCAAGATCTAGGTGTGAGCTGTGCTTATTGTTCTTGCAGTGTTATCTGCCCAAGAGGCTCCCTCAGTAGACTATGTACACATATATCTATATCTATATATCTATATCTATCTATACACACACACACACACACACACACATTTATATCCATACGTATTGAAAACCATGAGTTCACACTCACACACCTGACCCAATCCATACCACCACACGGTTCATCCTAGTTCTTGACATTTCTGTACTGACAACTCCCTTCAACAGTGGCATAGCTGGCTCATATGATCTTTGGTACAGTTAATTACATGATCAATCCTTCCATATGTAACTAATTTCCAATTTCAGTCACAACCACCTTCCCTGCACATAAACTCTCCTCTTGCCGCTCAGGCTCTGACAGCCCACATCGAGATAACCCTCTAAAAGGGCAGTCTACTCACCCCACTCAGCCTGGGACTCCCCGTGCTAGGTTTAGGGGTGGAGATGGTGACTTCTTCCCTTTATGGGAGGGGCTGCAAAGGTGCCCTGCACAGGTGCACACACAAGAGAATAGAAAGAATTTGTAGCCATTTGTGTAAGCCAGCACACCAGGCCCCTCGGTGTCACTGCTAACAGATGGCTTCCGTTCTTAAGGTCCTCTTAGGAGAAAAGATGGCTGCCATTACACTGGCCATAATATCTTCATGCGAAGTAATAGGAACTATGAAGGGCAGGGTGAGGAACAGGAGCAACCTCACTGACTCAGGTTTCTTTGCAAAACTTGCCAGAAGTCTCACACATTTCTCCTTCCTGTTTTTTACCATAACTTGAGGGACATGGTCACTCAGAATAAAACTGCAGATCAGGAACTAAGGAAGGAGACATTGGACATTTGGTGGTGACCACAATTTCTGCCACTCTCATTTTCTTTATTTACTGGATAACATCCTGCTTTCAGGAATTATCGAAGGCCCTGAATGAATCTTGGAAGCATTCCTGAGCCTCACCTATCACTAGGCTTGTAAATTACCAATGCAAGTCATCCTAAGTGCACAGGAACTCTTAGAGAAGCTTAAGTGGCTGCTCGGATGCTATACCACTACATCTCTGTTAGTCGAAAAATCCCATGTTGCAATGGGCCTTTCCAAGAACTTACTGACTCACCAAGAAAACCACTACCTATGAGGACATTTTATAACCCTTTACCTGTGAAAAAACACTATGCAAGGAGCAGATCAAAACTCCAAACCCAAGCAGCACAGCGTTCAAGAGAGGTGGGAGCAGAAAGTGGTGAAAACGATACTAGCTATCTGCCACATCAAAGGAAAGGGAGAAAGAAAAAGGGGAAAATAACACATGGAAGATAACCTCAGAAATGGGGGGACTGGCACAAGAGAACCACTCTTTTGGAAGTCCTAGGAAGGTTTATTTTGCAAAATGCCCCAGGAGGTAAGCCTTGATACATTTCAGATGAATTCATCTGAATCGATGCTGTTTCTCTGCAAGGAAAACCCAAAGACTGTTATTTAATGGAAAGGCACTACAGAAGTGTTTCTATTTATAAATTATTATAGCAGTGTAATCTTGATATTGTTCCAACATCTTTCAGATCATAGATGTAGTGTTATTTCTGAAAGCAGGAGAAAGTATGGTATATGTTGAACACATCTGAAACAGACATGTTTCACTTTGTACTCAGGTAAAACTCTGCTACCTTTTAGCTATGTGACCTTGTTCAAGGTGTTTCATATCTCTGAACCTCAGTTACATCAGGGATACTAAAGCACACCTCAAGGGTTAATGTATGAAGATTATATGAGATAATGTATATAAAAATTCTGGTACACAGTGATTTTAATAAGTATTAGTCCCCTCCCAAGAGAAGGGTAAATCACAGAATTACTGTAAGCACTAAACAACAGAATGGATCACAGATACAAAAGTGCCTGACATACAGTTTGTATGTTCGATAAATGTTAATTCCTTTTTTAACTTACTCATCCACACAAAAAGCTATATCCTAGTTATTTAGCATGGTTGAATGGTGTTTTTATAATGAAATTTAACCTTTTATGCATGTAAAAATTGTATAAACCCTCTCTGCATTAGTAAACACTGTATACTAAAAATGCAGCATATCCTTGGTTCATTGCAGCATTATTCACAATAGCAAAGAAGTGGAAGTAATCCAAGAGTCTGTCAATAGATGAATGGAGAAGTAAAATGTATCTACATACAAATATTCAGCCTTAAAGGAAAGAAATCCTGTCACGTGCTACAATTTGGATTCGCCTTAGGAACATCATGCTAAATGAAAGAAACTAGTCACAAAAAGACAAATACTGTATGATTCCACTTACATGAGGTACCTAGAATAGTCAAATTCATAGAGACAGAGAGTAGCATGGCGGTTGCTAGGGGCAGGGGGAGTGTAGGGGGTTGCTGTCTAATGGGTACACAGTTTCAGTTTTACAAGAAGTAACAGTTTTGGAGGTATGTTGTACAACACTGAATATACTTAACACTATTGAACTGTATACTTAAAAATGGTTAAGATGGTAAAGTTTATGTTATTTTTTTAACCACAATAAAAATTATTTTTTAAATGATGTAACTTGTGAGCTTTCATAATAATGCAAGATCGTCACACTGATTAATTATGGACTGTGCTACAGATAGCCTATGCAGTCTGCTGCCCAGAGCTGAATCTGTATCGTGCCTCAGGAGTTACTCTAGAGTATGCTTTCTTAAACAAATATATAGGATATATTAGGATTCAGCTGCTAATGGAAAAAGTGGAACTTCACATCTTTTAGTACATAATATGTGCTATTACCATCAGAGAATTGTAAGATGTGAAAGCTGGAAGAAACTTATAAAATAAAAGGTAATCAAACTAAATGATTTACCTAAGGTCATATGGATAGTAATTATGAACAGAGCTGGAAAGAGAAAACATCTCCTGATTCCCCCTATAATCCTCTTATACAACCAACTCAGCTCTCCAGAATTCCTCACCTCTGAACTTCACTATTTAATACGCTGCCACCAGGGGGCAGCAGGTGTATTAGTCTGGTATTCTAAAACCCCAATTTAAGACCCCAATACCCGTCTATTATCCCTTCCTCCACTTCCCCATATATATGCACATTTATAGGACCTTATTAATGTCAACAGGAATAAAGTTTAAAGAACATTTATAATAATTTTTTTAAACAAAATAAAGACTTGGGTCCAATGGAGGTAACAACCTTACTAATCCTTCATTATTTTTTATTTATTCCAATCCAAATTCCAATCCAACTACTACGTTAGTTTTAAACCAAAAATGACTTAGCTACAGAAACTCATCCCATTTCTATACATTTTGAACTACATTTCCCTAATATTTGGCCTCTTAGGTTTCATACCACAACAACCCCCGAAGCCCATCTGGCAACTTGTCCTCCATCTTTTTTCTTCACATCAGGCTCAGTTCTTCTTTCTAATGCCCCTGCATTACAAAGGAAGGTCTGTCAACAAGTCTAAGCAACTTTTCAGAAAGGAAACAGGGAGATTCTAGATGACAGTAATTTCCACTGTTCAAATGATACTACCAACCTGAAGCTCAAACTACGGCAGCTAATGGGTGAGACTTGATAGGGCTATCTCATAGCAATGACCTGTGCACCCTGAGACTTCCCACAGTTTCATCTAATTCAAGAAGTGAGGGACAACAACATCAGCAGTGACATTTAGGTACTTTAATCTAGGAAGCAACTGCACACTTTCAAGCAATAGAGACCAGTGACTATGGTCCCTAAGTCATCCAAAAAGAGGCATATGATCTTTATTTCACAAATTTCAAATGGTTTTCTTCCTTGAGCTTAATATGCTTAAATTAAAAAAAAAAGTATTTAAAGGCAAGTTTTCACTACTGCTTCAGATACATGGGAACAGTCCATTTTTATTTTATTATTTTTTATTTTTAAAATTTTTAAGTTTATTTATTTATTTTGAGAGATAGAGAGAGCACAAGTTGGGAAGAGACAGAGAGAAGGAGAGATGGAATCCCAAGCAGACTCTGCACCATCAGCGCAGAGCCCGATGTGGGGCTCAGACTCACAAACTGTGAGATCATGACCTGAGCTGAGATCAAGAGTCAGACGCTTAAGCGACTACACCACCCAGGCACCCCAGGAGCAGTCCATTTTTAAACTACAACAGTGTTCACTGTAGTTAAAAGGCATTCAAAGAAATTACTCTTTACTTATGTCCAGTTGTCTCATGTAACTTACTATTCACTGAACAATCTAATCTAGCATAAAATTGATGGCAAAAGCAGTCATGGCACTATCGGTTACTATTTGTAAAATAGGAATGAGACACACACAAGATGCATATAATGAAGGGATCACTGCAAAACGCATCCTGCATTCAGACACTATTCTGTTAATCTTTGCCAAATATGATGATTCAACTAGTGAGACTTAAGAAAGTCTCCTACCTAAATAACATTCTGGTTTTAATTATTTTCCATAGAGAATATTTACCACATTTAAATATGGAATATCACCAGAAAACCAGAAATAATTATTTTTATAACAGGTATATAAAATAAATTTAATTATTAAAATAATGGTCTATTGTGCTCAAAAATCTGAAATTAAATAATTAAAAAAAAACAACACACCTATTAGGTGGGCTCAAATAAAAAAAAAACTGATAGTATCAAGTGCTGACAAAAATATGGAGCAACTGGAACTCTCACACATAGGTGGCTGAGATGCAAAATGGTCGGGATGCAGCCACTCTAGAAAAGTTTAGCAGTTTCTTCAAAAGTTAAGTACACACTTACCATATTACCCAGCCATTTTGCTCCTGGGGATTTGCTCTAAAAAGATGAAAATTTCAACCACATAAAAACCTGTGTACAAATATTTATAGCAGCTTTACTCACAATCTCCCCAAACTGTAAAGAGTCCAACATCCTTCAACAGTGAATATACATAAACTGGGGTATGTCCGGAAGATGGAGTACACTACCCGGCAATAAAAAGAATACACACATGGAAGAACCTCAAAGACGTTGTCTGAGTGAAAGAAGGTAGTCTCAAAGGTTGCAAACTATTTAATTTCATTTATGTGACATTCTAGAAAAGGTAAAACTTATCAAGATGGAAACCAGATCAAAGTTTGCAGCAATTAGGGGAAGAGTGAGGGTTTGACTTACAATGGGCCAGAATGAGGGATGTTTTGGTCCTCTGGTAGTTTTTGGTTTTGTTTTCTGGCTTTTTTTTTTTTTTTTTTTTTTTTTTTTTTGGTGATGGAAATGCTCTGTAATGTAAAAGGACTGTGTTGATGGTTACATGAATTAATCAACTTTAAAACTCAGAATTATACAACAAAAAAGGCCAATTTTACTTTATATAAATTCTAATAATAGTGAATGAAAGTATGAGAGTATGTGACTACTCTAAAACAGAGTTAAAAATAAGAGGGAAAAGTAATAAGAGAACTCTGAATTAAGCTAATGCCTGGAATACATCAATTATTTATTAAGAGAGGCTTAGGAGATGTATAAATCAAATACAATGAGTGGGCTTTGTTTTGACCCTGGTTTGAATAAATCAACTGCACATACCTTTTTAGGCAAATGGGGTATTTGAATACAGTATTAGAATCTATAGCAATACCACCCTGAATGCGCCCAATCTCATCTAAATACATTATCGGAAGATATTAAGGATTTTTTGTTCATTGTTAGGAAGGACTGTAGTTTTTTAAACTAAACTTAAAAAAAAATCGTACTAAAATAGTGATAAAATGGCACAGTTTCTGGTATTGGCTTCAGAATTCTTCAGAAGTAAGCAAATAAACAAAAACTCAAAAAAAACGAAGGGAGAAGGGCTAATGGAACAAGTGTGGCAAAGCCAGGATGGTGCATGCATTTCTGATGCTGTGTTGCTTCATGAAGGTTTACTGTATTCTACTTTTGAGTATGGCTGGAAACATTCATAATAAAACACTGACAGAGAGGGGAAAAAAAACAAACAAAAAACCAGTGACTTCGTCTTTGTAAATACTCCCCAAAATGCCATTTAACTGTTTTTTATTCACTTATAAGATACACTACAGTTGACCTTTGAACAATGCCGGGGTTGGGGGAGTGCCAACACCCTGTATTTGAAATATTAGAGTATACCTTCTGACTCCCAAAACTTAACTACTAATAGCTTCATGTTGTCCAGAAACCTTAGTGATAGCATGTGTCAATTAGCACATATTTTGTATGCTGTATGTATTATATACTGTATTCTTACAATAAAGTAAGCTAGAAAAAAGAAAAGGTTATTTAGAAAATCTTGAGGAAGAAAAAATACATTTATAACACTGTATTTATTTTTTTAATAAGGCTGCATATAAGCGGACTTACACAGTTCAAACCCATGTTGTTCAAAAGTCAACTGTGATTTCTCCTTATAGTTTTTATTAGGCTTTTATAATCTGTATCTAACTTTATAGAAAACCAAATTGAGGCAGAAAGAGTAATTTAAAACAGGCAGTTGTGATTCTTCTCACAAATAAGGGCTCAATAATGGCATGAGAAATGGCTTAAAGAATGTTTTTCAAATCTCATTTAATACTCATAAATTAGTAAAACCAACCTAAGATGTAGAAATATTAATGATTTTCACGAACTTCTCTGCTGCATACTCCTAAGTGCAGGTGACAACAGCAGGAGGAGGTAATTAATACTCAAAAGTTTAAAAACAGATGCAGTAAATATGAACACAAGGAGAATCAGAATAGGAGAAGTTCTTATTTATTCTTTGTCACTCCAATTTATTCTGACATAACTCAAAATATCAGAGTCCCAAGAACACTGTCAACCGACTGGAAATTTCTTTCTTACTGGTGGCCTATTATGTGGAAGATACTATGGGGGAATTAAAAGGGGAAGGTGTGGTTCTCATCTAAACAGAGTTAATATATGAGAAAATACTAAATATTTTAGCATGAATTCTGTTTAAAATAGTCTGACAGTGTTTAAGGCTAGTGGGCAAAGACAATTACACAGGCAAAAATAGCAGAGAAAATAAAGGTTAAAGAGCTGCAGCGGGAAAAGGCTCCTGCACAGGCAGGAGTGACTCGTGGGAAGGGTGGGGCACAGGAGTGGATCAGGGTTCTGACAGCTGTTCAGTGGAGCTCCCAACGATGGGGGACATCTCGCATGCAGGCCTGTCTCCTGTCAACCAGAAGCCTCTCTCCCCAATGCTGAAGGAGAGGCCCCAAGAGTCTCAAGTCACCGCCTCAGCATGGAAGAGCAGAGGCACCACACCCTGGAAATTATTAGCGCCTGGTAGTAACTGACTGTCCCAAATGTCTGACCCTGAAGCGCCTACTGCAGCACAAGGTGAGGTGACTCAATAAAGGCCTCCCAAAGGTCCCCAGGGCCTGTGAACATGTTACCTTGCATGGCATAAGGGACTTGACTGATGTGATTAATGTTAAGGGCCTTAAGATGCAGAAATTATCCTGGATTATCCAAATGGGCCCAATCTAATGAACATGACTCCTCAAAACTGGAGGAGCTTTCCTGGCTGGGAGCAGAGGGAGAACTGTGACCATGGTGAAAGGGACAAAGGGACGAAATGCTATCTCTCAAGGTGGAGGGAGGGGGCCCGTGAACCAAGGAATGTGGGCAGCCTCTGGAAGTGGGAAAAGGCTAGAAAACAGATACTTCCCAGCATCTCCAAGAGGGGACACAGCCTCACTGATGCCCTGATTTTCAGCCCAGTGAGACCCGTGTTGACTTCTGACCTAAAGAACCATAAGACAAGTATCTGCGTTGTTTTAAGCCACGAAGTTGGTGACACCTTGTTCTGGTGGCACTAGAAAACACCTCTCCTAGTCTCTAGGCCTTGGCCTGTGACCCCACCACCCTCTCACTTCACCAATGAAGGGCACTTTCATTCGATTTGAAAGACAAGATATTCCTGGGGCACCTGGGTGACTCAGTCAGTTGAGTGTCAGACTTGATTTCATCTCAGGTCGTGATCCCAGGGTCATGGGATTGAGAACCTTGTCAGGTTCCATGCTGAGCAAGAATCTGCTTAAGATTCTCTCTGTCCCTCTCTCCCATTCGCATTCTCTCTCTCTCTCTCTCTCTCTCTCTCTTTAAAAAAAAAAAAAAAAAAAAAAAAAAAGACAAGATATTCCACATACCACATCTCTGCTCAAAGGTCTTTTCCTCTGAAAAGTGCTCCCAAACGTCCTTAACCAGCCCAGGGCAGGTCAGGACCCCCACTCCATACACTCATTCACTCCTACACCTCTCCACCTCAGTGTCTGCCTGACTACAGTTATTCTCCTCCTTCAGAGCTTACATTTACTGAGCAACTACTAAACGCTTAATGCCATGCGAAGGAATTTTCATGGGTTTTCTCATCCAATCCTTCCAACTACCCTATCAGGTAGACATAATTATTATCCCTCATTTTTTTAAATTAGAAAAGTCAAAATCACCCAACTAGTAAGGGCAGAGCTGGGATCTGAAGCCAGGTAGTCTGACACAGGAGTTGTTGCCCTTGACCGTAACATTAATATCTGTCTCCTATGTGAGAAATCTAAGTTCCAAGATCCTGTGTACTGATTAACACAACACACCCCAGTGTTCAACACAGAGAAACTTACTAGTTGCTGAATATGAACAAATGGGGACAAAGATGATTTTCCCCTACTATTCTTTTTTTTTTTTTAAAGAAAATTTCTTATTATCAGAAGTCAAATATATACAGAGGTAGAATAATGGTATAATGATCCCCCAAATACCCAAATCCCAATTTTAACACTTATCAATGTAGGGCCAATCTTAACACCAACATTTAATCAATTCAATGTTACATTATCTAGTAGAAAGAGCCCCCTTTATTACTCTTCTTTTACAGGATTCCATGTTCCTAGTTATCACATGTTCATTTACCTGTGTTAAGACTTTAAAAAAACAATCTTGAAATGGGCAAGTCTTTCTAAGCAAAACAAAAAGCAAGGGAACTATAAAGGAGAAATTGATAACTTTTTTCCTATATAATATTTAAATTTTCTGCAGAGCATAAATATTATAAACAAAATACAAAAAGTGAGGGAAACAGGGAGCACCAGGGGGATCAGTCAGTTAAGCATCCGACTCTTGATTTCGGCTCAGGTCATGATCTCAATCGGTTTGTGAGTTTGAGCCCCATGTCGGGCTCCACACTGACAATTTGGAGCCTGCTTGGGATATTCTCTTTCTCTTTCTTTCTCTCTCTCTCTCTCTCTCTCTCTCTCTCTCCCCCTCCCATGTGTGCACTTACTCTCTCTCTTAAAATAAATAAACATTAAAAAAAATTTTTTTAATGGGGGAAACAGCTGTAACATATATGACAAATGATTAGTATGTATTTCCAATGTATAAAGAATCCTTACAAATCATTAAGAAAAAGGCCAATACCACGTTATCTGGAAAAATGGGTACAGGGATGAACAGAGAGTTTCACCTACTAATCTTAAACATGAGAAAAGCAAGGACTTCCAAGTGACACTGTCAAGATACTTCCTCTGGTACTCTAGGATTTAGGAGTAAGACGCACTCCAGAACAAAGGAAAAAACAATTCTTACCCGTAAACTTGTTTCTTCAAAACCCGGTCACCTTGGAGTCCAGCACCATAGTAAGTGTGAGAGCCTACAAAGCTTTTGACTTCAGAATCCTTCCTAATGGGACGCCGGGATAAGTATCCCCACCTCACAGTGTGACCAGTAGCCCATGAACCAGGTGTCCTTCTCTCAGTCCTGCTGGGGGGATGAAGAGAAAGATGAGTGAAGAAAAGTTGAGTGTTTCAGAGACAAAGAGCTTAAAAACAAAAGCAAACCACCCAGCCCCTGCTAGATGGCATCTGAAACCCTGGGTCTGGGCCCAAGAAGGAAGGTATTTCCATTCAGTGGGAAAATGTGGTCCACATTTCCCAAGGGTCTTGAACAGAGGAGGGTGTCCACTGACCTGGCAGAAGGATTCAAAGTAGTCAACACCCTTGAGAAATAGCACCCATATCCTCTTCAAGTAAGGAAAATAAGATGAGAAAGAAAAAGGTGTATTCTCAGCCACCAGGCAAAGCCAATTTAGGAATATTGAGCCTCTTGGATGAGGGTTTATGAGTCTTTTGAAATCATAAATTTGTATTAAAAAACAACTCAGGGGCACCTGAGTGGCTTAGTTGGTTAAGTGTCCAACTCTTGATTTTGGCTCAGGTCTTGATCTCATGGTTCATGAGGCCAAGCTCCATGTTGGGCTCTGTGCTGACAGCTTAGAGCCTGCTTGGGATTCTCTCTCTCCCTCTCTCTCTGTCCCTCCCTGCTCACATGCACTCTCTCTCTAAATAAATAAATAAACTTAAAAAAAAATCAAACCACCTCTGAAGTTTACCTGCCAAAAATGGAGAAATGGAACCTAATTAACCTAAGCCTTTAGAACTAACTTCCAGTTTACAGGAAATACAGGGGATAGAGGAGCAAGCTAAACCACACCATACAAAAAGCCAAATAAATCCAGAATGTGAGGCATCTACAGGCAACCAAGGGCCACCAGTAAATCACTGGGGCTGTGATAGACCAGGGTCAACCCTGGTTTAAGACCAGCCTGCCAGTGAAGTTTCAAACAAAAAGTCATGAGGGGCGCCTGGGTGGCTCAGTCGGTTGGATATCTGACTTCAGCTCAGGTCATGATCTCACACTCCGTGAGTTCAAGCCCCGCATTGGGCTCTGTGCTGACAGCTCAGGGCCTGGAGCCTGCTTCTGATTCTGTGTCTCCCTCTCTCTCTGCCCCTCCCCCACTTGTGCTCTGTCTCTCTCTGTCTCAGAAATAAACATTAAAAAAAATTTTTTTTTTAAGTCATGAAAACAAAAGTATATTGGAATGCACCCATGCTCATTCATGTACACACATCATCTATAGCTACCTTTTGGGGATCACACAGTTGGGTAGTTGCAACTGAGACCACATGGCCCTCAAAGCCTAAAGGAGTTAGTATCTGCCCCCCCCCCTTTTTTTTTTTTTTACAAAGTCTGCTGAACCCCTGTCCTAAATTAAGACACAACAGATATTTGTGGATGTTGTATGGATTCCAATTCACACAAACTAACAGTAAAAGTAAGCACATTTTTGAGGCAATCAAGGAACTTTGTGGACTGGGTCTTAGAAACCATTGTGGAATTATTGCCAATATGATCAGGAGGTGACAACGGTGTTAAGGTTATACAGGAAAAAGCCCTTTTGTTGGAGGCGCATAATGCACTATTTAAGGGTGACCTGATACGTGTCTGGAATTGAAACTGCTTCCGACAACGAAGAAGATGAAGCAGATGTGGCCAAAGAAACTGCTTTAACAAACTGTCCAATCTATTTGATAGATATGTGGAAGTTCACTGTACTATCCCTCTGCTTTTGCATTTGCTTTAATAAAAAAGAAAAAAAGTAGAGTCTTCTCTTCAGGCACGTCCCCCCTCCCCCCTTCACCCCTTCTTACACGGAGTCCCTCTCTCTCTCTAGGTCTGGTGCTAACAGTTAAGACCCTGGTGAGCAAGGTCAATTAGTCCAAAATATCTCCGAACAAAAATCCACCAATTAAAAATTAATTTAACCTCACAAACTCGGCTTTTGAAATACAAATGCTCTCTACCAGGGTAGTCTGCTTATTCAGGAACTCCTAGCTTCTCTGGGGAGCCAGTTCAGGAAAACAAGGCATTTTGGGAAAATAAGGGCAAACTGCAGGAGCTCCCCATATTAGCATTTCAATAAAGTGAATGAGACCGGGGAGAACAGTCTTCAGTCATAGGAAAAAGTACAGACGGACTGACGGTGTGCGACCTACACCTCATATAGGTCAACCCAACAGATTTAGAGATGTCCTTTAGTTTTTAACACGTGATTTCTCCCTAGGACAGGTGGCAAAACGAAGTATCTGCTTTTCAAAAAGTGGCTGCAAGTCTCAGGAGTTTTCTGATCAGTTCAATATTAACAAAGCAAGCTTGGAGTCAAGAAGGTATGTTGTTTTTTGTTTTTTTTTTTTTTTAACCACGCGCCTATACAGGGTTTCAAGTGCAGTTACGGAGTTATTTCTGGCCAATACAGTGAAATAGCAATAAGCCAGACTTCGGAATCAAGGGAGCAGGAGAAATTCCTCCCTGAGATTCACATGTGTCACTAACAGCTCCAAAGAAACCTAAGGTCATAAACTGACAAATGCCAGAAGTTTTCAGATTGCTCTGGCAGCTTTCAGTTTCCTCACAAACAGGAACCTGTGAAATTAAAAGCAGCATTTTTGAACACGGCTACCTTCGTTCACCTGAGAGATCCTTTTCAAACGACCTCCGGGATAATCATCGCTCTTTGCTTATTAGGAACCGGCAGCGTCCACACCTGCAGGCAGTCCCTAACTTTTCCCGCCCTCGCCCACTCTGACGGGGGCACCCGCGTCACGCCGCGCGCAGCGGCTCTGGGAGCGCGTTTCGCGGCCCGATGTCCCCTCCTCGCCGGCTGGTCCCGCAGGCCGCCCGCGTCCCCTTCACGGCCACGCTCGGTCCCCGGCCTCCCCTCCCCGTCTCCGGCTGCCGCGGGCGCCGCACTCGGCCCGGACGCAACGCGCCCCGCAGGGAACGACGCCCGAGTCCCCAGAGCCCCCGCGCGGAGGGAGCGGGGACAGGAGCCCCGACTCGCCCCGCTTCCAGCGCCTCACCTGCCGCAGAGCGCGGCGCCGTCGGGGAGAGCGGACCAGGCAGCGAGCGGAAATCCCCGGCGAGACTGGCGCCGCCGCCCCAGGAGGCCGCCCCCGGCGGCGCCCCCTGGAGGCGGGACGCGGTACCCGCCCGCTCCTACCCCGCCCACACCTGGGCACGCGCCGGGAACCACGCCGCCGCCGCCGTGCACACCTGGGGCGCCCAGCCGCGGACGCTAATGTCCTAACGCGTCCCGCCCGGGACCTCGTATCCGGCTTGAGTCTGTGTGGGACCCAGATGCACTTGGGGACACACCACAGCTACACACACAGAAATGAGCCCACACCGGGGAATGCCTCCTGGAGGACGCATGGACACATCACCAAAGCCTCACACTGGAGCATCCACACTCGGCGCTGGTACCATACTGGATGCAGATAATCATATAGTCTTGATACCAATTCTCCCTTTTAAAATAAAACAGTGGGTGTAGGAGACAGTGAAAGAAATGACTTCCCTTCTGTCCTCTGGCTCCTAGAACTAAACTTGAGGCCCAGAAATTAGAAGAGTGAAGACCAAAAGCTGAAGGAGAATTTTTCTCTAGAGATTTTGTTCATTCTGGGTTGAAGCAATGCTACTTTGGGGACCCAGGTGACAAGAGCACAGAGATAGAGGGCCACTTCTGTCACCTCTCCCCAAAGACACAAATACATAAGTAGTTATTGGAATAGCAGTAACCCCCTTAATCATTTTCTCCCCCTTCCACTTTCTCATGTATGTGGACTAGTTGAAATCTTACTACAATTTGATTTTTATTTGAATGATTCCAATAGTATAGATGTGGTCGTGTTTTGAATGGATGTATATAGATTTCCAAAAGAAATCTTTAGGACCAGATTCATAAGCCATAATTTATTTCAAAGAGATTTCTTCCCAAGATTTGTTTTGGGAAGTTCATGATTAAATTAAAATATATTGAAAATCTTGTCTAGCATGTATTTTTAACATCATTTTAAAAGAGTAGCAGTAATCATCTTAATTTTTTTTTTAAATGAAGAATGATTCTTTTCCTTTTTGAGGGAGGATGATCATGTTGGCAAAGGAAAATGAGCCAAATGCATGAATACATAATTCCTCTGGTGAAGGAAAATTAAAGATGATTACAAGGTGAGTGTTCAATTGCATTTAATGGCAGGTAAGGCTGGAGAGTTTGATTCAACATAGAGTAGGCTCTGTGGGATGAACTCTTCAGCTAACTCTCAAAAAACGACTTATAGACAAACGGTTCAAAGTAGTAGTTTTCAAAATGTGACCTCAGCCCAGCAGTATCAGGAGCACCTAGGAATTTAGAAATGCAAAATCTTAGGTCACACCTGAGATCTTCTGAACCACCAATTCTAGGCGTGGGGCCTAGCATTTTAACTAGTGTTTATGATGCCTTTCAAGTTTGAAAACCATGATTTAGTGAAGAATTGCTCCAGTGTTTCTCAAACAGAATTGTGTATGTGAAACAACTGAAGATCTAGGTTAAAAATGCAGATTCTGGTTCGGGTAGACTGGAGTAGAATCTAGATTCCCAGGATTTACTTGTGTATGGACACACACAGGGACATTGTGTCTGTAAATACAACTGCCCAGCAAAGGGAAGGGTGTGGGCTGCCCTTAGAAAGGTGAAAGTCACCCAGTTTCTCAAGAAAACTGAGTGGTTGGTTACAAGTCCATGGCTTGTCAGTTTAGTATTGGTGAGTTACACAGGAGTGCTTTACAAGCCAACTGCTCTGGTGGGTTTAGGAACAGAGTGGACTCATTGAGGTTGTCAGGTTGCATCCAAATTGTAGGGTGAGTCACTCACCGAAAAGGGCTCAGCTTACCATCAGCTGTTTCTGTGTTCATTCTGGTCCATTACTTTGCCATCCATAATGTCCCATATCATCCAGGCTCAGGGTCAAGCCTGCAAATCATGTACGTAGGTTTAAAGCTCAGCAGATGTTTCCTTTATCACTCAAATGATTTAAACCAACAAATTATCTTTAATTGGAATTATACAATTTGGCCATTTTTGTTGTCTAAATCCAAGTAGGTGATTTCCAAGCTCTGTTTTCCAGACTTTAACAAGGGAGATAAGATAGATCCCTGCTTTATATTTATATTTGACTAAATGCACTGCTACTTAGTATTATGAGAAAGAGTCCAGCCTCAGTGTCCTTGTGACCCTTCCCGCAGGCCTCCAGCATTGCAAATTCCACACTACAGATAGGAAAGCATTTGCATCCCTTGAAACTGTAGGTATAATGTGAAATATATATACTGTAGGCATAACGTGAAATAAATAACAGAATGAGGAGACTATGTGAGGAGCTTGAAATCTAAATAACACTATAAAATCTACTGAAATATTATCAAATTATTCTAGTAAATTAAAAAAAAAATCCTCTTTGGCCCCAAATAACCTACAACCTAAATCCAACACTTGTTTTTGTATGGCCCATGACTAATGAGTTTTACATTTTTAAATGCTTGAAAAAAAAAAAGAAAAAAGAATACTTCATGACATATGAAAACTACATGATACAGTTCAATGTTTATAGTCATGATCATTCGTTCATGTAGTCTTTGGTTGCCACTGAGACTGTGTGGTCCACAAAACCTAACACCTACCATCTGCCTTTTTACAGAAAGAGTTTGTCTACCTTGCCCTATAGTTTTTTGTTCTGTTACAATACCTACTTCTCTTTCTTGTAATAATTTATATGACTGACTCCCTACTGGACTGAGTTTCATGAGAGCAGATTTGTATCCTTTGTCTGAGTTTCCAGCACTTGCCACCATGGTACACAAAATTAGGTATTCAGTAATATTTATTTAAGTGACGTTTACATTTTGGTCATTTTCCCTATGTAAATCTATATAAACTTACCAAAAAGCCTTTGTGGTTCAACACAGCATCCATTAATTAGGCTAATTTAGAAAATTTGTGTGCAAAAAAAAAATAGAAAAAATGCATTATGCAAATAATTGGATTCCTTTCTTCCATTTCTAAACCTGACTCTAAAAAAATTGTTGTTAAATTTGAAAGCAGCAGGGTTATTTTTTTGTCTTCTTTTCATTCTGTCAAGTTATTTTACTTGGTACAACAGATCTCACTGCTAAACAATTCCCATGGCAAAGAAATTAACGAACAGAGAAAACCAATCTCATGAAGCTATGTTAATTCACATTAAATTCAATCCTGGTATTTCTAGAATTAATGTTTTAAAGATGATGTGCATTGCTGTCAGATATTTAAAACTAAGGTGTTGACATTTTCTCCACAAAAGAAATGCAGTATATTTTCTAAAAAGTCTATGGACTTCTCAAGGCAATTGCAGTTGAAATGGTTTATGCTATTCTTGCCCATTTTCTGGACTTCTAAGAATAAAAAGCCAAGACTAAAGAGATTATATACATAAGATTATTTAGTTTTGGTGAATAAATCCCTATTCATGAATAGGAGAATAGTTGTAAGAACTCTCAGAAAAAGTAATATGGCCAATGAAATATGCCATCCACCATGATGGAAGCTAATTACATTGCAAAGAACCATTGTCAGGCCACAAACCAATATCTGACCATGTAATATCACTACCATTGTTCTTCCTAAAATCAGAATCAAGTAATTTGGTTCTGCTCTCCAAACAGTAATTGCATTTAATGGAAAGGAAATAATTGCATTTAAGGGAAATAATGCTTACCTGGTGCCTAGAAATGTAGACATTACAAAATAAAATGTAGCTTGATTCCCTTGAGCTGTCAATGTAGGAAATGAACACATTTTGAGTGCTGTTATGTGCCTCACACAGTATGACTCTTCTCTCGTTTTAGCCCTTGAGCAATAGTATGAAGCAGATATTATCATTTCCATTCTACATATGAAATGGCTCCAAGAGGCTAAACAGCCCACTTAAAGGCATGCTGCCAGAAAACCAGAGTGGCAAGATTTGAACCCATATCCAGGTGAGCCCCAGCCCGTGCTCTTTAACGGGAGGGCTAAAACAGGAAAGCTGTGTGGTATACACTGGAATGTATGTCATCTGGACTAATAGTTTCTTTTATATTTGAACCTTGTGGTTAGAATGACTGATTCTGATGACCAGCCCCATACATGTAGTTCTACCCATGGAGAGGTTTCATATACATTATATTTGAGGCTTACTCCTGTGCTGTATGGTAAAGACCTGGTAGAGAATTTCTTCCACTTTACAGATGAAATAGAGAGGTTACATTGCTTGCCCATTCTTACTGATGATTTCAAATAGCAGCTCTTTTTTTTTTTTTTTTTTTGAGTAGGCTTCAAGCCCAGCATGGAGACCAACACCAGGCTTGAAGTCACAACCCTGAGATCAAGACCTGAGCTGAGATCATGAGTCAGACGCTTAACACAGTGAACCACCCAGGCACCCCAAATAGCAACATTTTTTAATAGTCAGTGCTCTTCAGAACAAGATTTCTCAGTAAGAAAACAGCAGTCGGCCACTGAAGGGGAGTATTTGACATTGACTTCATTGTGTCCATGGGAGGAATGTGGTTTCCTGCTCACTTTGCAGCTAGCCTAATCTGTGCTATCTTGGCATGATGAGTGGCAGAGGAGAAGTTTCCTTTTTCAGTCCAAGATACTTTTTAATTTCAAAATATTTTGAAGGACTAGAAGCCTTGAAAACATTTTATTTCCACAAAGGTGTTGGCATTTCAAACACTGTTACATTTCACAGCAATTTTTTTAATGACCATTTATATCAGCACTCACAGCATCTCACTTTTATAACTTTTTAAAAAAGTATTTACGTTTATTTATTTATTTTTGAGAGAGTGAGAGAGAACAAGCAGGGGAGAGGCAGAGAGAAGGAGAGATAGAATCCCAAGCAGGCTTCGCACCATCAGCACAGAGCCCAACACGGGGCTCGAACTCCTGAACTGCGAGATTATGACCTGAGCTGAGATCAAGAGTCAGACGTTTAAGGGACTGAGTCACCCAGGCACCCCTCACTTTTATAACTTTTTATAATGGACCTCTGTCTAAGATTTAAGTTTTTTTAGAAAAAAGGGTTAAGCGTCTAGGGATGTTTGAAGTCCACTGGTGTAGCCCAACCCTCTTATCTTGTAGAGGAGAAATTAATGACAAAGTAGCAACCACCACCACCATGATTTTTATTAGAAGCACCGGAGACATGCAGTAGTTAAGTGGTTCACTCCAGGTTCATGCTAACTAATGGCAGGTTGGAAATGTTGGTAACTAACTAAATCCTTGAAGCTTAAAAAAAAAATGACTTATGCCTTGAAGTTGGCCCGAGGACAGTCTCACACTCGTGGGCTCTGTTCTTTCTACTTTATCACCTTGTTTGCTGATGTCTGTAGATGCCTAGACAAAAACTCTAAAAGCTATCATCCATTTACTTTATCAGAAAGTTCTAGAAATGAGTAGTTTTGTTTTCTCCAAGATAAATCTCAAGTCCAGCCATCAAAATTAATGTTATAGGAATGTAGCTGATGAGACAAATCTGTTTTTAAAAGATAGATGAAAGTGCAATTTGAATCTACAAGGAAAAACGTTTTCTCAAACACTTATCACCAAGTTGGAAGCAGAAAAGGATCACCAAGTTGGTCCGTGAAAAATGCCACATATTTAAAAATAAAATTATGTGGCACCTGGGTGGCTTGGTCGGTTAAGCATCTGATTCTTGATTTCAGCTCAGGTCATGATCTCAACGGTTCATGAGTTTGAGTCTGGTATTGGGCCCCACACTGATGCAAGGAGCCTGCTTGGGATTCTCTGTCTCCCTCTCTGCCCTTCCCCTGCTCTCTCTTTCTCTCTCTCTCAAAATAAAAAAATAAAAAAATAAAAATAAAATTATTAGACATGCAGGATGCTCAAGGCAGTTTTGATAAACAGTGTAACAGATTTAAAGTACTTGCTAAATGAGTCAGAACGTAGTGCTAAAAATATAAATCTGAGGGATGCTTGGGTGCCTCAGTTTGTTAAGTGTCTAACTTCAGCTCAGGTCATGATCTTACGGTTTGTGAGTTCGAGCCCCACTTCAGACTCTGTGCTGACAGCTCAGAGCCTGGAGCCTGCTTCAGATTGTGTCTCTCTCTCTCTCTGCCCCTCCCCTGCTCATGCTCTGTCTCTCTCTCTCAAAAATAAATATTTTTTAAAAAAAAAAACAGGGTTACTCAACTCTGGGATCCCTCTATTTGGGTCAATATGGTAGGTGCCTCCCCTTATCCATGTACAATATGACTGACCCTTCAATGGAGTTTCTGCCTCAATATACTCTTCCCTTCCTGTGGATGCCTGGTGAAGCTTTCACTATAAATATGGGGCTCAAAGGAGAAGGCAGAGGTAACCGAACCAATATCTGTTCCTGTGAAATAGAAAATTCATCTTGATTGTATATTTCATTGCCTCCAGGAAAAACAGATTCCCCAACTGATGGAGAATTTTGAACTTGGACAGCTACAAATGTAGAAGATGCAAATGCCTGACCAAGGGGCCTGTGGGCTGAGAGAAGTCCCCTGGAAAGGGGGCTGGGAACCATTCTTAAAGCAGACGTAACGTAAACTGAAGCTCCCCGGGGGCAGGGATCCCCCTTGTTTTCACTTTCGATGGTATCCCCAGCAGCAGGCACAGTTGGTGCTCAAGAAAATATTTGAGACAAATAGTAACATGAGAGTAGCACAAGAGATCCTTGTAGAGGGATTGTTCTATATCCTGACTGTGGTGACCACACAAATCTACACATGATAAAGTGTCATAGAGCTAAATATGCAAATGAGTGCATACAAAACTGGTGAAATCTGAATAAGGTTGGTAGATGTATCAATGCCAATTTCCTGCCTGTGATATTGTACTACAGTCATGCAAGATGTCACCATTGGAGGAAACTGGGTGTAGAGAGTATTGGGATCTCTATATTGTTTCTTACAGCTGCATGTGAATTGACCATGGCCTCCAAATAAAAAGTAGTAATGTGAGAGTAAAAACAATCTAAGATGGGTGACAGCAATTCAGAATGTAGTAGGATGGGAGTCAAGAGAGATGGGCTTTGAAAAGCTAGACCCTGTTTGAAAGAGAGAGGCCCTTAAGAGAGGAGGCACACTAGTCAAAAAGACAGACATGTGTGTGGAAATCTAGGGGTGGAAGCTCACCAGATGGGGATAAAGAGTATGGAGAGCTGTAAGTTTAGTGCTACTTGGTCAGGTTGGGGGAATGCATGATGGGCCCCAAAATACAAATCACAAAATTGGGACCAATGTGTTGTAGAGTGAAAGGGGCTCCAGTGACCCGAACATCTGCTGGACACCATATTTGGCAGGGCCTCTGTCAAGATTCTGGCTTGCCTTACTGATGATTTTCATTCCCAAACTGGGGTTTGGCCAAGCATACAAATGTACAAATGTGTCTACATCTGTCACTATGTGGAACTTGTTACATGCATGGACTTGATTTCCTCTTGTCTAGAGCTAAACTCCAACCAGTCTGAGGTCCTGACTGTTGGCTTCTATGTGTAACCGTATGGGAACACAGGCATTCCCTCACCCACTCTCCTTCTACCCATCACCAATTGATTCCTGAGCATTTCTTAGGTCAGTTCCCATGTCTCCAACTTCACTGCCACTTGGCTACAGCAAGCCCCCTCATCCCTCCCCTGGCCACATGGAGTGGTCTCTTCACTGGTTTGCCTCCTTACAATTTCGTCTCCACTGACAGCCCAAGTGATCTTTTCAAAATAGACATCTGGTCATGTTGCCCCCCGCCCCCCACCCTGCTTTGCAGTGTCCCATGGTTAAGGACCATCTGGTCCTGGTCACTTTTACCTGCTCCAGCAAGTGCCCCTCCCCCTTCCCCTTGGACTTTGTTCAGCAAGTACTTTAGCTTTCTCAAGGAAGGGCCTTTGCATGTGGGTTTTCTTATGTATGCAGTCCAGGTTTTCTCAACCTTGGCACTACTGACACTTTGGGCCAGATCATTTTCTTTGGTGGGGGCTGTCCTGTGTATTGTAGGATGTGTAATTGTAACATCCTCCCACTCACCGTCAGTTCTGACAACCAAAAACATCTC